>NC_138130.1:77496269-77822266 GCF_964188305.1 Podarcis bocagei | reverse complement strand
GTTACATCTTCTCGTTTTTAGCAATGTTTTTCCCAGCCTCCTTGCTAATCAGATTGCTCCCTCATCACTCCCAGCATTTTGAGACACATGCATAGCTATGAGTGTGATGTCACCAAGAAATTTTCATGATGTCACTGCCAGTTCTTCCTAGAGTAGTTTTTCCATTTTTCTTTAGAAAATGTTTTTCTCCCTTCAGATAAGGTGTCAAGTGAACTGTATTTAGCATCTTACAAACAATACTTTCCCTACCCAAACAATAACTTAGATTAGCATTAAAAAGGTAAATAACATTAACTACAAGGATAACCAAGTCTGGGAGAGGGAAACTAAAAATTAAACCAGTAGTGGAATCAGAAAGTGAGTACACATTTTACTTGAGCACAAAAAGAGAAAATATTTTTATTATTTTAATCATCATGACAATTCATGAACATATTAGCACAAATTTCTCCTAACAAACAAATATTTCTACACAGTTTTTTTTTACTGTTTTGCACATTTTTACAAGTAAGTGTATTTAAAAATCTATTTTTGTATGCTATTTTCACTAGTATGCTCATTTTTATTCAAACTTTTCCATAATACATGCATTTTTGTAAGCACTGGCCAGTTGGAGAATGGCATCAGAAATATCAGATAACTGAGAATTTCACAGGATTCCCTTGTTTTGGTTATCTTATTGTTCTGGAAAGGGCTAATTTGATCAGAGTCACCTTTAAAGCGAAACCAAATGGCAGTTCTCTTCCATCCCTACTACTGCTGCCACAAATTAAATAAGCAATATGTTAAGTAAAAACCCCTTTGACTGCCCCTTGCTTTGCTGCCATTGGTTCTTGGCAGGATCAAGGATGGAAACACCTGTTGGAAATTGCACAAATCAGGCATGCTAAATTAACACATTTATTCTGTGTAATTACTACATCCATTTGAAATGTTATGTGAAATGCATTGCTTAGTTTTCAAGAGGGGGAAGGGGTGCAGCCCAGACCTTGGCTTCACCTTTTACGATGTTTATGTAACAGAATTTGCTTGGCTTCATCTCTTATGATATTGCTTTTGTTTCATTGTCTTTGCTACTCAGTGAGCAAGCAAGCAGGCAACAGTTTCCAAGGCAATGCTTCCTGGAGCAGAACCATTCAAACATTCTTTGAAATCTTTACACTTAAAGAAAACAACACAAGAACAACAACATGAAAGAATTTTTTTCCAGGTGTTTTTGTTTTTTGATGTGTCATAATTTCAAGTGTTTTTGGTTACTCAACACAGGTAATAAGAGAAGAACTCCTAAACATGCTGTTTCAATAAAACATATTCCATGTTCAGCAACAAAAACATTATCCCTGTGCATGTATACTGCATCAAAGCCAGCGTGATGTGGTGGCAAGGTGCAATTGTGTATAAATAGCCACCTGAGAGGTACCTTCAATGAACACACTGGTACATTGTTCCAAATAGGCATCTACTGGATTATGTCCCTGGACTAACACTGAGAAGACCTGGTTTAAATTCCAGCTCAGATATGATGCTCACTGAGTGACATAGGACCAGACATTCTCCCCCCCCCCGGGTGTTGTGAGGATAAAATGGGGAGGGGAACCACATACATTGCCCTGATGTCCTTAGAGTTAGAGATCGACAGAGCAGTGTGTTTCTGGTCCATGCCAGTTTCACATGTGTTCATTCATAGCATCATTCCATCCTGCTTCTTCATCAGTTTGTGAATTCTTTTTCCTTTTAAGTCCATGTGAAAAATTGCATTACTTCTTGTATGCATCGTGTCCATGAATTTCCCCCTAAAACATGGATTTTAGTACATTTTTGAGACAACAATTGTTTCTCAAAATTCTTATAAGTGTAATGGGAATGGGAGTGCCTTTGTATTCTGAGGAATTAGTAGTGTACAGTGATAACTCTTCTAGAGTCCAGACATTCTTTTTGGGCTCTAGAACCCTTTAATTAACCAGTCACATTTCTTATCTCATGTCCAGTCACCTGCTAATGGGGTGGCTAATTTCTTACCTATTGCTTAGTCACAGGCAGCTCTTGGCAGAGTTTCATGACCACCTGTTAATGGAGCATGGCCTAGAGCAGAGATGCCCCCTTGAACATCACCTTCATAGACCTGAAATAGGACTTTCATCAGCTGAAAAGAACTCTTCACACTGCTTAGCTGCAAGATAAGGTGCCCACCTAAGCTCCACAAGATGATTGTGTCCTTTCATGAGAACATATCCAGTATGATTGTTCATCCTCAAATGCCTTCCCTATTAAGTTGAAGCACAGGGAGGAGAAATGCAGTGGTGCACCTGTAGCAGCAAAATCAGACTCCATCTGCCCAAGCTGCAATAAAACATGCCTCTACTGTATTAGTTTCTACAGCCAAAGTAGTAGGTGCTGTACTACAAAGTAGTAGGTGCTGTAACTCTCCAATGGTTTGACTTTACCCCCAAAGGCACACTCTTCCATTGTCTCTTCCCCCAATTATCTCTTTACCCCCATTGTCTCTTTACCCCCAATGGCACACTCCTCCATTGAGAGCCAGTGTGGTGTAGTGGTTAAGAGCGGTAGACTCGTAATCTGGGGAACCGGGTTCGCTTCCCCGCTCCTCCACATGCAGCTGCTGGGTGACCCTGGGCTAGTCACACTTCTCTGAAGTCTCTCAGCCCCACTCACCTCACAGAGTGTTTGTTGTGGGGGAGGAAGGGAAAGGAGAATGTTAGCCTCTTTGAGACTCCTTCGGTTATTGATAAAGCAGGATATAAAATCCAAACTACTACTACTACTACTACTACTACTACTACTACTCTTCTTCTTCTTCTTCTTCTTCTTCTTCTTCTTCTTCTTCTTCTTCTTCTTCTTCTTCTTCTTCTCCTCTAGACACAGATGTATGCCAACAAAGGTTTCTTTTCATGTAGTCTCTGAAAATTCTTATGTTTGCAAGATCTAAAAGGAAGTTCTCCTCCATGAACTTCAGCATAGACCAATACCTGTGAAAGTGCTACATACCAGCTGCTATAGAGTTGATGTTCTGAGTGACTGAAGGGGTAAAAGCATTTCTTATTCTGTCTGTAATCAAGTTATAATAAACATTTGCTATCCTTCTCTCATGGTTTGGCCATTGCATTTAGATCCACTAAAAGAACTGTTGCTGTTGGCAACATACAAAAGCATAACTGCACTCCAACAAACATATTCATTCAGGAAGTGTGAATCAGATCACTTTGCTTAAAAATGTGGATTGAATGAAATCCTCAAGCATTCCTACTTCAATGAAGGCTGGGGTAAAAACATAGGAAACAAAACTTATGTTTTGACTTTCCGTCTTCTTTTGGCTTTTGTGTAAGAAATGTATAACATTTTAAGCAATTTCCAACCCCATTTAAGATTTCTTAAAACTACCATCAAATGGGTTTTTTCTTATTTTACTAACATCATGGACTTGCAGTACCAGCAACCTGCAAGGACAGAAGAAAATCCCTGCCAAGTCCATGGGGACCCCGCAAGCAGGAAATGCACCCAGTTGATCAATATTATTACCAAATGTTGCACCTTCATATGGAGTGGTGAAACTCACTTAATAGTAGCTAAGTCTATAATAGCTTGTTGGATCAGACTAACTGGGAAGCTGCTCTCCCTGTTTAACTGTTACTCAAGTAGACTCATTTAAATAATAGAACTGTAGAGTTGGAAGGGATCCTAAGGATCATTTAGTCCCACCTCCTGTGAGGCAGGAGTCTCAACTAAATTATAATAGAACCAAAGAATACACATGACTAAACCATGTCCATTAATTTCTATATGTGTACAGACAGTGTTTCGAATTCTCCGCAGCGCTTTTAGTAGAAATGCTCAGAGTTCCAGGTTCTTCAGTGCACTATATTTATTGTGAGCTATATATACAAATATCTACAGGCTATAACACACGAGCAGTTCATACAGTCAAACAGAGTACCTGGCTGCATCTTAAGGCAAATAGGAAGACCTCTAACTCTCTCTCTCTCTCTCTCTCTCTCTCTCTCTGACCACACTCCTCTACACCACCCCACTTACTGCTGGACAGGTTTCCCTTTAAAACTGATGACAGCCAATCAACTGACAGCACATTACTGCTGAGTGATTCTGACCCAGCACTTCCAGAGAAAGTATTGCGGGCTGATTACATCAGCCAGTTGCATCAGCTAGCAAACTCAAGCCTGCAGACTTACTATCTCACACAGCATTCTGTGAATCTCCATAGACAGTAACCAGAAAGCAGAGGAGGAATGACAGCTGGGAGGAGCACAGAAAGAAGAAATATCATGGTACACCTACATCAGCACAACTAGATGCCTCAGCTGCAACAAAACATGCCTCTCTTGTATTTTGGCCATGGGCATATACAACGGTGGATTTTGGAGTGTGCATTTTCTTTCATGGTATTAGCCAGAATGCAAACAGAATGTAAGCTGAATCTAGGATAGCGTATGCAGGAATGTGGGTTTTATACCTTGAAAAAGAATCCTCAGATTTGGAAAAGGGAGCTTCTAGTGGCAACTGTGAACATATTTTTAAAAGAAAAAGAGTGGGAGGGAGAGAACATGCGACAAGTGACAGTTTGGAGGCACACATTTTGATGATAGATGAATTGGCAGAGGGGAGACTTTGACTGGCATCCAAGAATGTATCTATATTTGTAGGATGCAATATTTATTTACTAGCACAGAATATATATTAATATGGTTTGGCATAACTTATGGATCTGTTAAGGTACTTAGATAATAAATATCAATCTGAAATTTGGTATACACTTAACTGACAATGCCCATAACAGAAGATGACTTTAGTAGTCCAGGTGGATGATCTCTCTGTTTGGAGATTAGTACGTATTTCCTTGTTGAATCTGCTGGACTTGTTGGTGGCTTTCAGTGCTCTAGGCCAGGGTTCAACATCCTGGGGCCTTCCAGTTGTTGTGCTGTGCTGTTTGGGGCTGATGGGAGTTGTACTGTAAAACATCTAGAAAGCCCCTGGTTGTCAATCACTGCTCTAGACCATGACATTCTTTGGATAGCATTGGGTATCTGGCATGTATCTTGCAAACGTCATTCCAATGGGGTTGCTCTTTTCTATCTGACAGGGTTTAGAAGGTGGTCATTGGAGAGGCAATATCAGCTCCCTGAGCTCATGTTCCCACTAATATTGTTCAACATCCTCATGGAGCTGTGAATGGAGATTATTCATAGCTTTAGAGTTGGGTGTCATCAAGTGCACACACACAGAGAGAGATGGAGATAAAGAGAGGAATGTTTATACACCCCACAAATTGATGTTGCTATGGGAATAGGATGGCTCTCCTGAACCCAGCTGCCTGGGCTGCATATACAGTTCTGCCTCCTTCACCCCCAGATACATGAAATGTTGTGGACATGCTGCTTTATTTTTGTAGCTCTCTAATCAGTACAGGTCTTACTCTCTGACCCTTCACATCAGATGCCAGCTAGTACTGATCAGGTTATCAGCAGAGGAGGAAGATCAACAGGTGCTCATTGACAGCAACAACTAACGACCAAAGATGTCACTGATGAGGCCAAATCGGTCTGCGCACTGATGTTAACAATTTAAGAACATAAGAAGAGCCTTCTAGATCAGGCCAAGGGCCAATTAAGTCTACTATCCTATTCTCACAGTGGCCAACCAGATGCCCATGGGAAGCCCGCAAGCAGAAGCTGGGTGCAAGAGCATTCTCCTCACCTGCAGTTCTCAGGGCTGGGTATTCTAAAGTATGCTGCCTCCAGCAGCGGAGATCACAGCCAGTATAGCTACTAGTTTTCAATAGCTTTACTGTCTATGAATTGCTCTATCCGGACATTGAGGTCCTCCTCCGAGGGCCTTCTGGTGGTTCCCTCACTGCGAAAAGCCAAGTTACAGGGAACCAGGCAGAGGGCCTTCTCGGTAGTGGCACCAGCCCTGTGGAACGCCCTCCCACCAGATGTCAAAGAGAACAACAACTACCAGACTTTTAGAAGACATCTGAACGCAGCCCTGTTTAGGGAAGCTTTTAACGCTTGATGCATTACTGTATTTTAATATTTTGTTGGAAGCCATCCAGAGTGGCTGGGTGGCTTATTATTATTATTATTATTATTATTATTATTATTATTATTATTATTATTATTATTATTATTATTGGGAGCTACATGCTGTGAGTATTCTATTCTCTCCATTCACTAGTTACCTGCTGTCCCTATTGTATCAATGCTGTCCTCTAAGTCCCAGCACTGCAGCTCACTAGGCTTCTAGCATTAGCATGTAAACACTTAAAGTGTTGCTGTCCAAATGTCTTTGGCACATGTATTTTAGCCTATGGTGCTTTGGCCGCTCTGAATTGCTATATCATGTAACCTTGTGCTCTCATTCCCTAGTTCTACCCCCTCCGCCAATTTAAATTATTTTTATTTTATTTTCACCACCATCTTCATCCCAGGAGAAAGAATTGTTCCAGACTGGACCCTCCTCAGCTCCTGTCAGCTTTCCCTCTGCAATCTGTTTAAAGCTGCTCTTCCACCTTTTTTCTTTTCTTTTATTCATCAGTCATCTAGTTCCATTCTGCTTTAAGACTTCTGTCCAGCAGGCAGATTAGCTGTATGCATGATGAGCTGTGTAATACACTAAAATGCCCACAAACACCAATGGATTTCTAGCAGCTTATCTATTTGTATTTGTGTTCTTGTATTTTGGATGATGGGAGACACAAACTTTACTTAACTCTCCTGAGGCATTGAAGCAATTGGTGTCTGCCTTTTTCTATGCCTGGGACTTCTTATTTTTTGAAGCACCATCCTTTTATACATACAATGGCTATTTTGATAGCTGCCAACATGCACTTGCTCCTTTATCACTTGACAGCTGCCTATCCTGATGCTACACATGTTCAGAGAGAAAAATGGTTATCCATGGATGAGAGAGTTTGGTTGTTGCTGAGTTTAGTAGCTTCGAAATTCTGGCTTCCTCCCTGTTGTCACCCCCCACTTCCTTGTTTCCTCTTTGATCCATTTATGTGATTTTTGTGTGGCCCTGGTATGTTTTTGACTGGGTGCAGTTTCCTCCTGGAAGGAAGATAAGAGCTTTCCCCGTATTTTCCTCCAACTCCCACAGAAAACCACAATGTTCAGAGCCTCCTCAGCTCACTTTTCAGCCAAATCACAGAGACCTAATTCTTGCCAAGTCTTTGCGAGATTTCGCCATGGAACAGTGGGGCTTTCCTTTGCTAGTACCTGCTGTAGGAAAAGCGGAAAACTCTCCCATAGAACTATTTGCATTTTGGGGACTAATAACCCTTTCCTTCGCATCTGATTGGAGCCTGAATACCAAGCCTCATTCAAATCACTCGCCCAGTTGTCTCTCTCAGCTTCCAGGGATTGACTTTGTTGGCAGGGGCCCCCCAGACCAGAACATGCATTTCTGCACTATAGAGATGCAGTGCTCATGGAATGAGAGTAGATTTGAACATAAGCTCCAGGAGGATACATGATACCATACAATATGCTTTCCTTGCTGCTGAAATACCTTTCCAACAGCCGCCTTCCAATTCTGGCTTGCACTTTAATTACCTTGAAAATTGGCTGCTTCCACAAACTCTTAAAATATGCTCTCTGTGTTGCACAGGGCATTTTACAAGAAATACAGTGACTAAGGACCAATGCAAAGTCACAAATAAGCATCCCCACAAAAGATGCTCTCTGTGGCTTGGCATTATAGGAAGCTGCCTAGTCAGACCATTGGTCCATCTAGTTCAGTACTGTAACACTGTAATGCATGGCAGTAGCTTTCCAGGGTATCAGACTGATGTTCTTCACACCCTTAAGTGGAGATCACAGGTATCAAGCCTGGGGCCTTCTGCATGCTCTACTGTTGAGCTACAGCCCCCACTTGGTCACATTTCTACCACCACAAACTACCTCTGCAAGCACTCTCAGTGTGATGGTGGAGGGAAGATGTTCTGTAAGAAAACCAAGCCTGAAGGCATGTAAATCATATTCATTTTGAAAAATTATTATGTTGCATTATGTTAATTACATACAAATGTGTGCTCATTCTTATAGCACCCAGCTAAGATGACGATATGTTGAAGATGCAAATATTTCATATTCAATCCTCAGGTGAAAAAAGTGAAAATTCAAAATTATATTCTCAACAAATTAAACACACAAGTTATTTTTATAGAAGGATAGCTCTTAACTTTGCCAGCATGAACCTTCTTTGTTCTAATATCACTTTTTTAAAAATGACATTATAGCACTATAATTTTAAGTTTCTTTTCTTTACATAACAGGATTGACATTTGTTTTCAATACTTTGCATAATGTGCAAAACACGTTGTAGTTATCATTCACACTATTAATTCCAGAGATTGAATGGCACTTGCTTACTATAGATTGAAAAGAAAACAATGGTTCAAAAAATGTATCTGAGGAGCCTTGTGAAGGTTGTCACTTCAAAATTTGACTGACACTGGTCAGATTCACCAGCTGTGATAAAAATTAAACCCAAAGGCCGAGAAGTGATCTAATCCTAAAAAATGAAACAATTTTATTTCATGTTGCTTTGAATACAGTGCAGCTAATGAAGCCATTTGCTAGGCAAAAGTGCTGATGGCTTCTGTATGGCAGGAAGGAAAAAGTGGCAGTGGTGGTGGGCAGGGGGTAATTATCACCTTTACCTTTGGGCACCAGGATGATGCAGTCAGCACTGTACAAAGACATGGGGGCTGGTTAGATGGTCACTCCTGCTGACATTAGCAACCTGAGCTGATGCTAGAATGGCTTACCAGACAACACAACACATCCACTATGGATGTGTTGGAGGAACTGGGTGGAGGAAGGAATTAATTTCCTTCCTGAGCAAAAATCATATATGATATAAGCCAACAGGTGCATGATCAGCCAAGGCAGTTGCTACGGCAATGGTCCAGTGCTGGCTATATAAGTGATTAAGGCACATCTGCTAATTGTCAGGGTGTCAGGGTCAGTCAGTGAGTAAGTTGTAGTCTGTGTTATGTCCTAAATTGCTGCAGTAACAGGAATACTTTCTATTTGTACATATCTGCATCTGCAAAAGCCTATAAGCTGTATCTATGTATCACTGTCCAGAGCCGTCGTACTGAAGCCTTATCTTCTGCAGCAGTAAACTTATTGGACCTTATGCTGCCTTTGCATGGAATTGGGGGACAAGAAGAAGAAGAAGAAGAAGAGTTTGGATTTGATATCCCGCCTTTCACTCCCCTTCAGGAGTCTCAAAGCGGCTAACATTCTCCTTTCCCTTCCTCCCCCACAACAAACACTCTGTGAGGTGAGTGGGGCTGAGAGACTTCACAGAAGTGTGACTGGCCCAAGGTCACCCAGCAGCTGCATGTGGAGGAGCGGAGACACGAACCCGGTTTCCCAGATTACGTGACTACCGCTCTTAACCACTACACCACACTGGCTCTACATAGCAGACAACATCTGCTATGTGGGTATCTTACCTCAGATTCCTATAAAGATGGATGAATCTGCCAGTTTCAGTTCTTTGGGTTTCTCATTTGTCCAATCTTAAATTCAATTCTTCACATTTCTGCAGCGATTTGTGAAATCCTCATGAAAAATTGTCAGCCTATTAGTACAAAATTCTCCTAACGAACATGTTTTTGTATATAGTTTTGACTAACATACACATTTTGCAAGCAATTTCCCATAATATAGTGTATTTTTTATATGTTATTTCCACTAACAGATGTGTTTTAAGAGCATTTCCGCAATATGCATCACAAATTTCAGAGAAGTGTGAAGTTTGAAGGATAGCTGTGTTTCAGTTTGTGTACTGGTTTGAGAAGTGTGAATTAGGCAGTTTATCAGTGAATAACAGACACCACTGTTTTCCTCTCAGGTTTCGTAGACTGAGGGCAAGTTAGCGTTGTCCTTTCTCTCTCATTTGGCTTCATGACCATGCTACATGATAACAACCCCCTCCAAACAAAAACCAGGAAAAGTTCGAGTAAGAACTTTCGTTCAATCTATTCATTTACTCTGCATTATCTTGTTCTGACCTGGCTGCTGAAGCTGAGTGTGTTAGTAAATGGATTGTTAAGGTTTTCCTTTGTTCAAGCTTAAGGATGTCTAATGGAATGTTCAATGACACAGTGGATCCAATTGTATTTACCATAAAAGATCTGAACCTCAAACTCATTCAACAAGATTTTCTATCTAGGTTTATTATTTGCAGGGAGATGACATTTTGCATTTTTGGGGGGTGGGGGAGAGATGGCATTTTGTAATTTAAGGCATCAGTTTAGCCATAGTCTCTCTGTGTGTGTCACTTGACCTTTTTAAAAATAATGTCTTCAGCCTTTTTTTTTTTTTTGTTAAGAGACATGAAAACTGAATAGTCTGATAATACATTAGCATACCATTTAAAATGTAGCTCACGGATGCAAATTCCAATACAAGATGTTTGCACCATCCCGATCTATGTCTGCTGTTGCATCTGTACCATATATAAATAATAACAACAGCAAAAACCCTCAAGGGTAGATCATCTAGCAAAAGCTTTCAGGGATTGTGCAAGTCTGAAGTGGTGAGCTGTGGTATGTAATTCATAAAGTATTAAGGATGGGGTAGGGCTGTAGGTCAATGGCAGAAAATGATTTGCATTTTAATGCTCCTATGTTCCATCTCCAGTATCTCAAAAGGCCTAGGGAAAAGCCCCGTCTGAAATACAGAAGAGCAATTGCCAGATGGACCAATGGTCTGACTCCATATATAAGGCAGCTTCTTATGTTCCTAAAATAAACCTAACATGAGAAGAGATGTCTTTGAACACATCACTCAGTTTATTTATGCACTTACAATGTTGCCCAATATGAGATGGGTGAACTTCAACTATTTTCAGACAAACTGTGAGAAACTGGTTTCAAGTGGAAAGGCTTTATTTATTATTATTACAGAAGTAGAGCTTGTTAAGTATAACTTAGTAGAGTCATGTGCTATGGAACAGCTCAAAATGAACATAAATTAATCTGGGTCATTCAAAGTTTGCAAGGCAAGGTGAAGATCTGACATGTAAAAGGACTGAGTTATTGCATAATAGATTGGATGTCTTGGATTGAATAAAGACCTGAATTTGATATGTGGGAAAGGGGAACAGGAAGAAGTACATCTTAAAGCTTTTGAACACAAAGAAAAATGTATTCGACTTGATCCAGATCCTGACCTTCAATGCCCCACCAGAAAGCACATTGGCAAATTATTTTCCTTTAACTTTATACCCTACCTTTTGGCCAAATTGGCCACCAAAGTGGCTAATAACATACTTTCTTAATCTATATTCTGTTCTCAAAGTTTCAAAAATAACAGAGCCTGGAAGGTTTGGTAGTAGCCCATTTCTGTGCATTTCTTTCCTCTATGACAGAGATGGGGAACTTGTGGTCAGATGTTACTGGATTACAACTCCTGTAATTCCTGACCATTGGCCATGCTGGCTGAGGCTGATGGGAATCCAACAACATCTAGAGGTTTCCCTTCCCTGCTCTTCAGGTTTATAAAATCTTCTCCTGAGATTTCTCTAGAAGTGATCTGGTTACTGGTGCCCCATAGCTTTGGCTTAGCAAGTTTATGGTCATGGGTCATATGTAGTATGTTATTTAAGTATTGGAGCTTGCCAGCTCTTTGATAAAATCTGTTTCTATGGCTACAGACCTGAAATGTGAGGCTATTTTAACTGAATGTAGTTTATATTTCACATCTGTTTTTTAAACACACTTTAAGCCCTTAGGATAGAATGCCATGTAGTATTGAATAGATGTGTGAGCAGTGGAAAAAGCTGAAGAGAGACCATCAATTCCAGCTTACCGTCAAGAGCAGGAGTTTTAGTTTCAAGTGATAGATTGGAGAATCACAGGGCAGGGATGGGGAACCTATGGCCCTCCAGGTGTTGCTGATTGTGTTTGCTGGGGATAATGGGAACTGGAATCCATCAACATCTGGAAAGCCACATATTCCTCATTCTTGTCATAGCGTCCATATTTCTGTTCAAGTGTTATCCTTGAAAAGGGATGCTGACATGAGATGGGGAGATATGATCACATGTGGAGGCCCATCCCCCAACTACCCCAACAGAAGGAAGCCTCATTGGCTCCACCAACAACAGAATGTCTAGATCACAGAATCACAGAATCGTAGAGTCATCTAATCCAACCCCCTGCAGTGCAGGAAATTCAGCTAAAGCTTTCATGGGCAGATGGCCATCCAACCTCTTATGACTGGGCTTTGAAGAGCATTCAAAAGAATATACTTAGAAGCTTCCTTATGTTGACACAGGGTTCCCCATTACAGCGAGGTTTCAAAGTGCATTCAGCCGAATGTGCTTGGAAGCCCCCTTCAAAGTCTCCTGCACCGTGTGTGAACATCGGGGTGGAGCAAGTGGGGATATGGAACCTGGTGTAGGGTATGTGCACACAACTCTACAACACCTGCCTGTTTTGGAACTCCCTGTTCAGACATAACTGCTGGTCAGAGGTCTTGTGAGCAATTGTAAATTTGATGATGTTTCCCTGTTAAAGAGTGTATGAATTCTGAGTCAGCCCCCCTAGAGACAAGTGAGTTGTTTTTGTTTAATTTCCCTTTCCTTCTGGTTGGTAGCTTTTGTTTTTGTTCAGCAGAGCTAGGTGTGCCCTTGTTGTGGCCGAATATGGTTAGTCACTTCATATATAAGACTGTCGGTGGAATTATTGCGGCACATTTGGCCGAGGAATTCTGAAGGCGTTTGGCTGCTCCCTGTGAAACAGCTTCTTAAAGAATATATGTCTGGCTCCAAATAACATAGATACCTTCACTTGGTTTGTGTGGGAAGTACGGAAAATATCACCTAGGTTGGGCTGTGTGAAAATAAAGGATTTTTTTGTAGCGGAGGCTTTTTTTTTTGAAGGAAGTCTTAGTCTGCTTAATAGAGGAATGGTTCAGTGTTATGCAGTGCGCATATTTCATGGAAAAATGGGTTTGCTATCAAGACTCAGTGAAGTAGAAGCAAACACATGAAGGACTGAGCCCCAAATGAACTGAGTTGGTATCAGGGCAGGGCAGATGTTAAGGTCTTTACTATTCATTTTTGCTAAAAGGAACAAATTTCATTCGGAGGGCTGCAGAAAATGAGCTGGGTGCTTAGGTGTCTCAAATATAGGCAGATTTCTTTCCACTTAACCAGCAGTGATCATGGCAGGTCAATACTTAAGTGAAGAAGATGGGGGGGGGTAAGATGAAGGGCAGGTAATAAATTGTAACAATGATAATGCCAATGTATAAGATTTTCATATAATTATGCATATGCAAAACACAACAAATGTCTTCTCTTTGGTGTTTCATTTCCTGACCTTCTGCAGCAGATTTTTATGGACTATCCAAAGACTCAGTTTTTGAAGGATTCCAGTTGTGTATCACCTTCACATAGTATGGTGGTTATAGCAAATAAAGGTTTTGTAATGTTTCTTATAGTTGCACTGCATAATGGGTTTTGTGATCAGCTACTGAAATCCCCATAGATGTACATTCTGGATTTGTTTATACACAAGAAATTGTATGATTCATGTAGAAATCTGAAAGCTTCATCCTAACCTGCCTCTAAAATCTAGAGCATAAAGTCCTCTAGGATTTTGAATCCAAATTGGGGTGGGGGGTGAGAGAAGCTTCCTTTAAAAAGGGAGCATTTCTCTCTTTGCAGAGGAAGCAGTCGGGTGAAAAGAAAAAAAGCCCCATGAATCCAAGTGATCCAAACAATTTTACTTGCATAAGGAAAAATACTCCTTTTTAGGAGCATGTATTTCTCTGTAGGAGGGACACGGGTGGTGCTGTGGGTTAGACCACAGAGCCTAGGACTTGCTGATCAGAAGGTTGGCGGTTCGAATCCCCGCGACGGGGTGAACTCCCGTTGCTCGGTCCCTGCTCCTGCCAACCTAGCAGTTCGAAAGCACGTCAAAGTGCAAGTAGATAAATAGGTACCGCTCTGGCGGGAAGGTAAATGGCATTTCCGTGCACTGCTCTGGTTCGCCAGAAGCGGCTTAGTCATGCTGGCCACATGACCCGGAAGCTGTACGCCGGCTCCCTCGGCCAATAAAGTGAGATGAGCGCCACAACCCCCGAGTCGGTCACAAATGGACCTAATGGTCAGAGGTCCCTTTACCTTTATTCCTCTGTAGAGACATCTGCTCACCTGGACCTTCTCCCACCATGATGCAGCTGCTTAGTAGGTCCCTCCTTCTTGCATTTTCTCCTCCTTTTCACCACACCTGCCTATCCCTCCTATGTACTGCCCCAAGGCAGCCCTAGATTGCTCTGGTCCATGCAGCCTGACCTTTGGTGACCAGGAGCTACTTGACCAAGGCCTGAATTTCTCCAGATCAGCCCGATTCCATTTGGGACTCGTTGGAATCCACTGCACAGCTCTAACAGATAGGACATCATAATTCAAAGCACTTGTGCTTTCCTATCAAAGTGTAACCTGGTAGTTTTGTAGCTTCTTCACTGAGCTGATTTCCCATGGAAAAAAACAACCTACAATGTGGGTGAAAAATATAAATGCCTGGTCATATGTTCAGTGATTATGCAAAATGTCCCTTTATTGTGCCCATCCTTCTGTTTTCCAGCTTCTCTGCTTGCTGAATCTATGTCGGGGTGTGAAAATCTGTGATGCATTGAATTAACAGGAGGCGGCGTAAAACATGTTTAAATTTATAAGAAAATAAAACAGCGCAAGGGAAATTAATTTTACAGGTTGTGTATTCCTTCATGTCGCTTTCGGTAAATGCTTGCTATTGCATATGTGTGTGTGTGTGTGTGTGTGTGTGTGTGTGTGTGTGTGTGGCTTTCAGGTGATAGTGCTGGGAAACCACAACTCCTGGGCTTCTTGCAAACTATAGAATTTGTATCTGGCTAGGCTTTAGAAGCCTTCTTGACTGCAAAACTTCTGCTCTAGATATAACACATCTTTCTGGAGGTAAAGGATTGCCAAGCCCATCCCTAATGGAGAATAATGAGCAGAGCAATCAAAACCCAATGAAATGACAGATCTGAACACAGCAGAGTGCAAAAGGAAGTCAGGCGGCTTCCTTTGATAAGTGCGTCACGAGAGACTATCAAAAGGAAAGGTAAGAAAATAAAAGCCTCCTATTCTGTGATAAAGCTTGCTTGAAGCGGAAATGTCAGAGGCTGTTGCTTTTTTAACCACTTGTTCCTCTTGCCTTTATCTCAATTCACGTTGGGTGAATGAGGGTTATTTGTTTTCCCTCCTCTATAGTCTTTTCCTGCCTTATCAAAGACTGCTGGTTGCTTTCACTTGGGCACGCGCTCGCTGGGAAGCCACATTTAGTAATGTAAATGTATTTTCTTTCCCTGAAGCAGCAGCAACGAAAGAATTGCACCACTTTGCTTGTCTCTGCCTCAAATGAACATGAGAGCAGAACAGAGGGAGGTTGACTGACAGCGACAGCAAGAGAGGACTCCAGGGGATGGAGCCTTTTGGGTGAAGGCTGCAGAATGCTCTATCTAGCCCTTGCATTGTCCTCTGTTGATGTAGCATATGCAACCAAGTGCAGAATGGAAAGTGAGTAGCAGCCCTCAGCCATAGACTCTCTGGGTACATTCAGATAAACGGCTCTTCTTCAGTGTGCATTGATTCCCCCCCCCCCGCCCCCAGTCTCTTTGCATTGGAAAACAAGTGTTTATATATAGCGGACAGATGAAGAATGGGAAGTTTTCTACTTTCTGAAATTTTATTTTGCTCTCTCTTTTAACCTCTTTTCTACTCTTTTTTCTTTATTTCTCTCTTTTTCTTTACCTACGCCTTTTCTCCTTAAAGTCTTAGTTCAGATTTAAAAAAGGGTAAAAGATATTTGATATTAAGCTTTGTATTTTCCCCTCTATATTCCCTAATAAAACATTATTATTTTTTTAAAAAAGGAAAACAATTGGGCCTACCTTGTCTTATGGACTACCCAATTTCACTGCATCTCCAACCAATGCTCAGTGGACAACTTTTCACAGCTCGACTTACCTTAGACTTTAGAGGAAGAACTGGCTCCACCTGATTCTCAAAATGCAGCAATTGCAAACAGCCAATGTACTCTATAAACTGCCTCTCAGGCCATAGGATCCCAGTGAAGTGCACACATAAAATAGGGACCTTTCACTTAACGAAGATTCAGCAGTTTCTCTCCTGTGTCTGAGCTTTGTCTTACTCTAATGCTTTTTAGCTCCTCTTTATCTGCATTATTTCAACTCCCCCTCTCAAATTCATGGCTGAGGGGCAGACAGTTCTGGATAAGACTCCAGTGCCCCATTTAAAAAATAAAAAATAAAAATAAAATTCTCCCCATCCTCTCTGTGTTTAGGTTTCATCCCCCCCCCCTTATAAACTAAACATTTGGTTCTTCAGTAAACTTTGCTGCTTAGAAGAACGAGGGGTGTCACAAGGGGGGTGTCATGCCAAGGGTGGTGCTCATACCCCCTGCAGGTGGATTTCCGCGATTGGCGTCCAACCCTTCCTAAAAAAGCCCAACAACTTTGGGGGACCCTAAAAAAGCTCAACAACTCACACCGGGTACCACCTGACCTTGCTACGCCTCTGAGAACAACCTCTTCAAAAGACAGAAGGGATTAATTTTATAAGAAAGAACAGAGCATCAAAACAGTGATCCTCACACACACTGTGCTAGACCCCTGGGAAAAGGTGGCACATCAGAGGAGCCATAATACACTGCAGACGTCAGATCTCCCTGGAGACCTAGAGATGGGACAATAGACTGCTCTGCCTCCTTTCTTTTAGCAAATGTTTTGTGCCACTGGGGAAGTGGTAATTCTGTATTGATTCTGTATTGATTTGTTTTGGATGTTTGTATGTGATGCCAATAAAAGGTTTGGTGATCATGATGATGTTCTGTGCCTTCCATGGGCCACACCCGGCAAAGGGGTTGAAGGTAGCGCCAACTGGATGCAGGGATATATTTCAGAAATCTCATTGATACCTCACTGAATCATAGAGTTAGAACGGACCTTGAGGATCATCTAGTCCAACCCTCTGCAGTGCAGGAATGTGGACCCCCCTTACGGGGATCAAACCTGCAACCTTGGTGTTGTCAGCGACACACTCTAAATTCTATCTTGTTTAATAAAGTAGCTCACATAACGGATGGTATCAATAGAATTTTAAGCAGAGAATATTTCCAAAGTTTTTACATGAGCCAAAGAGCCCCTGAAGTCCAGGGAAGTTTGACTGAGTTCTCTGGCACCCCTGTGTACTAAGTCTATCACAGTGAGAGGGTGAGTAGGAATTCTCAAATCTATCACGGTTCTTTTTTCACTGCCATCACATGTTAATTTTGGCCATTCCCCTGAAGATTCTGCCAAGTGGCTTCTGTGTCCCTGAAGTAGGCATTTAATTGCATAGAATGCAGCCTAGGCAAACTGATTAGTTTTAAAATATGACTGACGAAGAAATAATTGCCATAAGATATGCAAAAGAATTGTCAGTGAGGGATGATGAATGGGATTGATTTTTACACAGTGCAAAAATAAAGAAAAGCATGGATTTTGCACAACTTTGTTGTCTCATTTAATGATTCATATTTGTTATTTGTCAAAACAAAAGGAGACTAATGATTTCGGATGACTACACAAATGGACAGTGCCGTTTCAGCTGCTCTGATGGCCACCCTGGGATTTAGAAGTGAAATGCCTGCAGGCCACTGGGGATAAATAGCAAAAGGCTGTTCCAGTGAATTGATTCTTAGATGACAGAGGCAACCATTTCTGAAGAAAATAATACGTTCTGTGAGCTCCCCCCCCCGTTAAAAAAGGAACACACAACGATTGAATTGTAGGGGAAAGGAGCACTCCTTAATGTTTTTGGATGTGCTGCCTTCACTGCTGTTTCAGAAGGCTCCAAGGAGATACAATATGACTTCATCCACCTACCACAATCTCTTTGTGGCCTGACCACTGTAGTTCATGCACTGGTTGTTGCAATGGCTTCTATGTGAAGCTGCCTTTGGGCCTGGTTTGGGAAAATGAGGTGGCCTGACTGCTGATGTTTAAACACCTGCACTGGCTATCCATCTACTATCAAGCCAAGTACAAGGTCCCAGTATTAATATACAAAGCCCTAAACAACTTAGGTCCGGGGCACTTTAGGGACCACCTGAACCCCTATATCCCAACTAAGACCATCTGAAGAAGCATTGCTGATTGTTCCCCAAGTTGGTGAGGTTAATTTGGGAATAGCAAGAAACCGTGCCTTTTAGTGTCATTGATCCAGTATTGTGGAATGGTCTGAGTCATTGATCCAGTATTGTGGACTGAGACTGAGCAGGCGCCTTCTGTTTCAACTTTTAAATGCCTGTTGAAAACTTTTGCATTCCATCAGGCTTATGGAGGCATGCAAGAATACATCTTTTCATAATAATTTGGTGATTTCTGATTTTAATTCTTTCATATTTTTATTATATGTTATTGTAATGGTTCTAGGGGTTGCTCGTGCGTAAATCGGCGCCACACCTGACTGGGTTGCCTGAGTGAACCCTTTCTGGACAGCCACACGCTCATGGCTGTCTCAATCACTGGCAGAATCCGTCAGTGGGCGTTTCTTGAACTTCTTCCAGCAAAGAAGCTCTTTGACGCCTAGTCTCCGCCTAGTCTCCCTGCGAGGAAACCTTCTGCGCAGGGAGGGTGTGGGCAGCGGAGGACCCGTGCTCTCCCCACTGGTCCCCGGCAAGGAGTCATGGAGCCACCTCGCCGATTCCCCCATCTGCCCCCCTTTTCCACTGGTGCTACGCTGATTTCCTTCCTCAGAAGATGTGCTGCTTCTCTCCCTCCCGAGACGCTCTCCGGAGCCCTCTGGAGCCCTCCCTCTCCCTCTGGCTCCGATGGCAGTTCCCTGACATCCACCTCCTCCCCAGGACCCCCTCCACTCCCGGCGCGATTTTCCGACACAACCTCGTCTCTTTCCTCGGCCAACGATGCGGGGAATCCCCTGAAGGAGCTGTCACCATCCTCTGAGGATTCAAAACCAGCCTCCCACCCGCTCCGATCTCTCCCCGCTGGGTGGACCTCCCAGTCTGATTCTTCTCCCTCTGACACCTCTCCTCCCTCCTCTTCGGAGGTAGGAAAACCCACAAAGTCCCCTTCGTCGTCTGTGGTTCCAAATTCTTCCTCCCAGAATCTCGTTAGTGGTTTGGGCTTATCCGGGAACAAACTGTGGAATTCTTCCAACATTGATTGACTCAGCGGGGACCCACGTGTTTTCTGACCTGGGTTCTCCCTCCCAAGCTACCAAGTACTCCACCTGGCGACCTCGCCACCTTGAATTGAGTATTTCCGTGGCTTGGTTGCGGTGTTCCCTCTCCTCTACCCATGGGTGGGTGGTGACTCCTCGCTCCCGCCCCGGAAATTCCCGCCCCTCCCTGTACAGTGTGAGTAGGGACCTATGGAACACTGGATGTCTCTTCATGCTGTCCGGCAACTTGAGTTTGAACGCCACTGGGTTCACCTGCTGTGTTACCTCAAAAGGCCCCAGCCGCCTCGGCTGCAACTTCTTGCACCCTCCCTTTAGGGGTAACCCTTGGGTTGACAACCACACCCGGTCTCCTACCCGTATGGCCTCCCCCTCCCGACGGTGCTTGTCCGCCTGCCTCTTGTAAACTTCCTTGGCCCACTCCAAGTTCATCTTGAGTTGCTGGTGCAAGGCCTCCATTTCTTCCATAAACTGCTCGGCCGCGGGTACACTCCATTCTTCCTCCCCCCTCCCCGGGAAGGCCCTGGGGTGACACCCATAATTGGCCATGAACAGGCTCATTCCCGTGGACACATGTTCAGCATTATTGTACGCAAATTCAGCTAAAGCTAGTTTCTCTACCCAATCGTTCTGTCTCTCGCCAACGTAGCAGCGTAGGTATTGCTGGAGTATACTATTCGCTCTCTCTGCTTGTCCGTTGGTTTCTGGGTGTCTTGCCGTCGAGAAGCTCACCTCCACCTGTAGCAGGCTCATGAGCTTCCTCCAGAACCTGGAAGTAAATTGTTTCCCGCGATCCAAGATTACCCTCGAGGGAGCCCTGTGCAGTCTGAAAATGTGATCCGCAAACAACCTGACTATCTCCTCTGCCGTCACTGTGTGTGAGCAGGCTATGAAATGGCAGATTTTTGTCAGTAGATCGACTACCACCATGACTGCTGTCTTCTCCCTTGACTTGGGCAAATCTGTCATAAAATCAATAGACACCACATCCCAGGGCCTTCCCGGTGTAGGTAAGGGTTCCAGTAACCCTGCTGGGGCAGCCCTCTCTCCCTTTGCCCTCTGGCATCGGACGCACCCCCGTACATATTCCCGTACGTTTTCCATCACCTTTGGCCACCAGAACTGCCTGGTGACGAGCAGCATGGTCTTGTGCTGTCCAAAGTGCCCAGCTGTTGGGTTGTCGTGGAGCTGTTTAAGTACCTTCCCCCTCAAGGTCTCCCCCGGTACATACAGTAGCCCTTCCTTTTCCTCAAACCCTCCATGGTCTTCCCTTCTGTCCCAGAGTTCCCTGATTTTTGTTTGAGCGAACACGTCGTCTCTAGTAAGCCCTGCAAGTTCTCGTTTCCCAACCAACGTTCCCCCACACACCCACCGGTCCTCGGGAAACACGTGTCGGGTTTCCGGTGGTCCCTCTCCCTCCAGGTATTCCGGTTTCCGGGAGAGAGCATCTGCTCTTACGTTTTCCTCTCCCGGCACGTATCTGATCTCGAAGGAAAACTTGGCGAACTCCTGGGCCCATTGAACCTGTCTCTGGTTGAGCGCTCTCACGGTCCGCCAGTATTCCAAGTTCTTGTGGTCAGTACAAACCTGGATCTTCTGCCGCGCCCCTATCAACAGATATCTCCATTGCCGAAATGCCGTGTAGATCGCAAGTAGTTCGCGGTCATACACTGTGTAGTTTTGTTCTGACTTGCTCAGCTTCCTTGAGAAAAAGGCACACGGCCTCCAGTCCTGCTTAGCCCCGGGCTGCAAAAGGACCGCTCCCACAGCTCGGTCGGACGCGTCCGTCTCCAGTCTCATGGGCTTCTCCAGATCAACGTGCAGGAGCTGCTCTTCCAAAGTGAACACCTTCTTCGGCCTTTCAAAGGATTGCTGGGCACTTTCTGTCCACGCGAACTTCTTTTTGCTACTGAGACAATCTGTTATGGGCGCTGTCAAGTGAGCGAAGTTCTTTATGAACTTCCTGTAGAAGTTGCTGAACCCTAAGAACCTCTGCACATCTTTCTGGGTTTGGGGGGCTTTCCATTCCAGCACTGCCTGGGTCCTTGCCTGGGTCCATTCCAGCACCTTGCCTGGGTCCATAGCTAGGCCCTTGTCTGACAACTTGTACCCCAGAAACTCGACCTCCCTGGTGTGAAATTGGCATTTTTCCAGCTTGACCCACAACTGATGCTTCTGCAGTCTCGGTAGCACTTCCCTGATGTCTCTGACGTGTTGCCTCTCATTGTCCGAATAGATTAAGACGTCATCCAAAAAGGCTACACAATTCTTGTATAGCAGGGGCCTCAACACGTGGTGCATGAATGCTTGAAAGCAGGCGGAGCCCGATTGTAATCCAAATGGCATGACTAAGTACTCGAAGGCCCCCAGGGGGGTGAACATGGTCGTTTTCCATTCGTCCCCCTCCCTTATCCTAATTAAATTGTATGCCCCCCTGAGGTCCAGCTTGGTAAAAATCTTCCCCTGCCTCACCCGGGTTAAAATGTCGTCAATCCTTGGCATTGGGAAGGTCACGGGTTCTGACACCAGGTTCAAGGCCCTATAATCTACGACCAACCTCGGCTGATTAGTCTCCTTTTTGTCCACAAAGAACACTGGACTGCTCCCCACCGCCTTTGATTCCCTTATGAACCCCCTCTTCAGGTTCTTGTCAATAAACTGCCGCAACTCCTGCATCTCCCGGTCGGACATGGCGTACAGCTTACCCACCGGCAACTGAGCCCCTGGGAGTAGGTTGATTTGGCAGTCAAAGGGCCTGTGGGGGGGTAGTCTATCTGCCTCCCTCTTGCTGAAGACCGCCTTCAGATCAGCATATTGTGGTGGCACCTCCCCTTTTTGTTCCACGGCCAGCCCAGCCACCCTGGCCACCGTCATTCTTTTTTAAAAAAAGATATTTATTAAAAGTTTTTAAGATATAACAAGAAAAAAGAAAAATAAACATACAAAATAAAAAACAGTTAAAAACACACATTAATTTTCAATAACATAACTTCCATACACTTATTTCCTCGGTCTGGCCACCGTCATTCTTGGGTTCTCCCCTCCCAGACAGTGTCCTAAGCAGTAAGCTGACCCAAAGGTGACTGACCGCTGATGCCATGACACTACTGGATCATGTGGTGCCAGCCAGCTCATCCCCAGTATTATTGGGGGTCCTGCCAGTGTGGCCACGTGAAAGGCAATGGTCTCCGTGTGCCTGGAAACCCTCATTCGCATTGGCGGGGGCTGGTGTGTCACTTCCCCTCCCAGAAGTTCCCTGCCATCGATGGTTGTCACCTGCAAGGGAAAATCCAGAGGCAACAGGTGGAGTTGGTGTTCCAGAGTGAAGTCTCTGCTGAAGAAATTACACGAGCTGCCCGAATCCAGCAGTCCCTTAACTTTGACAGGGTGCCCATTTGGGAGTTCTAGCACCACTTCTATGGCTATAGCTGCCTTGGGGGGGGGGGTTAGGCTGGGGCACTTCTATTGGTTGCTGGCCTGGCTGCTGCCCCTGCTGGTTGGCAGCCAGGCGTTGTCGTTTCCCTGCGCCTGCCCTTCGTCCCCCTTCTTGTCGTGGCCTGCAGCCCCCACCATCCCTTGCCAGGCTTTTCGTTGAGGGCAGACCTTAGCAAAATGACCTGGTTGTTCACAGAGGAAACACTTCTTGGTAGTTTTCCACTCCTTTCCCTCCCTTTTACGACCTTCACCGGAGTTTGAAACCTCGCGCGCGCCATCAATTTCCATTGGCTCTGCCGCCTGGGGAGGCTCCCTCGGTATTTCAGGAATGCGGTAGTCATGGAAACGTTCCCCTCTCATTTCCCGCTTCTCCTGAGCCCGCGCTTCTTGGCGTACGCCTATCGCGAGCACAGCCTTTGTGAGCTCATCCATCAACCGTGGCCGGGGGGGGGGGGCTCGGGACAACTCGTCTTTCATTTCAGGGGACAGACCCGCCTCAAACAACATTTCTATCGGTTCAGAGTCCAGATCCCACCCGAGCCGGTGTACTAACATCGCAAAACGTGACCAGTAGCTTCTGACGGACTGGCTCCCCTGCTTGCACCCCATCAGTTCCCACCGTGTCACGCTTTGCTCCACCTCACTGGAGAACATCATGTCCATTCCCTGAAGGAATTTCTTAAGGTCCTTCAAGGCATCATTTTGTGTCGCCATTAGGGGCCTGATCCATTCGCGCGCCCCATCCTGCAGATGCCCCACAATGTAAGCCACCCTCTCCCCGTCATCAGCAAAGTCATTTTTCTGCAGCTCCAAAGCGTACTGCACTTCCGTGCGGAAAGCATTGTAGTCTTGGGGCTTTCCACCAAATTTGTGTACCAGCCCTGGTACCTTCCTTGCGATGGGGGTGGCTCTGACCTGTGCATCCTGAGCCCGTCTTTCCTCCAGCCGCGCCGTCAGGATAGCTACGTGCGTCTCCAAGTCTCGGTTCCTCTCGACCAGACTCCGCACCGCAGCTGGTTGCTCCGTCTCTCCGACTGTTCCTGTTTGGCTCATTGTGCTGTCTCTCCGGGGCTGCGCACAAGCAACGTCAGGGACTGACGGATTGCTGTAATGGTTCTAGGGGTTGCTCGTGCGTAAATCGGCGCCACACCTGACTGGGTTGCCTGAGTGAACCCTTTCTGTCTGGACAGCCACTCGCCCGTGGCTGTCTCAATCGCTGGCTGAATCCGTCAGTAGGCGTTTCTTGAACTTCTTCCAGCAAAGAAGCTCTTTGACGCCTAGTCTCCGCCTAGTCTCCCTGCGAGGAAGCCTTCTGCGCAGGGAGGGTGTGGGCAGCGGAGGACCCATGCTCTCCCCGCTGGTCCCCGGCGAGGAGTCATGGAGCCACCTCGCTGATTCCCCCATCTGCCCCCCTTTTCCACTGGTGCTACGCTGATTTCCTTCCCCAGAAGATGTGCTGCTTCTCTCCCTCCTGGGACTCTCTCCGGAATCCCTCTGGAGCCCTTCCTCTCCCTCTGGCTCCGATGGCAGTTCCCTGACAGTTATGTACAGTTGTGAGTGCTGATTGGGAAAAAATGAATTAGCAGTATATAAATATTTTTATATAAATAAAAAAATAAAAAAAATGCATGTCTGGCCAAGGTTGGCACTTAGGTCTCCTCCTCTGCATCGCTTTGTCCACTCAGAGGTAACCCTGTTCCATGGTTGAAGTACAGGGGGTGCAGAGGGGTTAGGCGGGTCTGTGTCTGGAAGGCACCCTTACCTTTTGTGATTTCCAGCATAGCTACTGTTTTTAAGAAGGAGATGGGTAAGATTTGGCCAAAATTGGGAGGAGTCAGAGATGGGACTTCTGGATTTCATTAAGAGAAGGTTACCAGATTTTTTTTCAAAGAATCTGGGAACACTTTTTTTTCTGAAAAGAGAGGAAAAAAGTTAATAAACAAAAAGGTTTTTTGTTTTTGTTTTTTTATTTAAAAAAAAGAAGTACCGGTAATATCTTCTCTTCTGTGGTCTCCTCTGTTGCATGACCTTCCTCTCAGCCCTGGCTTGCTCTCTTGGAGTGCTAGCCACCATGGAGGTAGGCTCGGGTCGGGCTTGGGCTCAGCCACGTGTCCTTGCCCTCCCGGTGCTCTCCTCCCTCTCCTCCTCAGCAGCACTGGCAGCAGTGGTGCAAGGTCGGGGCTCCCCTCTTTTTCTCTCCTTCTTCTTTCTTCCTCTTTCTTCCTTCTCCTCCCCTCCTCCCCCTGTGTCAGCTCCGGGGTTTTACTGTCCCTGGAGCGCCGCTGGGTGGGTGGGTGGCTGGGCACTCTCACTCCTGGCTCGATTTGGGTCGGGGAGTCAGTCAGTGGTTCCCCCAGTTGATACGTCGGGCGTCCCCAGTTCCCCCTCGGCAGTGGTGGCGGCAGCCCGGAGCCAGCCTGGTAGCGCAGTTGGCTCTAGCTGGCTTCAGGAGCTGCTCGCTGCAGTGGCGCCCGCCATTTTGCCTCGCCAGAATCCCCATATGATGTGTCTTGTGCCATTGAACCAATCACACAACATTCATTCCCTACTAATAAATCTACACTTAAAATATAAATCTGGGGATATTAAATGAAATCCGGGGACATTCTGGGGACGGATTTTGTCCAGGAACAGATTTGTAAATGTGGGGACTGTCCCCAGGAAACAAGGACATCTGGTAACCATACATTAAGAGCCCCCTAGCTTTCTCTCCATGTGTGCACCAACAACAAGCACATTCAAGTCCTGTTTTGGTAGTAATTGCTCCCATTTATCTATTTATGTAATATCTCACCCTTCCTCCTAAAAGAGACCAGGGTATCATGTCGGGCAACATAGGAGGAGGAGGACCGAATGTGGAGAATGGCTCTTCATGTGCAGAACAGGTTCATCTGCAGGAACCAAGCCTTCATTGGGTACAGCTGTAAAATGAAGACCTTTCTGCTGTAGGTGTCATGTTAGTGTGGGTACTTGGTGCAGACCTGCTCTATCTACCTTGCCCTTTGTGGGACAATGACCACCTGAATAAGGCTACAGGATATTCATTATCCAAGTACAAAAAGCACTAGGGGGGAAATCAGGCAAGACAACAAAGGAAATACAGTGGAGGAAAGGTAGGGGGTCAAGTGAGGGTATAACTGGGGGACAAGAACTTTTGATGAGCACATGACATTTGGCAAAACAAAGGCTAGACCACACAAAAACAGGCATCTGAGAAGCATGAAAGGAAAAGCAAGGGAGGTAACATGAGAGATAGTATGCAAGCAAGGAAGGGGGAAGATTCAGACTTTATTAAAACAAAAACAGAAGGAGATGTATTCACTTGAATTGGGAAGGGAGGGGTTAGCCAGCAAACCTCCTCCTTGCATTCTCCTTTGATCAACCACATGGCAGGCTGGTTTCAGATCAGACAGCAAATGAGATGATAATATGACTGAAAATGCTGCATGTTTGTTTTCTTTCTTACAGGATCAGAATGTCAGGAGAATGTGGGCAGGAGAGAGTTTATCAAAACACTGCCTGTTTAATTCGCGCCCCCTGTTCTTCCATGATAACTCCATAGCTACCCTCCTTAACCACAATACCACGAAGAGCCCTTTTTGACAGCAGCCAAACTGCAGCAATAATGGAAATAGGACACAGTGTTTAACGCTAGCAAGATCCAACACCCAACACCCCTTAGCAAGTTTTTACATGGTGATTTTGGGCAACATAATTAGCTAGGGGGAGGTATGGGGGAGGAATGAGTGCATTTTGCCATCAAGCTATTTATAGCTGTTGCTGGACATTCTGTACAAGGGTGATTAGCCACTAGACTGCATTATTATTAATCTGTAATTAACTTAGGTACTAGGTTCATAAAATCACAGAGCTGAAAAGGGCAGACAAGCCATTATCTAGTTTTGTCCCCCATGCAGGACAAGAAAGACCTACACGCTACCCAGTGTGTGCAGCCTAGACAAGGAGAGGGGAAAGTGTGTGGCTAGTGAAATGGAGATGTAAAAATTACCTAGGCTGGATTTGACCAAGGACCAACCTATCACCCACAGTGACCAACTAGCTGCCCTTGGAAAGTTCACCAACAGAGCAAGTGAAAACAGTCATCCCCCGCCCCTGCAACTAGTAATAAAAAATGCATTGCTTCCCTCTTAATATGGAGGTTGCATTTAACTGTCAGGACTAACAGCCGCTGATAGACCAATCTAGTGCCAAGTCATAAATAAAGGGGGAAGTCAAGGCAGGGGGAGTTTTGTCGGCCAGTCTGATGTCCTTGCACTTTCATTATCACAAAAGAGGGAATGTAAAGGTCTAACTACTTTTCTATTTGAAAGAAATCAGGGCTGCAAATGTTTAGTCAACTCATTGACTTCAAACCATTTTAACCGACTATAGAAGTTTATTCAGAAACAGATATCAATCCGTATGTTACACACACACACACACACACACACACACACACACACACACACACTTAATAAAAATTCCTGATGACAAACCCCAACAAAAGACACTCCCCCCTGTAAGTGAGATTCTAAGATGATTCTTATTGTGACAAAAGTCTGTATCATTTAGGAGCATATGATTTTCCCATCACAATTATTGTGTTTCCCCCACCAGTTTAAAAGTATTCAGATTTAATTGGTTAATTGATTGATTAATTGTCTGAAACTCAGTAGATTGACTAGAACTCCTACAGTTAATACACTTTATTTAACTGGGTAACTAGTCTAAAACAAAGCAATTTGAAACACAGGATGTTCTATTGTAAGATTTTCCTGTTAGTGGAGTAGAAGAAAGAGGGAAAATGGCAGCCAGATCCTGGCACTATAATTTACCATATGGCATCCAGTACCAATATGTGGCTGTGTGGGGAGGAGGTTGGGAAGCTGACGGCCATTTCTGTCCAGCCATTTCTTAAAGCACACCTTCAATGGTGTTTTGGAGATTGAAATACTTTTAAGATGCATCTCTGCTAATTACATGCAAACCAAAGCTGTGTGCAGAAGCCATGGACACCGGTTGCTATGTTTCTGACAGTGAGAGAAGAGAGGTGATTGTTCTTGTGGGTGGTTGCTTTTGTGTACAGTTTACACTGCATATATATGCCAACAAAGTCTCATTACTCACAAGCCTTTGAAACAGGCATGAAACATTAATTCAGCAGCCATGCTGGAAAGGGAAGCAGAGCAGGGGAAGGTGATGTGGATTGATTGATGGATGTATGGACAGATAAAGGCATAACAGCAAAGAGCAGTTTACATTTCTTTCCATTTGCCATTGTCTCCTCATTGACAGATATCTCCCTGCACCCTGCCCTATCTAACCAGGAATATAGTGGTCCCATATTCCTTTTTAAAAAATAAATTAGTTTCAATTCAGTCCCTCCCCCCCCCCAGTATCCTACAGCATTTGAATTTTGTTGGTAGGGCAGGCAGGTTTTCTAAGAACCCACCAAGCAGGTAAAAGTGAAAGATGGCTGGCAGGATTTGATTTCTTTGCAAAGTGAAGAGGATAACAGTGGAATCTAGAATCCCTTTGGTTTGTCATTATTTAAGAAGAGGGCTAAGGAAATAATCTAAAGATAAGTACAATTTCAACAGCCTCATCTAGGGATGGACAGATCAGTCTCTTTCTGCTCCATGCCAGTTACACATACGTCCGTTCATAAATCTGTTTCATCTCATTTCTGCATCATTCTGCAATTTCTAAACAGAAATCTGGATGGAAATTAATTTCTAACTACATTCCAGAATTATGATCTTTAAAACATATTTCAACCTCTGTTTACACACATATTAATGCATTTCATCATGAAATACTATTGCACACCACCCCAATCTCTGAGTGGTACGAGATTCTAGGGGTTCCAGACGCTTATCTGCAGTTTGGTTTCCTTGGAATGAGGGGCAGTGGAGACTGTAGTAGTATCATTATCATATATGCTTTATGTACACATATATACAACCTGAGACTAAGATAGAGGGGTTCACAGCATTAACACTCCAAAAGGTCTTGCTTCTCACAAAAGCCACAGCCTTGGAATCAGGCAGATATCAAGCATGGCTCTCTCTCTCTCTCTCTCTCTCTCTCTCTCTCTCTCTGGCTTTTGCCTGCTTCTTACTCAATAACTCAGTTCTCTGGTTTTCTGTCTTTCTCACTACCAGCCAGGCAAGGGAGTGGGCCCACCCATTTGCTCCCCTTTGTTATAGGAACAACAATACTTAGGACCATTAACTCACCAAGACTTGCCTAACTAGTACAGCAACGGAAGACTCTCTTAGATTTTAACCATCGCAGGCCCCCAGGAATTAGAAGGGACTCAAGCATCCTACAGACTAACCCCCCCCCCAAAAAAAAACTCACAACACTACACATTTCAGGGTCATTTCTTGAGCCAATAACTTACTGCAAACTTGCAGACGTGTGAAATCCAAAGGATTATTAGGTTCCAATCCAACCATTAGTCCAGGGAGAACGGATCAGGCCAGTTTGCATAGGAATTTGTAGAAACTGAATTCCTCAGTTATCTGTACCTTCACTCTTGTAACACTCTTAGGAATAATTAAGGATCTGCAGAAGATGGAAGAAAGGCCAGAGGACTTTGAGGATGGCCTACAGAAGTCAATGGGATCAGTTCAAGAATGTAGCTGACTCTGAAGAATACCTGCTGACAGCATTCAAAGTGACTTGAATGACTACATTTTCTTCATGTTGTGTCGAAATCAATATCCTAAATATCAGGACTCCCTTTGAGTGACTCTCTATGGGGGGGGAGCAGCCCTGTTCAAAGAGTGAAGCCTCTCTGGCTGGTTTTCTGTCAACACTGCAGGCTCTGAACAATTTTCAAATCCTGAGACAAAGTAGGAGTCCTGGGGAAATGCAGGTAGCCAAGATTAAGCAGAGATCCAGCAGTTGGTTCTCACAAAGTTTCTATGACTACAAAGGTCATTTCTTGAGTTATTTTAGCACTTGTTTTTGTTCTCATTCAGAGAGAAATTGAGGGATAGAAAAAATGAGGAGGTGTTCATAATCCTTCTTCTGAACTCTTAATTATTGAGAAAATTATTTGATTTGGGTACTTTGAGACAGCTCCAAAATGGTGCCTTTTCCACATGAAGAGCATAGAAGCAATGTGCTGCCGGTGGCTGTGATTGCCTACATGGTGTGTAAAGTGTCAGGGCTGTGGAGTAGTGAAAGGGGATGTCTGCAGAGGTTGCACTGGAGATGGAGAACCTGTTGTCTTCCAGATGTAGCAGCCATCTTACCAAACTTTAAAGGTGGGATGCAAAAGATGACCTTTGCCCGTGGTGAGTGTCATCTAGCTACACTGCGCCCAGAACATTTAGGAATATAAGTGTCGAGACCAACACTTTAAATTGCACTTTAATTGCACAGGACAGTTCCTTCAGCATGGGTGAAATATGCTGCATGTATCTTATTCCTGACTGAAAATTGCCTGGAATGCAATCCGAATGAACTGCTGCTTTTAGACAGCGTTTGATAGCCCCTTCAAATGCTGTATATTCCAGAAGTCCAGCCTGGAATCTACCAAGGCATGCAGAAGAGATCCTCTGATGGGGAACTTATTGTGGTTCCGCATACCACTGAGGTTTGGCTGGCTTTTACTAGGAACCCAGCCTTTCAGAGTGTTGTAAGAGACTCCATGTGCTTTCCATGTACTATACACCTTGGATGTTAAAAGTTTACATGTTTGCCTGCTTTTACCTGAATGTTTTATATAGTTATATGGCTGTCAGTCACTTTGATATAGCCATCTGGATACGATACAATTTATGTGAGAAATAAACAAACAAAACCCAAATCACCCTTCCATATTGGGGTAGGTCCCCCAAACTACCCTAAAGTCTTATTCTGACATTTTTCCGTAGGTACTTTACCCTGCAGTGTCAGAATCCCAGATGCCCAGATGTTCTGTCCCTGTGAAGCAAAAGCCCCTTGATAGCTGTGCACAGGTACAACATATGATCCTATTGCAAATGAAAATGTTCATGACAGCATGAAATAGAGAGAGTACATAGGCCTGAATTGAATTAAATATTACACCATTGATTGTGTTGTTCATTTTAACATCCTGTTCAATAAAAGCACCTCACCCAGCATGTTTTGCCATTTATCTTGTGCTATTGTGGTGCTTCTTACTTGCCACCTCAGTGCTCTTTATTATCATTATTTTACTACTTCTTTACTTTGTTGTCGGAAACCATCCTTTTCCTGAATCTCTGACTCTTGGCCCCCTTACCTCTACTAGTTGCTTCCCCGTGATTTTACCTCTCATCCCTACTTCCTTCCCCTTCCTCTTCTGTTGGACTCACCTATAACCCCCTGTTATGGCCCAATTTTAGATAATCATGCAAATAGATGTGGGGAGGTGAGGGGGATTGGTCTGTTAACTGTTGCTATGTCATAAAGTCATTGAAGTCTCCAAATCAGCAAACCTTGCTTACTGTGGTTTCTGCAATTATTAGGGTAAAGGAGATTTGTGTGCATGTGTGTAGGAAATGAATAACCTTCCTGCAGTGTTTTATACTTGGTTTTACACTTTACACTTGCAAATCTTCATGTGTTGTTCAGTATCAAACAGCAACTTATTATGTTGGAACTCACCATGCTTTTTTGCTCCTTTTCAACAGATGAACATTAGCAAGTTAAATTGTGTACTTTGGCTGTTGGAAAGAACTAGAATATTCCTATGCCGTGTTTTGCATTTATGCTCATATATAAACTTTTACCTCCTGAAAAGTGTATTCTTTCTGCAAGTTGTGTATGCCCACAAAGGCATTGTTTTCAGTTGCTTATCTCAACAGCTGAAAGTGATTTCAGTTGTCTGAAGTGCTTCCATTTCTTCAATGTACTTAATTGCCCAAGTGTTCTTTGATGCTTAAGACACCCTCTAGTTCTTTAAGTGTTTCCTAGTGTGCCAAATTGCCCCAAAATGTTGCTAGTGTTCATATCGTTTATATATTTTCAACCACTTCAAGTCTCAAGCATGGTAACCAATCTTAATATTGCTTTCTTTATTGCAGGATTGTTTTTCAGGTATGATTCCTAGCAGCCACACCCAAGTATATCCAAAGGTAAATGCAGGATTGATGTAAGTTGCAAATGGTCCACATACAACATGATTTCTTTAAATCAAGTTAAGCATTATGGTCTTCTTAAAAAAAAAAAAAAGCCCATCACTTTCATAGAATAATCAGTGCTATTTAAAGCATCAATTTGCTTGGTCTATTAATAGAGCTTTCTTTCTTTCTCACTAATGAAAGTTTAAGATTATTTTTTTTAAAAAAAGTGTTAATAAGCCTACAGGTGCTTTGAAATCTGTTTTCTCTAACAAATATCCAAGATATTTTCTTGACCCTCTGCTCACCAACCAAAAGAGGAAGGAGCTGCAGCTCAGAAACTCTTCATAATAATTCCTATTCTTGACCTTGAGACTAGCAAAATACTCACTTTAACAGGGAAAGAATCTTAAAAGTCTATCACAACTTGGATTGTAATGGTATATCTAATCTCAATTTTACAAATGTGCTGGATTTGGGATGTTGCCCCAGACATTGACCATTTTACACACACATATACATCCACACAAACAAGGGCTCCACTGAATTTTCATATGAGAGCCTTTTCAACATGAAAGTTTAGCTCTCAGGGTCAGTTTCTGTGAACAGTTTCCATAGCCCACATTATTTCCATTTTTCCAGTCTACTTTTCAAACCAATAACCATTTTTGAACTTTGTTCTTCCTCATGACATGAACATAGCTGTCAGATGGCAATGGTGGTTGCTTGCGAATAACCAGGTAGGACTCCGACCTGTCTTTTACAGGTTTTATTTGGTGCAAAAACTATTTGCAGTGCAGAATCCCAAAGTTCATGTCTGCCTCAATCGCTAGCAGAATCTGGGAGTGGCTTTTTCCGGTTTTGTCCCCAACATAAGAACTTCGTCACCCCCAGCCTTTTGCTTCCTTCTTTGCGCTTTATCCCTCTTCGCAAGGTGGGCAATGGAAGAGGCGTGCTTCCCTCCTGGCTGGCTTGGCAAGGAGCGGTGCTGGGGCTCCCACCAGCACCCCCTGATCCCTTTCCCTTTTCCCCACTGGAGGCATGGCTTTCCCCACCGCAGGAAGAGGAACTGCTTCACAAGACTTTCGGAGGATCCCTGTATCCCAGCGGCCCCTCTACCTTCCTTCCCTGTTCCGATGGCAGTTCCCTGACAATAACCAATTAGAATCATGTAGTCAACATCTTGATGTCAAAACAGCCAGTCACACTCAGCTACACAGCTATGACAAAAATCAGTTCAGAATGAGGGTATCAGTTGTGTGAGGCTAGTGAGATTTGACTGTGTGATTATGTCATGAAGCCAATTCAGGATCAAACAGAAAGCATCGCTCTCAGTCTGAATGGGTGGTATGGGTGGTTCGAAAGCACACCAGTGCAAGTAGATAAATAGGTACTGCTGTGGTGGGAAGATAAATGGTGTTTCTGTGCACTCTGGTTTCTGTCACAGTGTTCCGTTGTACCAGAAGCGGTTTAGTCATGCTGGCCACATGACCCAAAAAGCTGTCTGTGGACAGACGCTGACTCCCTCGGCCTGAAGCAAGATGAGCACCGCACCCCATAGTCACCTTTGATTGGACTTAACTGTCCAGGGGTCCTTTACCTTTTACCTTGGAGGGGCTGAAATTTTACCTTGTTGTGACTTGAACACACATGTACCAAGTTATGTGATGGCAAATGAAGTCACCTATTACTGCAACTTTCTCTTTTTTGGATTCCTTCTTGATTTCATTCCCTATCTCAGTATTTCCTTGGGCATTTTGATCAGTGGAGTGTTAGCATGTCCCTGGTACTAAATTGCACTTGAGGCCTGATATCAGGGATACTGTGGAGGAGTCAGCCACTTTTTAATCTTTTCCCTTGCTTTTTATTGCTGCTTGCATTTTTTTAAAAAAAATGTAAGCTGACCTGAAGGGCTTTTCTCCCCATTGCTGTTAAGGTGGGATTTGAATTTCTAAATAAATAATCAGATAAAATGCTTGCCGGATGAAGGGGTTTCCTGGCCACCACTTCAACATGGATATTCAGAAGCAGCACTGGCTCCAGTAACACTCTCAAATTGTACACTTGTTTGCTGGTCCCATGGGTTACCCGAGAGGCAATGTCCAAGTCCGGTCCATGGTCAAAGGTGCACCGTGGAGGCAGTCTGTAGTAGCTGAAGCTGGGTGCAGGGCAGGGAGCCGGGTGAAGTCAGGAACAGGTTTGCAAGCAGGGAGCCAGGGAGGGTCAGGCGCTCAGGTAGGAACTAGCAACCAACAATGTTGCTCCTGCAACTAGGGACTGGGGCTGACTGACTTTTATCTGCCTCGAGGCATAGGGCAGCCCCGATCCTCTGGTGACTCGCCTCTCCTGGCCTGGAGGCGAGCACTCCTCCTGCAGGGACTTAGTTCCCTCCGCCTCTCTGCCCTGAGGCTCTGCAGCTCAGGAGAGGCTGGAGGGTTACCGGACCCAGAGGCAACCTCAGCTTCCTCTGCCGGGGCTGAGAGTGGAGCACCTGCAGGCTTCGGATCCTGCTTCGCCCTTTGTGGACTGTCTCCAGACCCTTGACCCAGGACCGGACTCTGACCACGCCTCACGGTAACCTCCCCCCGGGACTAGCACACCCAGGCTATCACAACTTGTTTCTTAAGGTGTAACCCCATCCAGGACAGGACTAGATGGACCAGGATCAACAGGGTCCACAGCCAACAGAGGACACTATGTTTTCTATCCCTATTCCAACTTTCCTAGAGCAGGCATGGGGAATATTGGGCCCTCCAAACATTGCGGAACTACATTTCCCATCATCCCCTGGCATTCACATGCTTTCTGGAGCTGTTGGAAGTTGTAGTTCAGCAACATCTAGAGGACCAAAGCCGCTGTAGTGTAGTGGTTAAGAGCGGTAGTCTTGTAATCTGGTGAACATGCAGCTACTGGGTGACCTTGGGCTAGTCACACTTCTTTGAAGTTTCTCAGCCTCACTCACCTCACAGAGTGTTTGTTATGGGAGAGGAAGGGAAAGGAGAATGTTAGTCACTTTGAGACTCCGTAGGGTAGTGATAAAGCGGGATATCAAATCCAAACTCTTCTTCTTCTTCCTCACATCTTTTCTAGATTCACTCTTGCCAGCTTTCTCACCTACATCCAATCCAAGTTATAAATTTGTGGGGTTGATTTTCATTTACACCTGAACCTTGTAGAGCTAGACACATTTTAAACTGTTCTCACACTTTAATCCCCAAGCTTGCTTACATGGGTCGTCCATGGCATTTTATTTTATTTTATTTTTAAAAAGCTTCCTGCTTCTGTAATACCTCATTAAATTTCAGCCTCCCTCATCAAAAGCAAACTCCAGCCTCGTAACCGGATCTCTAATATGCCTTCTCACTTGTAAATGTTTATCTCATTTACGATCTTGCAGAAAAGGAAGAGTATGTCCACTGTGACCTAACTACAAGCCTTCAGCATCATCTGTTCTGTATCTCGCAGGGAATGAGTCGCTTTTAATCTGGTGTCGTTATAAATTGAAATATTAATCTGAAATGCCCCAAAGGTTATAAATAACAATGCTATTTATTAGTCAGATTATAATGGTGCCTGAAATGACGATGGTAGCAGAGTCATCTTGAAAAAGAAAAGAAGATAACACCCTTATAGGCCAATGTATTCCAACACAATTTAGCATTGTTTTTTTTATCGGATGGTATCAGGGGACTGCAGACAAATCATGGTTGGCTGCTTGCTAAAGGACTATCTGAACTGGAGTACCGTATTTTTCGCACCATAGGGCGCACCGGACCATAGGGCGCACCCAGTTTTTAGGGGGGGAATTCAAGAAAAAAAATCTTTTCCCCCCCCGCAGCCCCAAAGAGCAGCGTACAGGCTGCACACAACCTCTCCCTGCCGGAGGGGTTGCGTGCAGCTATGGATCAAGCCAAGGCAGCGAGCGGGAGGGATCCCGCTCGCTGTTTTGGCTTCCCCTTTAGCCCCGTGCAGCCTCTCCTTGGCGGAGGGGCTGCACAGGGCTTTCCTGGCTTTACTGGGAGGTGGGGGGATTCCCTCACCTCTCCCCAAAGCCCGCAGAAGCCGTGCAAACCCTTTAAAGAGATCACGGCTTCTCCTGGCTTTCCTGGGAGGCGGGGGATTCCCCCACCTCCCGCAAAACCGGCAGAAGCCGCGCGCCTTTTAAAAGGGCTGCACGGCTTCTCCTGGCTTTCCTGGGAGGCGGGGGGATTCCCCCGCCTCCCGCAAAACCGGCAGAAGCCACGCGCCTTTTAAAAGGGCTGCACGGCTTCTCCTGGCTTTCCTGGGAGGCGGGGGATTCCCCCGCCTCCCGCAAAACCAGGCTCCCCCCCCAGCCTTCTAACCAAGTCGGGGGACAGCGGCAAAGGCGCGCTGCGCCCCTGCCGCTGTCCCCCGAGTTTGCGGGGCTGGCGACGGGGAGGAGCAGGCTTCTCCCCCCGCCAGCCTTCTAGCCAAGTCGGGGGACAGCGGCAAAGGCGTGCTGCGCCTCTCCCGCTGTCTCCCGAGTTTGCGGGGCTGGCGACGGGGAGGAGCAGGCTTCTCCCCCCGCCAGCCTTCTAGACAAGTCGGGGGACAGCGGCAAAGGCGCGCTGCGCCCCTGCCGCTGTCCCCCGAGTTTGTGGGGCTGGCGACGGGGAGGAGCAGGCTTCTCCCCCCGCCAGCCTTCTAGACAAGTCGGGGGACAGCGGCAAAGGCGCGCTGCGCCTCTCCCGCTGTCTCCCGAGTTTGCGGGGCTGGCGACGGGGAGGAGCAGGCTTCTCCCCCCGCCAGCCTTCTAGACAAGTCGGGGGACAGCGGCAAAGGCGCGCTGCGCCCATGCCGCTGTCCCCCGAGTTTGCGGGGCTGGCGACGGGGAGGAGCAGGCTTCTCCCCCCGCCAGCCTTCTAGACAAGTCGGGGGACAGCGGCAAAGGCGCGCTGCGCCTCTCCCGCTGTCTCCCGAGTTTGCGGGGCTGGCGACGGGGAGGAGCAGGCTTCTCCCCCCGCCAGCCTTCTAGCCAAGTCGGGGGACAGCGGCAAAGGTGCGCTGCACCCCTGCCGCTGTCCCCCGAGTTTGCGGGGCTGGCGACAGGGAGGAGCAGGCTTCTCCCCCCGCCAGCCTTCTAGACAAGTCGGGGGACAGCGGCAAAGGCGCGCTGCGCCCCTGCCGCTGTCTCCCGAGTTTGCGGGGCTGGTGACGGGGCGGAGCAGGCTTCTCCCCCCGCCAGCCTTCTAGCCAAGTCGGGGGACAGCGGCAAAGGCGCGCTGCGCCCCTGCCGCTGTCCCCCGAGTTTGCGGGGCTGGCGACGGGGAGGAGCAGGCTTCTCCCCCCGCCAGCCTTCTAGACAAGTCGGGGGACAGCGGCAAAGGCGCGCTGCGCCCCTGCCGCTGTCTCCCGAGTTTGCGGGGCTGGCGACGGGGAGGAGCAGGCTTCTCCCCCCGCCAGCCTTCTAGCCAAGTCGGGGACAGCGGCAAAGGCGCGCTGCACCCCTGCCGCTGTCCCCTGAGTTTGCGGGGCTGGCGACGGGGAGGAGCAGGCTTCTCCCCCCGCCAGCCTTCTAGCCAAGTCGGGGGACAGCGGCAAAGGCGCGCTGCGCCCCTGCCGCTGTCTCCCGAGTTTGCGGGGCTGGCGAGGGGGAGGAGCAGGCTCCCCCCCGCCAGCCTTCTAACCAAGTCGGGGGACAGTCCCCCGAGCTTGTGGGGCTGGCGGTGGGGCTCTCCTGAAGCCTGGAGAGCGAGTGGGGTCGGTGCGCACCGACCCCTCTCGCTCTCCAGGCTTCAGCGAAAGCCTGCATTCGCACCATAGGACGCACACACATTTCCCCTTCATTTTTGGAGGGGAAAAAGTGCGTCCTATAGTGCGAAAAATACGGTACTTTGGTGGTACTTAGCAGGTTACAGGAGTGAGAACTGAGGGGCGGAATTCCTGGTTGGGAAGCTCACTTAAGGAGTTGGCAGGGGGAAACAGGAGCTCTCAAAAGCTTTGTTTTGAGCCCTTGAGCAAGTAGGTGGGGCATAGCCAAGCTTTGCTGATATTCCTCATCCATTAATGAGAAGAACTGAAGACCACTTGGAAATCCCTGAGAGAAACTGGATTGATGAGGAGAAATGCAGGGTCTAGGAACAAAGGAAGCTGCCTTACATGCCCTGATTGCTAGCACCTCACCTGGGTTTCAGGCAGGAGACATTTCCAACCCCACCTGATTATGCTTGGGACTGAACCTGGGAGCTTCTCTATGCAAAGCAGATGCTACAAGTTGTACTATCAGTGACCTATAAAAGGGGAATTTGGCAACTGCATGAAGAAGAGGGGATGATTGTAGATGGTCTGAAAAAGCTCTCAGTCATATCCCTTTGTCCTAAAGCCAAGGATATGGTGAAATCTTCCAAGTACTGAGTGAATGTGATTTGCTTAGGCTCAAGCGATGAAGTAATCATCCTCTTACTGACATCTAGCAAGCCAAGGATATGCCCCTTGTTTCCATCAGAACAGCATGTCCCTGAAGAGCACTGACATTGCACTGGATACATCCTAGGCAATAAGGAAGTAGAATATGTTCACCGGTGCTCACATTACAGCAGCGTCAGGAAAAAGTTATCATTCATGCAGATGTGCATTTTTGTTTGATAAGCATAGAATGCAGGCTGCCTTTGACAGACCTCTAACAAGGCAATGCTGTTTCCAGGAGCCCAGAGTCACCTCAATAATTTGCAGTACAATTTGTGACAACCAGCAGAAACCTTCAAGGGGAATGAACAGTGAATGGAGTGAAAATGGGTCGAGTTTGCTCATGCAGATTGAGACTTTCAGGTGAATACTTTGCCACACACCCAAGACCTGGTCCAAGATTTTCAGTGGGACTGAGTCAATATTTCACTGCATCACTGCTGGCTAACTCTCCGAAGCCTTTCTGGTAGTGTAAATTGCCAGCCTGCAGATATAAACTGTTATTGATAGCTGAATGACTACACACCGTACATTGTCATAAATCTTCTGTTAAAAACTTTATTGGAAACTCGATAAAAAAACATTGATAACAATAAAAACAAATGCTAGACAGCAGAGAGAAACTGAAAATGTGGATGTTCGGCTGAAGCAATCACATCACTGCTTTGCAAGATGCTGAAAACTCAGCTGGCAGTGAACTCAGCCTTTCCCAACCTCACCTCACTTCACCCCTGAACCACACTTTCGTCATTGTGTGAATTGACTTTAATCTACACTCATGATCAGAGCTTGTGGCAACATCCAACATGCCTGTGTAGCTCCTGGAGCTCAGATACTCAGCAGGGCCAAAAGTGTTGCTATTTGACCCTCCAACCTATCTGTTCCCTGTTTGCTATCAGCTGTGCTGCTGATGCTTTCTGTTGCTGTTACTCACGGTCACTTGGTGTATTTTTTATGAATGGCATGTGCTTCAGTGAAACTTTTCGTGTATATTTACTTATGCATCTGCTTGTTAATATGCTGTGAGTTGCTTGGGATCTCTTGGTCTAGTTTTGGCAACTGGTAAATTCAAGTAATCATCATAAATGAGGAATCTACCCACCATTTTGCTTTCCCCACCACAGTGGCCCCACAAAGCATCCAATGTGGTGTTGTTCCTGAGCACTACATGGAATACTGTATATTTATAAAAGTATTTGAATGCTGCCCTTCTGGTCCACACAAACTGGCTCACAACATCACAAAACAATGCTGCCAGTGGTCTTTTGAAACCTAGTCTACTTAAAGCAAGTTTTACAAACAGTGTAAGTTACCAGTCAACAACAGAATTTGTATTAAAGTAGAATGACAGGTAGCTTCCTATACCTTCTTCCCCCCAGCCAGGGAAGTGGGCAGGGAAGTGAGGGGGTAGTCAGGCATGTAAGCGAAGAGAAGAGATCACTGGCATCGCCCTAGGACAATTTGCCAGGCACTCCATGTCACCTGAAGCCAGCCCTGTGCAGAAAGAAGCCTGAAACCTTATCTCTGGATGCTTTTGGGGTTTTCACCTGTGGGAAGTGGTTAGATTGCTTTGTGGGGGCTGGTGGTTAGGGCTTCTTTTTGTTTTGAACAGCAAGAATTGTAAGTAATCTGTGCAATCTCTGAATGTCAGGACTTTTTTCCCCAGCAGGAGAGAGAAAGGGAGAAGTGGAACTAAGTATTAGCAAGATTCCATTGTATGTGATAAATAGAGCAGTGATTTGGAAAGGCCCTTATGAGTGTGTGTGCATAAGCCCAGCCTTCCTCTCCACAATGGGAACATCCATAACAAGGCCATTTAGCCAATACATATTTCCCTCTTTAGTACATAATGGTAACCCGAATAAAAGGTTTGAATTACAAAGCAGGCTAACCCAGCACATTCTCTGAGCAATGACTGCTATTTGTGTCAAGAAAATAAAGAGAGGCAGTGAGAGGGAGCGTGAGTGAATGTGAGAGAGCAGCTGAGAGGGAGGCAGAAGTTGCAGGCTTACCTGATTTGAATGAAATAAAAGAAGGAGCATTAGAAATTAGAGATTTTGCTTTAATTGGAAAGCTGAGTACTGTATTCAAGCAAGCAAACCATAGGCGCAAGACATGCAAAAACGCTTACTTACGAAGAGTCCTTACTAATTTTTAGAGGCACATTTTGCTCCTGATGAAGGCAAGTGCACTGGAAGCATAATTGTACAGCACACAGGTATAGATAGCAGAGGTAATAGTAATAATAATAATAATTTTAAATTTAGTTATACCCTGCCCATCTGGCTGGGTTTCCCTTCCATTCTGGGCGACTTCCAGCACATATTAAAACATAATAAAATGTTAAATAATGAAAACTATAAGATGGCATGTTTGCTCCAATATTACTTTGGGGGAATCTCCTGCTTTGACTTACAAGTATTGTAGCACTAGCTCCGCTGTCCGAGAACTGAAAGGATTTTCACTCTAACACACTTGTCAGCAAATCCTCATTAGCAGTGTAGGTACTAGTCAATCCATATTGTCAGAGAAGATGGAACTCCTGCCATTTTGCAGGAGGGGGAGGGACTCGTTGAGAAGCTGCTGTACCAGCAAGGATGCACTGAAGAAAACAAATCTGGTGGAGGCAGCACTAAGAGAACTTCATCTGAGAGCAGTTAGGAATGTAAGAATGGGGAATAGGATGAGAAAGAATGGAACCAAGAGAGGAATGGCCAATGGGACTTACGGAGAGACTTAAAGCCAAACAACATGATGCATGAAATGCGTTTGTTTATTTATTTATTTATTTAATTTATTTTAAATAGCAACCCCAGGTGTGTATCTCGGAACAGGATTAGAACCACAGTGGATGGGGAAAGGGATTAACCTATCTGCCTTTCCTACAGTCATGCTGAAATTATATCCAGCTATGCCAAAGGACGCGGGTGGCGCTGTGAGTTAAACCACAGAGCCTAGGACTTGCCGATCAGAAGATCGGCGGTTCGAATCCCCGCAATGGGGTGAGCTCCCATTGCTCGGGCCCTGCTCCTGCCAACCTAGCATTTCGAAAGCACATCAAAGTGCAAGTAGATAAATAGGTACCGCTCCGGCAGGAAGGTAAACAGTGTTTCTGTGCACTGCTCCGGTTCGCCAGAAGTGGCTTAGTCATGCTGGCCACATGACCCGGAAGCTGTATGCCGGCTCCCTCGGCCAATAAAGTGAGATGAGCAACCCCAGAGTCGGTCACGTTTGGACCTAATGGTCAGGGGTCCCTTTACCTTTACCTATGCCAAAGGAAGATTCCCTCCCAGGAAGAAATAATAGGTGTGTGCATGGAGGGGGGGGAGAGTTTCATCAAGACCATAATAGGAAGAGGAGAGCTTAATGTCCCATCTTTGTGCATCAAAATCCCACTTCTGTTCTGAGCTGCTCCCTGTAATTGTTTCTAAACTTGAAAACAACCATATTCATAAAAAGCAGTCACTAATTTCCAGTATCACCTTATCCCCCCCCCCCGGAATTTATATTGCAACCTTCATTATAAGTTATCACAGGGCGATTAATAGCAATGTAAAATACAATAAAGCAGAGAGTAGAATACAATTTAAACAAGCAGACTATGATGGCATCTCCACTTATTCCATGACTGTTCAGCTTACTCAGGAGTCTTTGAAGACCTCTACCACCTGGGCAGCTTCTGCAGCAGCTCAAGCCTGCCCACCAAGCCACTCCTGTTATTGCCAGAAGGGTGGAGGATGGATGGCAGCTAACAGATTGAGGTTGAATACTGACAAGACAGAAGTACTGTTTTGGGGGACAGGAGGCTGGCAGGTGTGGAGGACTCCCTGGTCCTGAATGGGATAACTGTGCCCCTGAAAGACCAGGTGCGCAGCCATTCCAGCACCTATTGTTCAATCACCAAAGCAAACTTCATAAGAAAGAACAGGGAGGGGAGCAAATAAAATGCTCATAAGTATCAAGGTGGCAGGAAGGCAGAGAAAGAAAAAGTGAACTGATGGTTACCCTTTAAGAGCCAGTGATATAAAGTCTGGGAAGAGGTGGGATCCAGTGCAGGCCTCATGATGTCTACTCAGAATTGAGTCCTATTGAGTTCAGTGGGGCTTACTTCCAGATAAGTGGTGTTTCTTCGCCATTTCTATTACTTAAAAGAAACAAGGGTTTCAGTTAGGGACAGGGAAGAAAATGGATTTTGTTTGCATTTTAATGAGAAACTCCCTAATTTGTAGTTCACAAATCAATATGCAAACCGAAGCAGTCATCCATCAAAATTCACACTTCTCTAATTTTTGCAATACAGTTATCCAACCGAAGTGTGCCAAAAAAATGAATATACTCCTGAAACATAGGAAAGTGCTTTATATTAGGAAAGTGCTCAACAAAAATTATCCAGAACTGTATATATTTATTGGGAGAGGTTCACACTCACATGTTGATGAATTTCAGTGAGTAGCTTTTAAAAAATAAAAATAAAAAGCATGCTGTGGAAATGTGGACCTGAAAGAAACCGAAAGAAAGAAACTGAACTCTCAGTTTCCGAGAGTGGGTTGGCTAGATGTCTCTGGGAAGCCCAGTGGCAGGACAGTGAGAGCAATAACCTGTTGCTCCATGCTTAGGGGCTAGGATTCAGAGCCTCGTTGCCTCTGATCTGGGAGGTAGTGTATAGCCGTCATGTCTGGCAGCCATTGGTAGCCTTATGCTCCATGTGGCCAAAGATCCATGCAGGTCTTGCAGCATGGGACAAGGAAGATCTGGCTTCTGGATCAGGCCAAAGGCCCATCTAGTCCAGCATCTCAACTGGTTACTAACCAAAATAAATAAATACTTATATAGGGAAAAAAGAAAGAACAAAAAGGGAAAGGAAAAGAAAAGAAAAGAAATTGAAATCAACATACTCATGAAAAGCAGAAGATGACCAGGTTGTTGTATAGCGTATTGGCAAATTAGTTTGCAGATGATTTAAGGCCCAAAGTTATACCATCATCTTCTCCGTAAACATTGTAGACTTCACCCACCTCTCTAGCACCAATGCACCTGACCAAGTGGTTTACCTCATGAACAAACGCTACATAACTTTTGATAAAACCATAAATAATTATGATATCTACAAAGTGCAGACTATAGGAGAATCCAAATCATTACTGATGGTAAAATGGAGAAGAACAAAGAGGAACAAATTGCTTTACTTTCTGAAGTCTCCTACCTTAAAGACCCAAAACAGCAAGACTTGCAGAACGCTAAAACTGAACAAATGTGTTGTAGCATAAGCTTTTGAGAGACATAGAACGGTTATGTTTAAGGAGTGCAGAGATAAGCAGTTTTTTGTTTTGTTTTATCCTCCACCCTTTGCATAGTTTTAAGCACGTTTAGGAATTTGTTCCATTTTTAAAAAAAAAAAACGTATTTGGTTTTTAAATGATTGTTTGAGATCTTACGGATTTATGAGTTGTTTTGAGTCAAATGTAAATACGGTAATATTGAAGGTTATAGTGATGATGATATCGTTGGTTTAACTAGAGACAAAGCTTTATTAGCTGTTGATACAACCCCCCAGGCCTAAGGAAGTGGGAGCCTGACCCATCCCTTCCATTGATTGTGTCTGCCCTCCACTTGAAGGTGGCCCAATCCATTGTGCAAGTACCCAAATCACTTTGTCAGAAAGCACAATGAGTGGTATTCAGCTGTCTTTTACTCAGAGAAGATCCACTGAAATTAATGGCCCCCAACTTAGTCATGTTTATTTATTTCAGTCAATCTACACAGTTGGATACCACTCAGTTCCTTGTTACGACTAGTGTTCCAACCTCATTTGTCATCAACTCGTCTATTTAGTACTCTATATTTTCCATTCCCCACATATGTGTGTGATGGTTGTGGACATCAGTTGCCCAGCTGAATTGCAACAGCTCTGCCACAGATGTATAGCCTCCTAAATCTCTGATGTGGTGGCAGATGTTGGTCATGTACAAAGATGCACCTTCAGCAATTTCCCATCAAGTGGCTTTGGTACTTTGCTTTGAATTTTTCCAACTCATCCTCCTTATCATCCCCACTCATCTTCTACACCTTCCTCCCTCATATGGTCTTTCCCATCCCACAGCCTTTCTTACACTTCTTTTTCTACGCTGATGGCTCTCTTGTTCCTTCTACCTTTTCACCATGGCTCCCTCCATCTCTCACTCCCTTCCACCTCTCCCTCTAGCCATGTTGTGTTACTAATGTGCAGTAATGGTGTGGTTGGAAAGTCGTTTGCACTCCCCCCTCTTTCTCCCCCCCCTCCTGCAGTATTATTAAAACTGCTCCATCACTGGCTGTAATGGGAGCGTCTGTATTTTCTCCCTCGCCTGTATCCCTGACATGACATAATGCCTGCCCTCGCCGAGACGCTATAACACCAAGGTAATTGAAACATAACTCACCGTAAATTACAGGCCGCTGTTGCAGGCAGGGGCCTAGCCATGCTTCCTAGGGCACATTCCAACCTGGAGTTAAGCATCGCTTTAAAAGGGATGCTTAAGCAAAACAAAGCCATTTGAAGTACAATGCAAACATGGGAGTGGGAAGGGAGGGAGGATCATTCAGACTTCTAGGGAGATGTGGAGACTTGCATTTGGTTGAGTGGAGTCAGAAATAGCCTTCGTTGGAGAGACTGAAAGGCCCAGGGGAAATGGAATCCTGGTTAACAGCCTTTGAGAGGCATTAGTAACTAATGACTCTTCAGTGGTCTGCATGAAATGAGATGCTTGGCTTCATCCCAGCACCTGGAAAGCTATAGGTCCATAATTCCAATTTTTAGTTTCTTTTTTCCTTACCAAAGAATGATGTATTGACCACAGTGGAATCTATGATTGGGAGCGAGAAAGTCTGGGTACTCTGGAGTTTAGCTTGGGATGGATATAATGACTGGATAACTTAAATTTTGCATCCTGATTTTAAACCTTCCTGGCAAAGTTCACCTTCTTATCTGCAGGTAAACAAGCACTGAGGAATCAAGGTGTGTGTGTGGTGTGCTGGGGAAACCTGAAGCTTATCCAAAGTAAAGGTGCAGGCAAAACTAGTTCATCTGTAGCTCAGGAACAAGTTTTAAGAACTTAAACTTTGCATCTCAAAGAAGAGGTGAGCATCAAGACCCCCAAATTATTCTCCAGTTCAAATTGCAATCTGAGCCGAAGAAAAATTCCAAAAATATATCTCACCCTTTCACTGCCATGCCAGTCTCTCAAATGCTTTCTCCCTTCCCTTTAAACTATATGCATTTGCCAGCATGACACTAGTCACAATACTCTGGCTGCAAGGAGAGGGATGGAGAGAGGTGTCTTCATTACTTCTTTGGTAACTTTTGCACTGCATAACAATCTGTCAGGACAAAATGCCCTTGTGTCCTTTGGGAAATGTTGTTTTCTCTCTTGTGCTCTGCAAGATGGTGGGTGGCAGAGGCAGCGAGTATAGCTGGGATCACAGAAAATTCTGCCCAACTCATAGCTGTGCACTTATGTCCAGAAACGTTCACCTCCCCCCCTTGTGTTAAAAAGTGGAATTAAAAGACACCTTTTAAAGCCCCATTGTTGTGTATTAGTTTACATTTAAAAGACTTTTACAATGCCCATTGCAATGTGCTAACGTGGAAACGTGTCTAAATTAAATAATAATAATAATAATCCAGAAAATCCCCCACAAACACTTGGAATCCCCTTAAAAAGAAGAAAAAAGAAGAAAAGAAAATCCCCTGGGGGGGGGGAATGAGAGACACTTTTTGAAGCACATGCAGATTGCTCATGATCCTATTTATCCAACTCAGCTCCAATTATTAATGATAATCAATGGTTTTTAGCACCGGTAGCAGTGCTGTAGCTTGGGAAAGTGAAAAGTTTTAGCTCTGCTGAGATTAACTCTCTCTCTCTCTCTCTCTCTCCCCCCCCCCCATATATAAAAATAATTACATTAATAGAGGACTCTGTTTTTTTGGATTAGGTATATTTGAGGCATACCCAGGATGGACAGTGACCTAGTCTACATTGTGGTCCAACCTTTAAAAAAAAACTATGCCTTTAAGAGTTAATTTGCTTTTTTGACATCTGGATGGATGTGCTTTTGGGTGTGTGCCATCTGCTGGATACATCCACTCAGGGCTGGAGACTGCAGGTGAATCATGTTACTGAAAGCTATTTCTGCAGGGCTGTGGGAGACAAGGAATGAATTTGGAAAAATGAGCTTTCTGATGAATGGGAGAAGGACTGAACTTTTCAATACATGGGATGTACATCAAAGGCCACATCCTGTTCTGAACAAATAGGGCCTTTGGGTAAGAGGCGTTTGTAGTGGGCAAAATGTTACATCAATCTAAGCTATGTTACACAATACAAAGATGTTTCTCTTGCAGTATTAATGATAGATGGTCTTATAAAAAGCAGAAAATTTCTTCCATAAACATCACCCTATTGATTCTTCAGCACCTCCAGTTATGCCTTACTGCTGAGATTTCCATACTAAGCAGATATCAGTTTTGACCCAATGCCTCCCTTATAACCCGAGCCCTACAATTTTAATGAATCTTTTGCCCAAGTCCTCATCATATCTAAGTTGAAAAGGAAATTGTGGCATATGGGCTTTGCTTCAGTCCTAGACTCTGCTCATATTTGGGTGTTCTCCCAGTCACCCTGGGTGGTTGGCTGTCCTGTGCCTGAAGCTTTTGTTTTGACTCATTCCCTCGAATGCTCTGCATCTCTCTGTGCTGAGGCCACCCTCTTTGATGTGTTACCCCCTATTCACTGCTGCTTTTAGCTTCTGGCGCACTGTGCTCTGCGTTATGAATGTAGCTACCTTGTAGCTTATGTGTGCCGTTGATTTAGGATAGAAAGTGGAGCTCGATGACCCTTCTGGCACTGCAATTCAGAAGAGGGCCTGAAAACACACACAGGCATCTGTGATGGTGATTACAGTTGCCGGTATATAACTCTATTAGGCAAAAACAAAAATTACCTTTTACATACAAAGACCCCTACTTTGTGCATTCTGTTATCCATATAACTTCAGCCTTTCTTGGGATGCAGCTCTTCAGCAGTGATATCCCCCCCCCCCCTTTAATGGGGCATCACATCCCCATCTGTATTTAGGTGGAGGGGTTTCTCAAGACCAGCAAATGCAACCAGAATACAAACTCAGTGCTATACAAGTGGGCCAACTCTAGGGGGCGGCGGTGCCATCAGCCCTCTCAATAGTCTTTAGCAGGCCGGTGTAGCCTTCTGTTGGGCCTTGTTGTGCCAGGCTGCACTGGTCGCCACAGCATCTTCTCAACACTGCAGGGACTGATGCAACCTCGTGTAAAACTGCCCCGGCCTGCACAGCGTCTTTTAACACACACACTGCTCCCCCAATCTTGGGGGCAACCCAGTGTCTGTGTTGCTGTAACACTGGATGCAAGCTAGATGTGTAGTGTGACTGTGGCAGATCTGATGACTCAAAAGTCCTCTTTGATCCCCAGAATAGCCAGAGAGGAAAGGGTATAGATCAAACCGATAAAAAAAAATCAGGTAGGTGGACCCGCCTGCTGCTTCATTCCTCTAGTTTTTGGGTCATATAATGGAGTGGCAAAGCATTCTGACTCCCCTCCAACTTTCCCCTGTGGCCTGCCTGAGCAGATTGCTTTCTGTGAGGTCTGCCACATCCCCCTTCAAAGTGTTTCCATCAAAGTTCACAGCATGGCTGAGGTTTCAGCCATCTCCCTCCCTCCTCTCCTTGACATTATTAGTTTATCTTTGTCCATTGGCAAACTTCCCGAGCAATTCAACAATAACTGTTGTTTTACTGTGGTTGAAAAAAGTCATCTCTAGTTCTGGCTGCCATTGATCATCCTTCTAGAAGTGGGCATTTTCCTTTCCTGGCCCATTTTTTTTCCTATATAAAAAAATAACAATAATACATATTTGAGTGAGTTTGAGTCAATTTTAGTAGCTGCGGTGTGAAAGTGAAAGATATATAGCACCACCATCGACTAAACACAGAAAAAGGCGAGGGTAAGGCAAGTTGCTCCTGGGCACTAATGAAGCACAATTCTCACCTGCAATAACCCCATTTCAGGTTTGATCCTCATACATAATGAGAGAGTGTCCCTCTCTCCCTGTGTTTTATCTTGTGACTCAGACTCAAGAATACTCTTTCAGGAATAACTTTCTGACATTAAGAGCTGTTCAGCAGTGAAATGGTTTCCCTCATGAGGTTGTGGACTCTCCTTCCTTGGAGGTTTGTAAACAGAGGTTGGATGGCCACCTGTCATCTTTAGCTGAGATTCCTGCATAGCAGAGGGTTGGACTAGATGACCCATGGGATCCCTCTCAGCTCAATTCTATGATTCCTGAGGAGAAGAGATCTTTGCTCTCACAGGGGGAAGAATGGAGAGGCAGCCATCGAAGGACCATGATTAGGACTGCAACACCAACAAAGGAAAAGTACAAGTATGTGTGTGTTAAGATGTTTTCAGAACAAAAGGAATTGGCCCAGGCATTGTCCTGGTGCTGTGACACGCATCTCCTGCCACACCTAGGATGCCGAGAATTAGCTGTCCTTTCCATAAGAATGTAAGAATAGTCATGCTTGATCAGGCCAGTGGTCCATCTGGTCCAACATCCCGTTCTTACAATGATCAGACAGTTCCTGTGGGAAAGCCTGAGATCAGAAGCTGAGTGCAGCAATGCCACCCCCACTTGTGATTCCTAGCAACTAATATTCAGAGGGCTGCAGCCTCAGACACCGGAGGTAATATGTAGCCATTGTGGCTAGTAGCCACTGATCATGCCAATGACCAGGGATGATGGAATTTGTAGTTAATCATCATCATTCCAGGCAGAAAGAGACACACATCATTATCAATTATTATTATTATTATTATTACAGTCATACCTCATGTTACGTCCACTTCATGTTACATTCTTTCAGGTTACATCCCGTGGTGACCCAGAAGTACCAGAAAGAGTTACTTCTGGGTTTTGCCACTCGCGCATGTGCAGAAGCACAAAATGACATCACACGCATGTGCAGAAGTGCCGAATAGCAACCCGCGCGAGTGCAGACGCACCACTGCGGGTTGCACTCTTTTCATGTTGCGAACGGGCCTCCAGAACGGATCCCGTTCACAACCAGAGGTACCACTGTATTTTAGAAGAACTGAGGTCTTAGTCACCCCATACATTTAAAGCACTTCTATATGACTTTAACACTCATGGCTTCCCCCCAAGGAATCCTGGGAACTGTAATTTGTTACAGGTGTTGTGAAGTGTATCTCTGTGAGGTGCCACCTAACAGGTCTCAACACCACTAATAAGCCAGAGTTCTCAGGATTCACTGGGGGGGGGGGGAGCTACAGCTCTTAAAATGATATATGAGGGCTTTAAATGTATAGTGTGGATATGACCTAAGAAGAATAAAGCACAGTTGGGGGCAGAGGGACAAGGAGGTCAGTCAGGCCTTCAGCTGGTGTGGGGTAGTGGTTAAGAGTGGTAGTCTCGCAATCTGGTGAACGGGGTTCACTTCCCCGCTCCTCCACATGCAGCTGCTGGGTGACCTTGGACTTGTCACACTTCTCTGAAGTCTCTCAGCCCCACTCACCTCACAGAGTGTTTGTTGTGGGGGAGGAAGGGAAAGGAGAATGTTAGCCGCTTTGAGACTCCTTCGGGTAGTGATAAAGCGGGATATCAAATCCAAACTCCTCCTCCTCTTCTTCTTCTTCTTCTTCTTCTTCAGCTGCTTGGACTTAAATACGGAAAGATCTGAGAGGAGGAAGGTTTAACATCTGAGGAAGAGAGAAGGAAGGTGTCGCCATGTAGGAAGAAAAATTGGCTTGATTCAACATCTCTCTCATGCACGCACACATCTGCTCCTGAGGAGCTCAATGTCCAGGGTATTGCTTAACAGGACTAAATCCACTTTTGGTCAAACAGTTCCTCATGCATATGCCCCAGTCTGAAGTGGGATCAATGACTGAGGACTACTGACAATTTAAAGATCATAAATGATTAAGGAGTGATTTATTTTATTTTATTTTTTGCCTCGAGATAGGAGAATTCCAGAGCATTCCCTTGGACTTAGGGGAGCAAAATGGTGATTCTCTTTATTTATGCAATGCTTCATTAAAAAAAAATGGAGTGGGGAATAGGAATCACAGCCATGCAATAGAGGGGGGCTGGAGAAGAAAGATAAAGACAGGGGGGAGGGAATGGTAACACTAAAAATGAAGTGCTTGAAATAGGGTGGTAAAAATAAGATACAGAAAATGTGAGATAAGAACTCAACTGAATGTATAATTCAAACCGAACCAAATGTATAATTCAAACTGCAAATTAAATGGATAAACTGTGAAATATTGCAAGTAATCAACCACCCTGAAAAGTAAGGGAAAAACCCCAGAAGGTAAGATCTAGTGCTGGGCTGAAGGATGGGGTCCAGTTTTATCCAATGCTTTTTGGAGGTGGGGGTGAAACACTTCCTGGAAGGTTGCATTAATCTCACCTGACAAGGTGGTCTAGATTTGTTTTCCCTTTAAAACTTTATTTTAAATAAGCATTTCTTTTAAAGCTGTTCAAAATAAATAAAGCTAAGTCATGGCTCACACAGCTTGGCTGCCATCCATGGCCTGGCTACCAATTCCTTTGAGAATGTGAGCCAAAGTGTCCCTGAGAACAATGGTGTGTGATGGAGTAGCATTGTCCTGATGGACACACTTGGGGTGGGGCAGAGTCTGTCCCTTGTGAGCTGCTCTTATTTCTTTCCCCTTGCCCCGCCCCAAACTTTGGAACTGATTTCTATCCAGTACTAATAAAACCGTATTGGTCACACAAAGGGATGAAGATAGAAATTGACTGGATCTGGCCTTAAATTTTAAAATTAAATAGTTTGGTAGTTCTTCATTGTAACAAATGGAAATTAATTTTCCCCTAAATTTCCTTTTGAAATTACTCTCTGACGACTGGGATATAGAACAAGCCCCTGAGTTTTCTGCATATGTGTATTTTCTGGTTTTTATTTTCTTTTGAAAATTGACAGTATTTCATTTCAATATTTAACATTTTGTACATGGCATGAAATAGTGTTTGGATATCTAAAGAGTTGTTGATAGTGCCAGCTTGGTGCTGTTTGAAAGTTGATTGCACATCTGATTTTATCCCCCCCCCCCCATACACTTCCTGTCAAAATCAAAGAGTTAACATCCAAAATTCTGAAACGCCACACTTCAAGTTTTGTATTAAAATATTACATTCAAAATTTATAAGTGATGTGTGTGGGGTGTGTGTGTGTGCATGCGCATTAAGTAGTAGTAGTCAACATTGTACTCTGAGTAGACCAACTGAAATCAATTAACATGACTAAATTAGGTTAATGATTTCAATGGGTCTACTTTGAGTAAAGCTTACTTGAACACCACCCAGGATGTTTTAAATATCTGTATTTGTTTCAAGTCAGGGAGACATAAAGGAAGGAATCTCGGCAAGTCAAAAAGAAATTAAGCAGATTGTAAGAGAAATAACTTAAATGAGAGAAAAAGAGGCAAAGGAAGAAACACTGGTGATGAAAGACACATAAAAGGATGTCTTTATGTTTGGCATCACTGACCTATCTTGTTTTCTGCTGTTATAGAAAAGAGGATGCATTTTTTTCTCTCCCTCCGCTTCTTCTTTTGCTACATTCCTCATTCTTGGAGTCTGGGATGGTGTTAGCATTTATGTTTATGCTGATGACACATCTTTCCACTTGGGTGGATAGGTGGATTCCCTCTGTAAATCACTCCAGCATGATTTTAATAGCTGGCAGAGGTGGCTTTTGGGTAACAAATTGATCCTCAACCTTAAAGAGACACGGGCTGTGTCCTACAGAACAGATGGCAAATTAGAAAGAATGGAAGCTTGCATCTTCACTTATCTAAGCTCTGAGTTGGAAAACTTTTGCTATGTACTTCATATTTACATCGGAAAGGAAGGGATGCCTCTTTCTGCCTGGCTGGATTAGGCAGGGTAATTATACAAGTGTGTGCTGATTAGTGAGTTGGGGAAAAGGGAGATTGGTTTTTTAAAAATCATTATTACCATTAGTTGTAATGATTAGCAATTCTGTAAATTCATTGCAGCCTGAGTTTAAGGAACCCTGGACACAGCAAAAGGTTAATAAAGTTGACTTCTACAATTACTTCCTTGCTTTTCCCCCTGTTTAATAGTTTCAAATGCCAGAGTGATGACAGCTACAGTTCGGTCAGGGGGAAATAGACAAACCATATTGTTCAAACTCTCACTAGTCAAGTAACTGTTGTTATTTCATTTATCATTGTTAATGTTGAAAAATCAGTAAAACTCATTGGGGGTAGAACCCTGGGGTGGGTGCTCAGCGGAGAGCATGGAATATGGACAGCTTGGCCATTAATGGCTGAAGAGTTGCCATTTTCCTCAGCTAAGATGTAGGGATGCTGAAGAAGATAAGCAGGATGCTAAGAAAAGCAGGTGTAGGGATCTTGGAGAATTCCATTGGGAAAGAGAGCAGGAATCACCACAATTAGGGTACTCTCCTGACGTCAGGAATGGAAATCACACAAGCATGGCCAATGATCAGGGAAGATGTGAGTTGCACACCAATAGCACCTAGAGGCCACAGGTTCCCCATCCCTGCTAAACTGGAAGCTAATTTTGAGTAAGAATAAGTTACCGGAGGATATGGAAGATAAGGTGACTTTTACCATGTCCTATTGCAGATTTTATATATGCATCAGGAAGAAAATGTAACAGAAATCAATAGCGGGGTATCTGAGAAAAAGAGAAAAAGGAGAAATATTTTAGTAAAGCTACTGCACACCTGTCTTCCCCACTTCTGCATTGCCCACCAAGTGCTAATTCCTGCCCCCTGATAGTTTTCTGGTTTTCTTTCTGTTGAATTGTGACTCATTCACTGTTTCCTTTCTTTTCTGCTTTTAGCTTTTCCTTAACTGGAGGTTACAGAGAAGTCAGTAAGAGCCTAACTACAGTAGCTTATGTATAATCATTATCATACTATTTGAATGGAAGTGACTAGTATGTGAACATGTCTTCATTAATTTCGCTAGCCCATTTCCCACATCACCCCCCTCTCTCCAGGAACCACTTGCTGCTGTTGAAAGAAAGCAGGGAGGTGAGAGAGTGCAGGCTTATCCCTGTGTGCCCATACAGCATTTTATTTTTAATTTCTTTTGGAAAAAAGTTGAAGAACTATTAGGCAATTAGCTGCAAACTTACAAACAGGAAGCGATTTAGGTCAACCATCTGCTGCAAGGAGGGGCCATCCACCCACCAATCCTAATGTTCCCAGTAAACATATTCAAGGAAGTCTCTGATCTATGAAAGTTTCCTTTGTTAATTGCTGGGTGATGAAGCCAAAGCATTTCGGATGAACATCAAGGCTGTCTATCCTCCTCTGTGCTCAGCTAGAAAGCGTGGTGCGCATTCTGAGCTGACCTTTCCTAAAATCCTCAACGCAGAGTAGCAATTGCATATTTAGGCTGATTGAAGTATTGAAACAACCCCCTGTTAGGGGATTATTTATACTGATTAAGAGCTGGCATCAAGGGTTGAGATTATTGGGCATTTTCCAAGGGTCCATACCACATTGCAGGGGGGTTGGGCACTAGCCCTATGGTCCAACTGCAGCAAGGAGGTAGACTATGTTCCAATCCACATATTAATTAATGAGATGCAGATCAGGATCAAACTCCTGAAACATCCCTAATTATGAACATCCAAAATTTCTGAGCCAAGAAACGTGCATTTCACATGCATCTCTAATCTTCAATCGCATTATCCTTTATGGTCCAATCCCAAAAGCAGCCATAGAGGGCACTGCTCTCCACAATGTATTGCCTCAGGCTGATCTATGGACCATCAATGCATTGACCTCACTTTTCCAGTGTGGTACAGCGATCACCCACCAGCCCCTTACATGACACATCATCATGATGTACAATGTATTGGGCACCCATCTGAGCTTCAGAAGCCAGTGCAGTCCTGCAATAATCTCTACTTTTAAGCCAACCTAGCAGTTCAAAAGCATGCCAATATAAGTAGATAAATAGGTACCACTGCAGCGGGAAGATAAATGGCATTTCTGTGTGCTCTGGCTTCTTTCATGGTGCTGCACCAGAAACAGTTTAGTCATGCTAGCCACATGACCCAGAAAGCTGTCTGTGGATTAATGTTGGCTCCCTTGGCCTGAAAGCAAGATGAGCGCCACACCCCATAGTCGCCTTTGACTGGACTTAACTGTCTAGGGTTCCATTACCCTATCTTACCTGTAAGTCAGAAACAGATGGAGTATTCCTTTGACACAACTTGGATGCCATTACAGATGTGACACCACAAACTTGCATTGTTACAGATGCATTAGTCCCAGGTATTCCCACTGGAGACTCTGCTTTTTTCGATTCAGAAAAATGATGATGGCCAGGATTTCCTTCCTGGTGCGAGAATACAGGCAATGAAAGAGAAGGCAGCAACTCTAGAGTAGCTGCTGTTGCTCAAATGCCACTCTTCACAATATGACCCTAGAGCATATGTAAGGTGGCATGTGCTCTGAAACTTTGGGACTGGATCCTACTAAGGCAATGCAAACTTGCTTGCACAGCTGTAGTAAGATTTTGTCTGCTTGCCAAAAGAAGTCCCTCGATGCCTATCCTCAATGAAGCTCTGCAGTGTGATGGTCTGGAGATGCAAACAGTGGGGAGGCAGGGAAGCCTAGACAAGCAGTTGCTTCCTCTTGGCTCCTGTCTTTCCTCAATATCAGAGGGGAGAAATAATCTACCATCCTAATCCTCTAAATGGGCAGAATTTAGGGCTCATCCACTTCTGCTTGTCCAGTGTCTAGTGGTTTTCCACTTGCCCCATGCTTTGTAAAAAGGGGTCCAAGCAGTTTTGCCTTTGCCCTGCCGCTGCCCCCTGGAAACCCACTCTTTAGTGCTAAATTGGAACAAATGACAATCCACGGAAAACCCAATTGCCGTTAGTTCCAATTCAGTGCTAAAACATAGGCATTCCTTGGAGGGAAGTGGCAGGGCAAACAGAAGTATGGATGAGCCCTCAAGCTGATGTGGGAGATCTGCCATTAGGATCTCCTACAATTTTCTCTTTAAAATGCAGTAGATGTAGGTAGGGGAAATAGGAAAGGGACACTGATGTTGATGGCCAGCCCTTTCCTCATTAATTCCCCCTAAGCTGCTATTTGCAGGGAAAAAGCATCCTGGGTAGTTGACTGATACCTATAAGTTTTCCCCCATTGGGGAAAACAAAAACAACTTATTTGAAGCAGATGGATCAGTTGTGAAAGCAACACAAGAATAAATGTTTTAGCGACTCTTCCCTGCTGCTGCACTCCCAATATACTTCCCTTACTCCTGCATTTAACCATGCATATGCCATGTCAGGTCTAATTTGGTCTGAAGTCACAGACTGGAGAAGCTCCGTCTCAGGCCTTCCTTGGCACACCCCCATTCTCCCCATCACATTCCTATTGTTCTATGCTACCTTCTTCTAAGTTTCGGGGCAACAGAATCTACCCAAGGGGGAGGGGTGTGGATCCAGGCATCAAAGGTGACATAGGCTGCAGCTGGAACCCACTGTGTTTCTGGGACAGTGATGGGACAGCGATGCCCATGAGACCAAAGGCATAAATGTGCAAGGAACATTGAGCTTTCAGCTGACTATCGAGACACACACTATTACGATCTCTCTTTATGTAATAAACCACAAAACAAGTATCTGACTAAAGGAAGGGAAATCATAACTCTAGTGGGAATAGCTTTCCTCCCGCTTGTGTTTCTGTCATCACAGCTGATTCTTGTGCTAAGCTGCCAGCCTGAACAGTCTCGGTGGAGCTCAACCACAATCCAAAGTGACAAATACACACACACACACACAGATCACAGAGACAGATGAACAGAAAGTGATGAGATAAACAAACAAAAAGCTAACCTTCCAAGAATGCCAGCGACCAGGACTGGTTTGGCTTAGCTTGTTTTGTGTGTTCACTCATGTGTCTTTCCCTGGAAACACCCGTAATGATTAAAAAGAAGTGTTAACAAGGCTCTCAGAAGCCCTACTACGCGAACCCTTCCTCTCTCTTTTGTCAGCCTGAAGATGAACAGAGTGCTTTGGCCTCTCTTCCTTGTTCTTTCTTTCTCCCCACTCTCCTAGGATTTAACAGGCGTGGTAACCTTTGTGCTCTTTATTGTGCAGGCGGTAAATAAAATTTCACTCAGTTAAGCCACCTTCCGACTGGAAATGCAGCCGTCAGCTAAGGCAACTTAAAATTCTGACACTCCAATAGCCAAAATTAATGTGACCACAACAGCACCAATGTGTTTCAAAGATGAAGCACTCTGCATGCTCCCCGCTCTATTGTTAAGTCTTCTAGCACCCTCAACTTGCATTCAGTTTTAAGTCGGTACAAGCCTAGTCAGGGAAACTATTCTATAGATGTCCCAGGCACAATAATGAATGGGATGGTATTGAAGGAAGCAGGGGCAGGAGTGTGTATGGGTAAAGCAAAAGAGATGGAGAAGTAGATTGGAAAATGCTATAGAACAGCATCAAGGAGCTGATCCAGCCACTTGGTGAAGAGGAGTGAAGGAAAAACAGGAGTGTACTCTTGGAGATGGCTAGAAAGTAGTAGTAGTAGTAGTAGTAGTAGTAGTTGCTGCTATTATTATTATTATTATTATTATTATTATTATTATTATTATTATTATTATGGTACCTCAGGTTAAGAACTTAATTCGTTCTGGAGGTCTGTTTTTAACCTGAAACTGTTCTTAACCTGAAGCACCACTTCAGCTAATGGGGCCTCCCGCTGCCGCCACGTCGCCGCCGTGCAATTTCTGTTCTCATCCTGAAGCAAAGTTCTTAACCCGAGGTACTATTTCTGGGTTAGTGAAGTCTGTAACCTGAAGCATCTGTAACCCGAGGTACCACTATATTTTATTTATATCCCACCTATCTGGCTGGGTTTCCCCAGCCACTCTGGGCAGCTTACAGCACATAAAAAAGGAAAAACATTAGACATTAAAAACTTGCCTAAAGAGGACTGCCTTCAGATGTCTTCTAAAAGTCAGATAGTTGTTTATTTTCTTGACATTTGATGGTGGTGTCACTACCAAGAAAGCCATCTGCCTGGTTCCCTGTAACCTCACTTCTCACAGTGAGGGAACCACCAGAAGGCCCTAGGAGCTGGACCTCAGTCTCCGGGCTGAACAATGGGGGTGGAGATGCTCCTTTAGGTGTACAGAAGATCCAGGGCAGGTGTAGCCAACATGGTGCACTCCAGACATTATGGACTACAATTCACATCAGCCCCCACCAGCATGGAGTCCATGATCATGGGACTTGTAGTCCATCAACATCTGGAGGGCACCACATTGGCCACCCCTGATCTAGATCCATACTTGCAGGCCTTTGGGAACAACAACAACCACAACAACCACATTTCTCTAGTCTATTAAAGCCTTTCAGGAGATAGAGCATGCTAATCTTTAGTTATCTTATATGGTACGTTAACTTCAGAATATTGTATTTTCTTGTATATTAATATGTTTGTTTTAATTAGATTTGTATTGGAGGGTAAGAAAAAGCTGGATGTAAATTTTTTTTAGGTGCATACAGAGGTTTTGCAGGCTTTGAACCCACCTTTCCAGATGCTTCCAGCAGCTTAAGCTCCATAAATTACCAGAACAATAAAACCATAAAGCAGCCGCCATCAAATACAATCCAATTAAAACCAAAACAACAACAACCACAGACTAGAAGCATTATAGAAAAATTCAGCAACATCAGTAAAGCCCATAAAACTGTTCCAGCAGACCCTGCTTGGCCGATATTATCATTCAAACAGAAAGGTTTTACACTGGCAGCAAAAGACCAAGAAGGAGGGGCATTGTTACACCTCCTCAGGGAAATTGCAGAAAAAGCTCGGCTTTGCCCCACAGCTGTTCCGCTGTGTCTCAAACCAGTGCTGTGCCAAAAATAAAAACCCTGTTTTTTTCTCATCCAATCTCCATCAATTGATGAAAAAAAGAAAGAAATTGCATTTGAAAACTATCAAAGGAAAGAAGGAAATTCCTATGTACAAGATTATTCTTTTCTTATTTTTGAGATAGCCGAGTCGTGTTTGCAAGGGTCATTTCTTCCATTCTACAAATCTGCACTCTACAGCCTTCCTGAGATCATGTACTTCAATGACAACCCAGGAAAAGGCATTTTCAGGTAACTCCTCCCCCTCAGGGCTTTTTCAGATCCAGAAGTGTGGGCAGCCAGGGATGCTGCAGCAGAGTGCCACATAAATGTTTACTGAGGGGGTTGGTGCTGGGGAACACACACACACACACACACACACACACACACACACACACGACACCATCCCTTGCTACCTTGCTACCATAAAGTAATCCCCAAAATAAAGTAAACCCACCAGAATTCTAAAAAATAATAATCTCAAGGGCCCTGAGAACATGTGGGAACAGATTTCAGCACAGACTATCTCATACTGGGAAATCTCAGCAGGACCTGGTCAGAAGGCTTTGATGAGTAAGGTGCTCTCTGTGGAAGAGTCTGACCCTTTGGGGTTTTCTTAGAAGGGGGGAAATGTGTCATAATGCCACTACTGCTAATACGAAGCTCTTCCCTCAGGAAATTATTGGAAAATTTCTCCTTCCCCTGCAGAAATGAAGTGCCTCCCTTCCCAATTCCTCTGCCCAGAAATCGGGTGGAGAATTTTGAGAGTCCTGTTCAGCATAGCTCTAATTTCACACACCGGAGCAGCTCAAGTATACTTTGAACTGTTGTGGCAACATATTAGAGTACAATTACATTTGCCTATTATACCTCTAGCCAAAAGCACATCACTATTTTGGCATTTAAATCAGTAGAAGCAGAGCTGCAGGGAGGGAAATGAGTGGAGCATATAGCCATTTAGTCAAAGAGTCCTCAGTGAGTTGTAATGATAGAAGCAGTGCTACTTGATAAGTAGTCTTTAGGATGAGAATGGTGATGTTCCAAGATACTTCTGTTGAAATACTGGATGGTTTCAGGGCTTGTTCCAGCTTTGAAGGAGTCCTGGGTAAAGTGTCTTCTGGTGGGCTCTCTCAGGTTTAGCACTCCAAAGGGGGTCAGTGAGCTGCCTTTTTAATTCTCCACAGTGCTCTGGAGCATCCAACATAATGTAACTTCAGGACACTGTGGGGGACTTAAACATGGAAATTCATAGGTCCAGGGAAGGAGGGAGAACTGGTGGGCCCTGATGGAGCACTGGACCCCAGAAGCACACTTAGGATGGCAGGGGCCACCACCAGGATCTGATGCGAGGTGTGGAGGATGCATTAATTTAGGGAAGTGCAACCGCTTAGTCCACACTGGGCACTGAGCCAAGAGGGTGCCCCTGAAATTTTAAAGCTCCCAGTCTGCGACTGCTTTAATGCAAGCTGGAAGTGCACTTGGTTCCCTGTTCCTTTCAATAGGCAGTCAGAGGCATTCTGCACAGTGTGTACCTTCAAGTACAGCCTCAGGGAGAATGCTTTACTGCGGCCAATCCAATAAAGATATAAAGGCAGGCTGCTAAGATATCTGTTGCAGTAAATTGGAAGTGTAAAGTTACACCAAATGTACTTCTATTGGGAAAATGGCCTATACATTATGTATATAAGTTAGATATATAAAGCTGCAATTCTATCCTATGCACACTTGGAAATAAGTGGCACTTAATTTCTAAGTAAACATGTTTAGGGCCCTGCTGAAAACAACCAATTTGACCAGTGCAGAAAGATCTGGAATATAGTTAGACTGCAGCCGAATGATGTTGTGGTGCATGATAGTAGCCAAGCATATGAAGAGACAAATTTGCAGAGAATTGAGAATTCCTTATCTAATGCTAGAATAATAACATTAATGAACAAACTGTTTACGTTGCTTTTTCTGATCTGGTCTTCAATTATTTACTCCTTTGAGATGGAGGCTCTTTGTTAATGTTTGTTAACATTTTATCATCTCCTGGCTCAATGGGATCCCTTTTGTTAAGAAGCACTACTGACATAAAATCAATTAAAAAAATATGATTTAAAACAAAAATGAAAAAAACAAAACACAGAAGCCTGTGGTAGACCTAGTGGGATAAAATCCAGAGGGGGCACCTAATTGGACTAGAGAGCAAGACAACAGACCTGGGCTGATAAAAAAAAGAGAGAGAGCAATCTGCTCTCCTACCCCTCACACTTTCTTATTAGGCCAAATATTTGAGAGGTCTGTTGGCATTTGGTAAAAGACCTGGGTCGGGCAATCTCACTATGGCCACATTCACACAGCAGTGTATTCCATTTCCCTGTATTCAACTTCCACATTTTATTCTAGCTTTCACATGACATAATGGCCATTTCTGGGAATCCAGCAGAATATAGTGGAGGTTTAGCACTTATTTCCATGTTAATTGCTTCCAGAAAAAAAATCTATTTGCAACCCCATTAACCCAGAAAATCATGGGGGCAAAGTTGAGGGTAGCCAATGGGTTTCAAACCCTCAGTGAGTTAGGGACCTCCCCTGAAGGCTCTAGTGGATTGAGTAGACAAGGCCAATAGTGGGTCCAAGAGTCAAGAAGATGGTTACTGCACCTGCTGTAGAAAGAAATGAGGGGCAGATGTCATCTTGCATGATATTGTCAAGGCTTCAGGGAATCCTATCCCTCGCACAATGGGATGCCAAGAAGCAAAAAGAGAAGAAGAAGAAGAAGAAGAAGAAGAAGAAGAAGAAGAAGAAGATTGTTCTTACCATGTAGTTTATTCAATATTCACACAGAGAAAGAAAGGAATGTGGTCTCTTAGATAATGGTGTAAAGTCCCACCCCTTCAGTCCATCCTAGAATCATAGAATCATAGAGTTGGAAGAGACCACAAGGGCCATCGAGTCCAACCCCCTGCCAAGCCTATTCTACTTCACCCCTGTGATGGCTGATCTATGCTTTCTGCCTCTGAGTTTTCTGTTCTACTAATCTCAAGGCACACCTTGATCTGGGAGAGGGGGGCCAGGAATGCTTTCAAGAGACACTGAGTCTGTTAGCTGTCTCTCTCCTGGTGGTGCTTCTTCTTCTTCTTGCTGCTCTCTCAATATTTCCCGGTTCCTCCCCTCTGCAGCCTCTGAACTATGACCTTCTGCAAACCACTGTTCTAAATCTATACTGTCCTCCTCTTCTCAGGAAGGTGCAGGGGGAGGGGGCGATTTCCACCATTCCTCCTCAGTCCAGCCCCTGACAGATATCTTTGGGAGAAGAAAAGGCTAAGGAGTAAATCATACACAAATCCAGAGTGGAATTCCTAAAATGGTTGGATGACCCCTTGTATGCCTCCTTCCAGCTACTTCTACAGCCGAGCTGGTGCCAAATGTGTTGCTTTCCTCTCCTTTGGACCACATCAGCAAGGCTGAGATGGGGGTCTTATTGTCTGGGCAGCCTAGGACCTCCAAACCCCCAGGGAGGTAATGGAGAGGATTCATCAGTGGTGTTAACTTCCTCAGATCCCTGAAATACTGCTTTCAACTGAAAATGTTTTGCAGGCATTTTCTGTAACCACACTGGTGGTCTAGTCTGGATCTGCTGACTCTTGAGGTCCAATTATTTGACTGATCTTCCATTTTCTCAACTAAGTTCACCAAGTCTTCCACTAACTTACCCAATTTATGTATTCTTCAGTAGAGCCTCCATTCATTCAGACTCTTGTAATTCATTGGCTTCTTGGGAGGCCAATGGTGCCATGTGATTTTGACTGTGTTCTGGTCAGTCCAATCACAATATGGAAATCTCCAAGAAAACACAGCTCCCAACAAAATGCTTATGTTCTTTTGTGGGCTAAACACATGATGTTTCATTACTCAGCAAGTTGGAGGTTCCTTAATGTGGTCTAATTTGGCAATACAGTGGTACCTTGGGTTACATACGCTTCAGGTTACATACGCTTCAGGTTACAGACTCCGCTAACCAAGAAATAGTACCTCGGGTTAAGAACTTTGCTTCAGGATGAGAGCAGAAATTGTGCAGCAGCGGTGCGGCAGCAGTGGGAGGCCCCATTAGCTAAAGTGGTGCTTCAGGTTAAGAACAGCTTCAGGTTAAGAACAGACCTCCAGAACGAATTAAGTTCTTAACCTGAGGTACCACTGTACAATGAATATTTTGTTCTCTTCTGGGTGCATTATTGTCAGAGCTATATCTACTCTATATTTTGGAAAGTTTGTCTCTTTGATTCTTAAGACAGCATAATCAAATTTGCATGATGGTTCCTGAGATCAAAGATAATGGTTTTGATTCTGTTTGGTTACAGATTTTGAATCAAGATCACAGACTGGACCTTTCAAAATAGCACTTTTTGTGGAGGTGGGTTTCCTCCTAGCAACACTAGGCATTTTCTCCTAGTAAATAGTGTAAAGTAGGAATTTCTTGCACCTGGAAAAGGGGATGATACATCACTCCTAAATTCAGGGATTTGAAGGTTGCTCTACAAAAGGGTGTGAGTAAATGAAAAAGGCTGAATAAATAATATGCCAGCATGGCAAGACTTTGGACAACACTGCCCCTTTACTTGTTCTGGTTTCTGAATCATATCAGACTGATGTGGTACAACTAGCTCAGAATATGGACTTCAATTAACCCCACTCAATAGACCAGAATGTGGTCTAAACCCCCCTTTAAATCCATATCAACAAAAAGAAAATAACTCACTCTGAAACTCTCCTACAGGTGGTATCTAACACCAAGAAAACTAGCGCTAATGCGCCCAGGAATCTCACCAAAATTCTGGAGAGGGTGCTCCTCCACATGCACATACCTCCACATGTGGTGGGAGTGCCCCAAAATCCAACTATTCTGGACAACAGCCATACGAGAAATATGTAAAATAACTAAGCAAGTATTAGACATCACCCCAGAATTGGCCCTACTAAACATCTTCCAAGACAACAATGCCCATTTACACCACAAAGAACTCATAACCTACCTACTTTCAGCAGCCAGAAACACCATAACCAGACACTGGAGAGACCTGTCAGGAGTAAGCATGGACCAATGGTACCAAATAGTATGGGAAACAGCCCTACTAGAAAAATTAACCAATAAACTGAAACTGACACGGGGACAAACAGAAGAAGATGCCTTTACCCCAGTATGGCTCCCCTTTATCACATACACAGCCCAACAAGACAATGACAAAAATCCACCAACAGCATACAAATCAATATGGCTAACCTGATCCAAAACACCCATCCACCCCCCTCACACACAAAAACAAAGACCACCACAGCCAATCACAAACAAACAACCACACCCTAGGTCAACCCCAACCTCTCTCACCACCAAAGGAACACAAATGAACAGCACGAGCAACACTGACACCAAACCCTACATACATTAAGCAAAATAGAAACATCGCCACCCACCCCCACCCCCACCCATCTTCCCCCCTCCCCCCTCCCCCCCCAATGTCTCAACAAATGAAACTGATTTGTAAAAATGTTACATGGAAAAAATACGAGAGACATTACACATACTTCTGTAAAACAAGAAAATATTTAATAATACAAAAAAGAATATGGACTTCAGCATTTTGGTATCATCTTGTTTTAAACACTGTAAAAATCTCCCTCCTTTCTACATAGTGTATATTACCTTTGAGAAAGATAAAGCACAGAGAAAGAAATTAACTATGAAACATCATCTAATGGCTAGTACAGAGAAGCCAGAACTCCAGATTGGCCATCTGGGCTTCATGCTATTAAAAGACAGACGGCCTGCATATAAACATGGAAGCATATATACAATGCATGTAACAAAGTTCCAAGATTCAACCCCACACAGCTACTGTGAAGAATATTGGCTGGTCCACAGCAGAAGCTTCAGGGCCACTGAGCTTCCCCTCAGTGTGAAGCTGGCTCACTAATAAGACAGGTCTGAGGATAAGACTTTGAGTGACACAGTGCAGCATAGCAGAGCCCCGTTGAAGCAATTAGGGTTAACACATTTCGGGCTAGTGAGGAGATGCTGGTCATGATTGTAAATTAATATTTTCCAGTGGCTACCCATGTATTCAAGTGTCAGTATTGATCAAACGTACCTCCCAATTAATGCTGATGGATTTAGCAATGCCATACTCCTGCTCATCTGTTAGCCAATTAAGATAAGCTCTGGACTTGTCCTAATAGCTGTATTTATTGTCATCAGCAATATTGACAGATCTCAGTGCTAAGCTGCCGCCGATACAAACACAAGCCATGATACTGCTCCAGGATTCATCTCAAGCATGATAAACCACAGCGGGGTGCACACCTATCAATTTCCCACCTTGTGATGATAATCTCGCCCAGCTGGCAAACCTTTTCTTGAAGATGACAGTGGAGCGTCAACCTCCCCTGGGCACGCTAGAGCAGACAAAAGAGCAGAATCACGAGGAGATCTCCAGGACTGTTAATGGCCAAGATTCCCAGTTGAGATGAAAACAGATGACAGAGCTAGAAACAGAATTTTAGCTCCTACCTTGATTTGAATGCTGAAGTCCCCAAAGACCAACAAAAGACTCCTGCACACTACATGGAGGCTACAAAAAAAGCACTTCTTAACAATGGTGCTCCTTGTGGTCAATGTAACATTGCTGCCCAGAGTATATAATAAAAGCCATGGGTGTCAGACCAGATGCAGTCATCCTTGCCATGTAATGGTACACAACTGATGATCACTGGCAGGCCTTTGAAACAGTCTGAGGGCTCAGAGGCTGAATGTTTATTTGAGATCCTCACTGCACACTGTGCCACTTTTTAAATTTGTTAATTGACAAAATATATACACGTGCATATAATCTCTGTATAGAAGAGATTATTAGATGGGGAAAACGTGTATAAATTTCTTCAGATGACCTATTCACTGAGCATTCATCTTGATCTGCTTGCACAAAGCTTATGTGTGGGTTGGATTGCATCTTGTCTCTACCGAACTCTTGTCCCAACTTGTCTGCAGGGAGGTTATATAACTATGACCATTTATCTAGCATCCATCCTGATTTGAATTCATCTTCCTACTAATCTGGAGCTCTAGATCAGCCTGACATGACTCAGAATCAATTGGGGGTGGGGTTCCTCATGTTTATTTAGTGTTTCTAAAATGCTAATTGAACATGCAATCAGGAGGGGGGAGGGGAAAATGAGGCTATGAACCCTGACAGAGAGGGTTCAGTCCTGCTGGGTTCCCTGCAAGGAAGGGCCTTGCAAAAGAACATCCTGTGGGATTGAACCCTGGTGCTGTCTGCGTATTCCTTGCAGGGAACATGCCAGTGAAGTAGACACCTGCAATATTCCCTCCTTATGCCATGTCTCCTGACAGCCCCGGATCACTCTGCATTGCCTGGCCTGGTCTGGCCTGATCAGAGGCTGTCTTTACTTAACTCAGACCAAGTCCCTCTGAATTGGCCTGATTCCATTTGGGATTCAGGCTTAGAACAAATCTATTTCCCAATAGTAGAATCTAGGTACAAAGTATTGGTGATAATTCCTTTCAAATACAAAATATATAGCTAGGGTCTCTTAGGAGCTCCACAGCAGGTACAGATCAAGAAATCCCAGTGCAATATGCTGTGTCCCAGAAACCAATTCCAATAGATCCCACTTTAAGGTTTTTTTGGTGTGGTTTTTTTTTTAAATGACAGAGTTTAAAATATGAACTTCAACACACCTCTTATTAAAGTCCTATTCCCTGCACCCTAACAAAATAGTCATGTCCCCATAGGCCAGGTATCTTGGTATTGTCTCTTTAATTTGATTTAATGAAAAAACAAAAAGGTTTAAAGCTATTTGTTGGCCACATGAGCAGGCATGAGTTATAGGGTAATATTTCACACCCTGTTGTGTCTTATTACTTAACTAATAACAATATTTACCTAGGGTCTCCCCAAGCGTCTTAGACAAGCTTAAAGAAATCTTGATTAAAGAATGACAGCCAGAGTATTAGATATTAAATATAAATAAGAATAATATGAAAAGAGCTGAAGAGTTTACTGTTAGGCCCTGGTAGTTTGCAATAAATCAGTGTGATGTGCAACTTACTTCTCCAGTGAGCTTTCCCAATTGCCTTTGCTGCTGAAAGCTGCTACCTGCCTTCTCTCACAGACAGAGAAGGACACTTGGGCAAAGGCTGCACCACATCCATGTACTGTGTTCAGACTTAGAGTGGAGGGGGCAGACTGGGCATCAGCTTATGTTTGATGGAAAACCAAAACAGGGCTGTGCGCATGTTAGCACGCATAGAGCAAGTGGGGGGGGGGACTTCAGTGATGTGAAAAGTGTGCAATTGCAGCTCCTTTCTCTGCAAGATCTACCACAAGATGATCAAAGCAGAGGGTTAAATGTCTCAGTAGACTTGTGTTCCTTTCAAATATACAAAATGTAGTCCACACATTTTGCAACTGCATGCATACCCTTTTCTGAATGCAATTGCATTTTGCAGTGTGAGACTTTAAACAGCTGTGAAACAGGGCCTACATTTCAGCTGTGCATTGACCTTATTTGTGTTCTTCTGTTGGGATGACTGCCATTTGCACAGTCAGGGGATAAAGGGTGACGAAGAAGCTTTTTATTATTATTCTAACAAACTTTGTAGAAAGGTCTATGAAGGAAATGAAAAGTAAAATCTATGTGGAGTAAATCTCTGTTTCCATAGAAATCTCTCTCTCTCACTCTCTTTTGTGTGTGGATCTGGTTCCACTCACTATGGGAATGTAGCTTTCCACTAGAGTATTATGGTCCTTGGCCTGAACAGCGTTCCACATCTATGGCACAGAGTGTGGAGAATTTGTTGCAGGCAGAGTTCATCAGCAAAGCCAGAAAAGGAAAGTCAGAATTCAAGCAAAGGGCAATATCATGCTCAGGGCAGAGAGAGCAATACAAGAACTGATAGAAAGAGAAGGACCTTGGAGAGCTCCACATTCCAGCTAATTTTCTGCTCAGCTTTTTCCTCTCTGAAATGGCTGGAGACCAAGAGGAGAGAGAGCAAAAGCAGAAGGGGAAGGGGGGGAGGGAATAGCAGGAAGAAGTCTAAAAACATTTGACTGGGTGGTGGTAGTTACTGTAATAAGTGATGGCAGCAGCAGTGGCTTTTCATTTAGATTATCTCCTTAGAGTTCCACCATATTTTGCAGTGATAGACATGCAGTTGATGGCCCAGGAGGCTGCTTTTCTGCTTGGTGCCACTGTTTGAATGATGCTAGATCAGGTTGCAGTGTTCACTTCACCCATCACTTGTGTTGGCTAAAGGCTTTCTGGAAAGGGAGCTGTTGTGCTGGCAGCCTCTCCCCCCACGTCTCAACTTGAATTTATTTATTACATTTATATCCCACCTTTCCTCCAATGACCTCAAGGCAGCACGCATGCTTTTCACATGTTCCATTTTATCCTTACAACAACCACTGTGAGGCTGAGAGAAACCCACTCACCCAATGGGTTTCATGTCTGAGTGGGGATTTGAAAATTGCTGTCCAGGGTCCTGTTCCAAATACACCACACAGACTCACCTCCCTTTCCTTCCTCTTGCCTCAGCGCTGTTCCTTTTCTAGTGGTACAGTTGAGAGCCATCTGCTCCCAATATCTCCATGGCATTAATACACATCCATGGCATTCACACAGCCCCCCTATCCTCCATCCAGCCACACAAGAGGCATTCTTGGAGTTCAAGGACACATTGCAGTCAGGCAGAAAAATGCAAGGAGGTTGGGGAGGAGGTGTGACCTGGAAAGAGTCTTGAGGGCTGTATTGACAGACTTAGTGGGCCACTCTGGCCTCCAGCCCTGAAGTTCTCCACTCTTGCTCTAGTGGAAGTCCACCTACTTTCTCCAGGCTCTTCAAAAATATGGTTAACTTGATGATTATTTTAAAATGAATTTCTGCACTTTAGCTACAAAACAAAGCCTTACAGAAAACAATGCAAGGGGAAGGAACGACCCATATATACTGTATGCCCCCCTCCCCCGCTAGGAAAGCAAAATTAAACATAATTTGTTTTAAAGCAAACATTTGTTTAAAGCTTATAGGAGTAAAGTAAAGTGTATATTATAAGAAACAAGAAAACTCTAAGCGGGTGCACAATTAATCAGGCTGAATAAATGGACACTTTCATAACAGCCCCCAAAGATATTGTAGTAAGCAATAATAGAAAGTCAAAAGGTGATGGGATGCAGCGTAGAAAAACAGAAGTAAAACTGTAAGGAGTTCTGGGTGACTGCATATTCAATAAGTGGAACATTCCACCAAATTATTATGTATGAAACCATCCAAATAAAAGAAGCCAGCAGCAAAGAGCTAAACGTGCCACAATTCCATCCCAAGGGACATATAGACCTCATTTCAAAGCAGGGATTGGGAATCTTTTTAAGACCAAGAGTTGCATTCATTTCTGGGAAACCTTGGGGGGTCGGGGGTGTTCATATACTAGTGAAGGATATGGCCAGAGCAAAAGCAGATGGTGCAATGAATATAAATGTTACCTTTGTAGCATAGACTACACTCTCTCACACACCCATTTCTATCCTCTGTTGAGGAAAGCAACAGGCATCCTCAGGACACATTCCAACCAGGCAAAAATACTTGAGGAAGGTGTGACTGGGGAGGGTGTGTGGCCTGTGGATCGTCAGCCCCTTGGCTCAGCTGTGCTTTTAGGTTTCCCTTACTCTTGCTCTGCATACAGTGGTACCTCAGGTTAAGAACTTAATTTGTTCTGGAGATCTGTTCTTAACCTGAAACTGTTCTTAACCTGAAGCGTCTGTAACCTGAGGTACCACTGTATTTCCATGGTGAATTGGGGGAAGGATTCTCCTTAATGTCCCTCGACCCTTTGCTGCAGGGCTCTCTTTCCACTTGGACCGGGCTCCCAATGTTCTTCGAATAATGGTCAGGTGATCTTGTCTTGTAAATATAGATAGAACCTTTGCAGCTCTTCCTGAAAATTATTAAACTCTCTCTGAAATCCCTACAGGTGCAGTGAATCTTAGAGCATAAGATGCGCCTGCTGGATCAGGCCAGTGGCCCATCTAGGTCAGCATCCTGTTTTCACAAAGGCCAACCGGATTCTAATGGGAAGCCCACAAGCTGAAGTGCAACAGCACTCTGCCCCCTAGTGTTTCAAAGCAACTGGTACTTAAAAGCACAAAGCCTTTCACAGTGGTAGCAGAATACCACCATCATGACAAATATCCATTTGCTACTATAGACCTTTCACCTAAATTAGAATCTCTGCTTTCTCCCCAGATTTAAAATAAATAAATAAATGGTGCCAACTCTTAGTTAATAAGCATCCCCCTTAAAGTCTTTACCCAGGGTAGCTCAAGCAATGTTTGAACTTTCTGTTTCATACAATGTCGACCTTCTCTTTAATTAATATATATGCACTCCAGCTCAAAGGGCAAACTTGTTTGGTTCCACTCCTGAAATAGTTTGACAGAGCCACATTTGTATCGGGATTAGCCTGAACTTTCAGAATATGAACTGGAATCTGTTTCATTTTCTGAAAACCTGATCCTGCTGGCAAACATAAAGAGCCATCTGAAGGGTTTTAGCAATTCCAGATCCATCAATAAAATTGCAGGCCACTGATCTGCAGAGTCTTGCTGTGTTGAAATGGTCGAACCATGCAGGAGGTCTTTAGGCACTGATGCAGAGTTCCTATCTTTTTCAATGTCTTTGGTGGGCCCAATCCTCCTTCTCATATCATCATTACAGTGCAAGTGGGCAATCTGTGAGAAAACAAAAATATTTTGTATATTTACTTGAGAGTAAGTCCATCAATCCCAGTGGGACTTAGTTCAGAGGAGACCTGCACAGGACTGGGAATTCTAATCTGAGGTAGACATAGTAAAAATTGAAGTAGAGTGATCTTTGTTCTTCGTTAATTGACTCAGGACACTTTTGTCTCTGCCTCCATTCATCACTGAATGGTATCTGCTGGTATGTGGCCCTTGATGGTTGAGCCCCTAGGGAAAGAAATTCTCAACATGAAAAAGAAGGGTTGCCCACCCCTGACCTATAGGGAAACAGCAGATGAATAAATGGAGGTAGCATAGAAGAGAGGCCCACCTGAGGGAGTCCAAACCTCCTTGAAGGCCCAATTACTACTACTGCCAGTGGTGGCTACTGCTTTTCAGCTGCAGCTAATCAGAAGCTAATCCTCCTACTGAGGTCCTGGGGCCCTGACAACACCAAATGCTGACACTGGCTCTGTGACATCTCTGTAGATTGACGACATTGCTAATACATTTCAGTGGATGTCTTCTGCCTTGGGTGGAGCCTCCATTCTACCACTCCATCTTAACCCATAATCCAGTGCTGTTTCTACTTGCTGGCATGCTGTATGGGAGGGTGCAGTTCCTGATTAGCCATTACTTCATCTCAGACCAAAATTATCAATCATTTACTTGTAAGCATTATTGACCAGTGTGGTGGGGCAGAGCCAGCACCAGGTCCCTACAGTCTGCCTGGATGATGCTGGGGTCGGGCAGGATGGTATCAAGGTTAGAGCCGCGCAGACACACTGGTGAGAGCATTGGACTGTCTCTGTCAGTGCATCCATGCAGCCCCAACCTTTTCCAGTACTGTGCAGGTCAACTGTAGTGATGCCAGAACTGGGAGGGTGGATCGATGGCTCTGCCTCTCCACAACCAGCTTCTTCTGCCTGTAAGTCTTATAAAAACTGGATAGGATGGCCATCCTCCATGATAGGTCTGCTGATGAAATAGTAAGACTGCCCAATGAATTGTTTTATGCTTTCTCTCTTCCTTTTTGATCACGTTTGTAAAGAGCACTGTATGAACCTGACATCAGAGTGCCAGGCAGCAGGCCTGCGGACTGGGACTTTTACCGCCGCAGCCCATGTAATTTGAAATTACATAAATTTCAATTACAATTCAAATTATACAAATTGACTCTTTGCCGCTGTTGTGGACATCATTAAATATAATCCATTCCTAGGAAAAACTCCTCTCTGGAGTCGCCACGTACAGCAAACAGAAGCAGGCAGATTTCAAATAGCCGGCTCTGTGGCTTGATGGGGAGGGAGGATAGACCTGCTGAGCTTGTTCGGTAATGAAACTGAACTCTTTTTGCCAGGCAAGATCTCCTTCCAAAGCTTTATTAATAAGCCTTAGACCCCCATCTGCACTTTTTAGAAGCACCGTGTCAGGGGACCCACTTAAAGCATTGCTCCATCTGGTCCCATATATGGGACTTCAGCCATGTTTCTGAACCATGCCAAAGCCTTGGACACGTCCAGGGTTATTGCATGGTTTAGGGATATAGCAAATGCCTCTAGGTCCTATATTTGCCCAACAGCCAAAACTGCATGGTCTAACTCCTCTGTTACAGCTGCATCACAGTGCCCACAGAACTGCAGTACACCTATGTTTCGGGAGAAGACGCAAAGGTAGTTTCTCCAGTGATAAAAAAGAAAATGATCTCAGCCTTCTAACAGCTGGTGTGGAGATGCGTCTCCTCTAAGCCCTGCCTCTCTCTCTCTTCCAAATGCCAAAGAGTCCCAGGTAGCTGCTGGAATAACATTACTTGGGCCCAGCCCAAGAGCTTAATAGTACCTTCAACCTGCCTCCTTTACACTCCTCTGAATGCTCGCTACAATCTCATCATGTCGTATGTCCAGCTTGCTGGAAAGCAAAGAGCTCTTTCCTGCACCTTTCTTACTGGGTATTTAAAGAGAGAGAGAGCTGCAATTGTTTCTTGCTTATGAACTGCACATGAGGGCAGACAATGCCTGAGAATTTGTCAGAGGCTGCCCTTTCTTGGAGGAGAGATCTGTCCCTTTATGGACAGAGGCCAAGTGACCATGCTAGGGAGGAAGATAATTACCCAACAGAGAAGGATGATTGGATGGAGGGGGGAGGAATACCCCTACTCTAAATGCTGAACTTGCAAGGAAGTTAGAGAGCAGACGATACAGTTGGCAAGAGGGAGCTTAGAAGGTGGCTCTTCAAGTATGCTAATTAACCCTGAGGGCTTCTGGGAGGAAAAAGATGCTGACTAGCTTATATGTATATTAAACAGTTTGAGTTATTGAACAGAAAGGCTCAGAGAGAGAAGCAGAATGGGAAATTGTGCCTTTGGCTTCAGTGGTTTGGACTCCTTGGGTGTTTCCAGTCTGCTGCTATTTTGGGGTGGGATTCAATCACATAACTTCAAAATCTGGTCTTGCAAGGAGGGGTATTGTATAACAAACCCACTTCCTCAAAAGATCAGACTTTTTGCAGTGACAGGAAAATACACTGGGAAGTGTAGGTGGGATAACACTAGCTTTGCTGCCGCATCATCTAGCTTCCCCTCAAACACATCAGGATGTATGTTCAATAAACAGGTTGCCCGGAAGCACCCCATTGCCACAGGATGCCTCTCCCATGTCCCATCATGTTATCTTAACTAGAATCTCTTTGACAGTGGTAGGATTGTGCCATTTCTGTGGGAAGAGAAGTTCTTGATGGCTGCTATTTCTCATGAAATTATGTTGTCCTGGAGGCTTCCCAAAGTCTAATCCTGGCAATCTTTCAGAAACATTTAACTGGACTGTCATTTGGCAGCTATCATCAAGTTGCTGAGGAGAGCTAGGAATTGGGATGAAGAGATTTTAGTAAGACTATCCCAATTGCATGCTACGGTAGTGCCAAGTGTTTTTATTCACTCTGGTGATTTAGGATGGGTCACCAGAACATATACATGGTAAACTATCATGCTAAACAATGCATGAACTTCTAGGTGCAATTAGCCGTGCAATTAATAAGCATCTCACTTCATAAGCATGTAGAAACAGTGTCTTATATGATATTCCACATCAATGCATTTTCCCAATCCTATTTTGCTTCAGTTGTGAATTTATTACGTAGCCTTTTGCAAGCCATTCCTTTCTCAGCTTCAGTGCCCAAATTATCTAATGCTAGGCTATGTCATAGGGCTGTTGTAAATCAGTAATGGAGAAACTGTGGCTCCTCCCGTTTGTTGTCAGACTACAACTCCCATCATCCTTGTCCATTGGTTATGAAAGTTAGAATCCAACAGCATCTGAATGCTCACAGGTCCCCACCCCTGCTCTAAATTATACAGAAATAAGTCATGTTGGTAAGGTCCTTACCTAGGTCCCCCTCTGAGCATCCCTCCCCCCACCCAGACCCTTTGCCATTCACATTCTCCTGTCAATGGCAATGATTGCTTATTACTGCTATGGACTGGCTGGCTGCCTCATCTAGTCATCTTAGCCCAATGCATCACAGGTGGTGCTGTGGGAAAAGGGAGCACTACCTGAGCAGGAAGCAAGGCATGCATTCCAGTAGGTATCACGAATGTGCAGCATTACTCCCTTTCTTCTTCTGCATGCCTGTTACTGCTGCATGACAGCATGTGCTGATGTGGGCTGTGAGCAGGTACCAAATGAAGCAATGAGCAAGCGTCAGGAAGGTGGCTGGTGCACAGAGACATGCACTCTGCCCTGGAGCCCCTATGCAAGCCTGCTACGCTCAAGTGCCATGGAGAACATTGTTCTATCCCCAGTGTTGATGCAACACAGTGAGGTTGGATTCTGTATGTGGAACAGGGTGGGTGGACAGTACCTTGACTTTTGCTTCAGGCCTCAAAATGCTGGTCCTGATTGCAAAAATTTTAATAAGTGCTAAGCGTAGTAGACATTACAGCTGTCATTTTAATCATAATAGTAGTGTTTTGTATAATAATACTATGTTCAATCAGAATGGCATATATCCCCCTGATATGGAGAACCTAACACAAATATAAAGACTTTACATAAATAAATGGTTGATTTCCTGTTTGGAATTTCTGTTCTTCCAAAGTGTAAATCAGTTTTGCCCCCTAAATCTAGCTAAACAGTCATTAACTGAGATGGTCAAAGCTTCACACAGAATTATATCAGAGAATTCTCAGATCAAATTGGCTGGCCTGTCAGCATATTTTAAAGAGTACAATTCCCTTCTACCCTAAGTTGTAAAAAGCTTATGTTATTTAATTGATTTTATTTGTTTAGATTTATAATGTGTGCTGCTCCCAATGGAGCAGGGCATATTCACACAGCACATAAATCTTTTTCTTTTCTAAATGTATGAAGCAAAGACCATCAGGGCAATCTCACACACATGCTTGTGAACTATAGTAGAACAATTTGTATATGGTGTATTGCCTCCAATGGACCTCTTCAAATCATAAAAGTAAACTTCCTCAGAGCTGTGTTTAGAGACTTATGGGAGGAAGGAACCCAAAGAGGGTGGGGAATGCTTCCTAATGCATGAACTGGTCCAGGAATATTGACCAGGGATCTCGGATGACTGGAAGATCATATCAGAGATCTAAGCAAATACCTTATGCAGAAGTCAACAGAAAACTAAACATACCCCACCAACTACCATCACAAACAGGTTTCGGTTTTATGTATGTATGTGCTATATCAGGGTTCACCAGTGTGGCATCTGTGGGTATGAGTGTGCCCACCAGCACCTCTCATGATGCTTGAGAAATGTATTGGCATATATACACTCAAAAACCCACAATGCATGAGAGTGTTTGCTCTTCCTGCTCAGTTCACATTGCACTGTCCCCTCAAACGTATCCACATTTCATTGGATGCCAGGATTGGATACCTTACCACCCTTCTGTTCTGAAGAGAGGAGAGGCTCAAAGTGCTTCTCTCTGTGAGCAAATACAGCAGTGACTCATGTAGGTGCCTCTGTTGTCCTTTGATTGAGATGGCAAATCTGCACCCTTTGGTCTTCAAGTCTCTTGTTCTGCTCCTTTAGATGCGGCAGAAATTTTGAATTACAGTGGTACATCAGGTTAAGAACTTAATTCGTTCTGGAGGTCCATTCTTAACCTGAAACTGTTCTTAACCTGAGGTACCACTTTAGCTAATGGGGCCTCCCGCTGCCGCCACGCCACCACCGTGTGATTTCTGTTCTCACCCTGAAGCAAAGTTCTTAACCTGAGGTATTATTTCTGGGTTAGCGGAGTCTGTAACCTGAAGCGTCTGTAACCCGAGGTACCACTGTATTCCAGATCCCTTGCAGCAGCCATTTAGTGTTGTTCTAAAGCTCTACGGCAGCCACTGACTAGCACCCAGGACACTTCCTCAAAATTCAAGATGTGCCTGCTGGCACAAAAGGTTGGTGATCCCTGCCCTATGCAAATATGAGCATTAGGTGGGCCTAGAGGTGGAGCAGTCCTGCTCCTCTGTTGTGCACAGGCATGACAAAACAGAAGCCTATTCGGCTTCCAGGTGGAAAAATCAAAATTAGAGACTGAACTGTTAGAACCCAATACTAAGAATCTGTCAAGAATGTATAACTTGCTGCTGAAATGGAATACACAAGATGAAACAGTTAAATCGGCTATGATTAAGTGGGCACAGGACATTGGTCATAACATTATGTTTGCTGACTGGGAATGGTTGTGGAACACCGGTATTAAATTCACGGCATGTAATGCCTTAAAGGAAAATATTATGAAAATGATTTACAGGTGGTACATGACCCCAGTCAAGCTAGCGAAAATTTACCATTTGCCTGATAATAAGTGTTGGAAATGTAAAGAAACTGAAGGTACTTTCTATCACCTTTGGTGGACATGCCCGAAGTTTAAGGCTTTCTGGGAAATGATATATAATGAAATGAAAAAGGTACTTAAATGTACTTTCCCTAAGAAACCAGAGGCCTTTCTCTTGGGCATTGTCGGCCAATTGGTGTTAAAGAGAGACAGAACTTTCTTTATGTATGCTACAACAGCAGCAAGAATACTTATCACAAAGTATTGGAAGACACAAGATCTACCCACCCTGGAAGAATGGCAGATGAAAGTGATGGACTACATGACATTGGCTGAGATGACTGGCAGAATCCGTGATCAGGGAAAGGAGATGGCGGAAGAAGAATGGAAGAAATTCAAAATCTATCTTAAGGACTATTATAAACTTGATGAATGTTAGAATGTCGAGGTTTTGAGAAAGAAAGGGTTACAGCGATATAAGATTAGACTGAAGGAAAGATTAAGAGGACAGAGGCTTGACAGAAATATTTAGAAGTTGCTAAAAAACTTTGGACATTGGGATGCAGAAAGGGGAGGTATGGGGGAGTCTGAGAAACAAGGTTTATGAAAAAAGGTTATGAAACTATACGTGTTTGTATGTCTTTTTATATGTTTGCATTGTTTTAAAAATTTTGTAAAACCAATAAAATTTTTTATAAAAAAACAAAACAAAACAGAAGCCTATTCAGAACTATGCTAAACTTTCTGGAGCTGAAGGTGGCTGGGGCTGATGGGAATTGTACGAGGTTGGTGAAAGCTACTTTAGAGGCACATGCATAAGAACATAATGTAACCATGTGGAAGGAAAGAGCATCTTACTCACTTACTCAGTGATGAAAGAGGCTTTTCTTTCTGACTTCACACCTCTCCCACTATAATCTTTTGCAGCTATGAAAACTCAAGTTGGATTATGGGGGGAAGAACCTACTTCCCCTACAGGCAGCTTCACTCCCACTGCAGATGGCAACCTGGAAAGTCCCTTCACATTGAAAGGAACTGGCTGTTCATTGTGAATGCTCTGAGCATAAAAACCTAGGAAGTTGAGGGAAGAGACCTGCCAAATTGAAAGACACTTTGCTTCGTAATTAATAAGATGACAAATCCAGAAAGTGGGTTAATCAAATGCACATCTCCCACCCTCAAAAAACAACAGAGAATAATGCCATTCTCTTACGTAAATGAAAACCTATAAGGTATGGAGCCATGCCATCTCTGTGATAATGCCCATATAGTGGAACACACTGGCAATGGGGAAGATATCTGGCAATTTCAGTGTTGCTTTTTTGGTACTTAGTCAAAATGTCAGTTTTTAGACTCAGTAATGATTATAAGAGCTGCCCTTTTCTTCTGCTGGGCTTCAGCTGACATCTTCTTGACTTGATTAGGCCACATTTTATTTTTTAGGTTTTTAGGTTCTAAAATGTCTTTATTGGGCTGTTTTTTTTTTAAAAAAAAAAATAATATTCATGTGCATAATTATGGGACTTGGTACAGCTGATGCTGGCCTCTATCACTCCAAGCCCAAATGGAAATGGACATGGTTGGGGCTAGAAGCAGAATGGCACAGCAATGGCAGTGGTGATGGGCATCCATTGGGCCCGGTGGGGCAGAAGTTGGGGGCACCAACAGCAGGTGGGACCACAGTCAATGAAAGGCAGAGCCACTCCTTAATTGACTATAAGTAAGGAGGTGAGCAGGTGGAGGGGATGACTGAGAGAAGCCTGGGGTTGGTGGGGCTGTGGGCCATTTGTCCCAATGGACCAGTCTCCACTGGGCAATGGCCAGAAATGCTCTTTTACCTCCCATACCTACATAAAGAGAGAGTGGAGATAGTAGCCAAGTGTAGGAACACTCTATCAGAGGAAAGGAAGAAAAATCTGGTCTGGGACAGAAAGGAGCAAACCCTGCAAACTGAAGCAGTTCCTTAGATAATTTCCAATCATATTCAGGGGAATGGAGAGGAGACCAGCAAGAGGAAATGCACAGTTGATAAGAGACAGGATATTAATTAAATGGAACACTTGGACCATGGCAGAGCTCCAAGTGGATTTCATTATCAAAATGGCTATGGATGGACTGCACAGCAGTCATTCATCAGGGTTAGGGTGGATCCTCAGTTTCCATGCCAAGCAGCTTGTCAAGTAACTTGTGCAGAGAGATCATTTTTGCTGCGAAAGGCAGCATTTGAGCAGCATCAGGTGCTGACGGGGTAGATTTAGCCATGACTGTACACCTCACAGCTTTATGTCTCGAAGAAGTCACCATGATTCTTGCAAGATTTCTGCTCATTTGCAAAAAAAATTTTTTTTTAGGTTTTCCTGATAAATGAGTTCTGGCATTTACAAGCAGTGGTAGTTTCAGACATTCATGTAAAAGGGACCTTCATATCTAAATGTGTGAGCACCAAAGAAGAGCAGGGGGGAGGGTTTGCCTGTGTTTATGAGCAATGAAGTGTGTAAATCAGAATAGCAAATTAAATGTAACTCCTGAAAGTAGTAGCCCATGCACAAGGTATTTTATTTATTCTTTTGTTTCATTTACTTATATACCACTGAATACCAAAACAGTCGACATGTCTAGACAGTTTACATGTCTAGATAGCAGCATCCATGTCTAAATTGATTTACTCTTCAATGGGCCCCAGAGAGTGGAGCATTTAGCAGTCTAAGGCTGTATTGGGAAGGGATGTCTCTTAGTGATTAAATGTTGGATCCTCAGCATCTCCTGGTAGGGCTGGGAGAGAACCCTGCCCAAAATCCTAGAGAACTGTTGCCAGTCTGTGAAGGCAATACTGAGCTACATGGACCAATACCTCTTGAATATAACCCTCTCCTTCCAGCAGCCTTCACATGGGGAGTGCTAGCACTCTTGTAGCTCTGAACAAGTTTGGCAGCTGGTCAATGCCCAGCCAATACTCTTCCAAGACCTATAAGCATTCCATAGCTTATCTTTCCTATATCTTTACATATGCTTCTGTGGGAAGTAGCTGCAGATCAGAAGCCTAGAGTGCTTGGAGATCATGGGTGGTATTCACCCACATTTTACTCAAAGCAGACCTATATAAATTGGCCAAACCAAGTCATGTCCAGTACTTTGCCTACTGAACACTACCCCATATGTACAGCAGGATGCTCAAAGGTCAGGGTATGGGAGGACATTGTCTGACTTTGAATAGCCTGCGTGAGATGCAGCACACTAAGAAGAGCTGTGATATGCCACAAAAACACACACTGCCACATTATGATGGCAAGAAAATAGTATTGGTACTGTTGTTTCTTCACTTGTTATGTACACACATCCAAAAGAATAGCTTGTGTAAAGTCTTAACTGAGCTTGACACAGGAGGCAGATTGCTATTCCTGGACATAAACTGTCACATATATATTAAAGGATGACCTCATTTTAAAAAAAGGTTGCTCTTTATTCTACAATATCAGTGTTTCATTATCATATCTATCTCTCTCTTAGCAGCAATCTTATCTCTAGGATCTCTAACACTCTCACTCTCTCCGATACACTGACTGACTGACTCTCACTCACACACACAGATATGTTGCTGGGCAGAATAAGTAGATAGGCAGGACACGCCTCCTCTTCTCTGGAGAGTCAGCAGAGACAATCAGGAGATGATCAGGAGATTCTTGTGTATGGGAGGGGTGAAATCTCCTCATCCTCCCCCATTTCATCCGACCATTTCAAGAATCTTTAACATAACTGCAATTTACACACACACTCCAAAAGTTGTTCTTTGCTTACAACCTTGGTTAACATATTTGCAGGTACCTCTCTCCCAGCATATAAAACACTTTTACAATACCATTGAATAAGCAGCTTCTAGAAAAATCTTCACACACATTACTTCCTCTCAAATGCAAATTGACATCTCTAATTAGGCAGATTTGAACAAACCACTTTTCAGAACTCAAATACACGCTTTCCTTCAAATATCAGGTAAGGAAATAAATAAAGCGTTTTGTGCTACTACTCTCAGCACACTTCATGCCTGGTTTAAAAACTCCACCAGAGTTGCTCGTGACCGCAGTCTTTGCAAACTCTTCGGAAAACCTTTTCGGTGGTACACCCTTGGTTGTTCTCTCGGACCTGCGCAGAACTCTTTGATCCTCTTGTTCTGGTGCTTCCTCCTCTTTGGGAGAATGGGGAGCTAAAGTATATGAAGCTGCTAGGTATGAGTCAGCATCAGACTCACCTGAGGCTTTTGTGCTCTGATAATCTGTGCCATCATCTGGAACTACATTGGCATCAGGATTATCACCACCAACAACACTTGCCTCCCTCTTAACTTTCTTTGCCCCTTTTGCACCATCATCACAAATGGGATGGCACTGAAAAACGCCAATCCTGTCCCATTGTGGATTGTCATCAATACTCCTGGTCAGCCTTATGGTTTTCGTGTCTGTGATCAGAACACGATAAGACCCTTTCTCATATCCTAGGAAAACACCATGTTCTCCACGCTTGCTCAGTTTGTCACCCTGCGAGGTGTGCACCCAAACCTCCGAACCAAAAATTTTAAAATGCTTTACACATGGCTTTCTTCCGTGAAGCATCTCATATGGGGTGCAATTTACACTAGACTGGTACCTCCTGTTATACACATGACAGAAAAACGAAAGAGCTTCAGCCCAAAAAGGATTGGGCAGCCCTGAATCATGTAACAGCGTTCTGATTCCTTGCTGCAGGGTCTGGTTTACTCTCTCACATAAACCATTCTGCCAGGGTGATCTGGGCGTGGCCGTCCTATGCTCAATGCCCTGTTCAGAAAGAAAACTCTCAAACTCTTCTGAACAAAACTCTCCACCCTTATCTGTGAAAAGAAAACGTACATTCTCATTATGTACATTTCTGAGCCATTTACAAAACTGGCGAAACTTGGTAAAGGCTTCAGACTTTTTCTGCAGCATATAGACCCAAACATATTTCGAATAGGAGTCTATCAGAACCATGAAAAACCTTGAATTGCCTCTAGAGAGCGCTAGAGGCCCCACTAAGTCTGCATGAATGACTTCATATGGTTTCTTGGCCTCTCTCCCAGACTCTGTACCTTTGGGAGCTTGCCTTGCCTTACACTCAGCACAAGAAACACATTTCATGTGGTAGGGACATTCTTTCAACTTCATACCCTGAACCATATCAGGCATTTTTGCCACAGCCTGGAAATTCAAATGACCATAAACACGATGGTAATAATGAATACATTGGTCATGCAACTTCTCATTCTTATCCTCAGATAAATTGCAACACTCTTTCTCAGTTGCTTCTGCAGTGCCTGTACCTGAAACAAAAGGCAATTGGTACAATCCATTTACACATTTTGCATACAGAATGAGCTTGCCATCTCTAAGAATTTCACAGCGAGATTTAGCAAACACCACCTTAAACCCTTGACGATCAAGCTGGGAAACACTCAACAAATTGTCCTGAATATCAGGTGCATACAGGACATTCTTAATAGTTGCATTCAGGCTCTTTAAGAACACAGTTCCCTGAGCCACACTCGTGAGAACTGTCCCATCTGCTTGATGAATTTCTTTCTCTTGCTTCTCAAGCTGAACAAAGAGATTCTTATCTTTGGCCACGTGGTTTGAACAGCCAGAGTCGACCACGAAGAAACTCCGCCCACGTTGACTGGAACCGCGAGAGATCAAGGCCTTTGAAGTAGCAGGTGCTTGGGGATTTCTTCCTCCTCCCCCTCTGCCTCTGAAGTTTCCCTTCTTCTTTGAAGACTTCTTACACTGGAAACTCAAATGGCCTTGTGCTCCACACGAAAAGCACCGCTTCAATTTCAAAGCTTTAACAGCAGCAGTTTCACTTTCACTTTCCCCTGCTGAAGACTCAGGCACATTTTCAAGCATAATTTTAACAGCACAGTCCCGGCTTTCTTTAACAGCCTGTCTGCGATCCCACTCATTCAGAAGCACGCTAGACACATAATCTTCTGTTAGCCGGTCAGAAGGCATTGTGGAAATCTGGGCAGCTACTCCATCATAAGACTCATCTAGGCTATTGATCATTAGCATTGAAAATACAGCCTCTGAAATAGCCAGGTCTCGCTGAACAAGGTCCTGTCTGAGACGCTTTAATTGAGACAGATGGCTAGGCAAATCACCATCTTTCTCCAACTGCAGCCTGCACAGTTTCTTAAAGAAAATCACACTGGAACCAGCATTCTGCCTCAGATGCATATCTCTCAACTTATGCCAAACAGCTTGTGCAGTCTCTTGACCCTCTAAGTTCACCAGCAAGTGGTCTGAAACACTCAAAACAATTGTCCCTCGGGCTTTCATATCTGCAGCATGCCATTCAGCCCAATCATCATCATCCTTATCGGGAGGGTCATCTTCTATCGTGTGAAATAGCTTTTCCCTCTGTAAAAGCGCTTTCATCTTTACTTGCCAAACTGCATAGGTTTCAGGCGTGAGGAGAGGAAAGGACAGAGCCATCTGGCCAGAATGTGCACAGGCCATGTCTGCTATTACTTAGAGCAAGACACTTCCCTCGTGCAACACAGATAAAGCCTTGACTCCCTCAGCCACTCTCTCTCCCCCACTCAAAGCGCAATTAACAGGCAAACAGGGATGCTATCTTCTTCCTTGGGCAGTCAGCAACATACCTCCATAAATCAAGCAGCAGCAACAGCAACAGCGGCAGCTTGAATACTCTGCTCCAAAACAGCTCTGCTTCTGGGCACCGCAAATCAGTCCAGCATGCAGCGTCCGTTCCACCGTCCAGCAATCAGCAACAGAAACCTCTGGCGACTGGGACGCCTGGGACGCCTGGGATGACTGGAACAACGCCAGGTCAGACGACTGGAACAACGACTGGGCCCATAACCGATGTCAGCATCGCCCTAGAGCCAGTGCGCCAACTGGACTCATGCACCTCAACCCCGACTGGGCTAGGCGAGCTGGGTAGCACCGCCAGAGACCTCCTTCTCGCAGGAACAGGTCACAGTGCTGTGGACTCACAGCTTAGAGCTGAGAGCACCGGATTCACTGTCTCAATAATACAGTCGTTGCGCAGCAGTTTTGCAGAGTCTTGCAGAGTATAAACCACTCGGAGAGCAGCTCTGTAGAATATCTTCCTTTTATTCTGTAACTACAACTATGATACAAAACTATATACAGAGCTGAATATTCTAAGCATAAATCAATGCTACACTGAGAGTCTGCAGCTGCTCTTAGCAGCAATCTTATCTCTAGGATCTCTAACACTCTCACTCTCTCCGATACACTGACTGACTGACTCTCACTCACACACACAGATATGTTGCTGGGCAGAATAAGTAGATAGGCAGGACACGCCTCCTCTTCTCTGGAGAGTCAGCAGAGACAATCAGGAGATGATCAGGAGATTCTTGTGTATGGGAGGGGTGAAATCTCCTCACTATCATCTATCTATCTATCATCTATCTATCTATCTATCATCATCTATCTATCATCTATCAAGCTATCTAGCTATATTCCACACTCCCATAGCACACAACTAATCTTCTGGAACTTTTAAAATCCAGTACACATAACCAGAGGTAACAACTGGATATGTTGATTGTAGGTTTGCTATTTTGCAACACATTGTACCAGCAGTGGGATACTATTGCTCAGTTGGCTGCACTGCTAAGAGTATTGCGTGCCCCAGAGGTGCACTTAATATGCACAACAAACTGGGCTTTTAGTGTTGTGGCTCCAGTCCTCTGGAATTAGTTACCAATGGAAATTAGACAAGCACCTAGTGCGCTGACATTTAGGCAGCTGTTCAACACATTTTTGTGTAAGAAGGCTTTCTATTACATGTGTCCCAGCCATTTTCCAGAATAATCATATAACTGCAGAAATGGTTTTATTGCTTTTATTTTACTAAATTTGTAATCTTTATTGTATTTTATTTTATTTTATTCTACACAGTTTCGGTAACATTTGACTGTGAAAGGGTTTATAAACCTTTAAATGAAACACACACACACACACCTTCTATTTTGCATGTTTCAGGTCCAATGCAGTGCTGCCACCCCCCTCCCCTGTGTTTAGCAGTGCTGTTCGGGTGTCTTTATGGTAAATGAAATTCAGATAAAGTTGTGCCACCCTGAATTTTGCATTGGCTGTTGATACTGCCTTCGTACACAGAATCAGCAAGCAAGACATAGGCACAGAGACTCCCTCTTTAAAAGGAAGCATTGATATGAAGAAAGCCACAATGGGCGAGAGGGGCAAAGGGAAAGGATTGAAAGAAAGGAAGAGATTTATTCTGCATTCCCTTGCCCATCTCTGCCATATACTGAATCATGCAAGCATGAAAGCAGATGCATTGAGTCTCAAAGGAAAGGAAAGAAGTGGAAAATTAACTACAGATGAAAATATCCTCAATGTGTCCAGGGATCCCTGCATATTAATGATGTGTTCCCCCCTTGTCGTCCCCCTGAATGGAATGAGGTTAAAGGCGATTAGACATGAATGCTAGATGATAGGGCAAGTAAAGAAAGGGACAGGGGCAGAGAGCAAGAGTGTGACCCTGCAGATGTTTTGGGACTCCAAAACAACCATCATGTATTTTCTTCCATCAACCTCCAAAACTTTTCTTTTGTTGGATTGTCAGTGGGAAATCCAATATCAGCATTCATGCCTCTCCATTGGAAGCACCCATATCAATATTAAGGCATCACCAGCATACTTTTAGAGAAGGTTGCCAGTTTACTCAAGTCTGTAGTCAGGTATCTCCCTTATGGAAAAATGAGATCTTTGGGAAACTAGAGAGCACAGTTTTCAGACAGGGCTTTATTCTGCCTTGGTATGCTCATATCTTCGGTAGCATGGTTCCACCTGTCATGAACTGTGAACAGCAGTTATCTGCATACAGGTGCTGAACCCAGACAAAGCTTCCAACCAAAGCCAGAGCTGGAGTCTTCCAGTTAGGAACCCATTGAGTGAGACATGCCATCCTAGGACTCCCCCTGCCCTGAGGCATCACAACCAGAGGCAGATTCACCTGAAGCCTCCTTTACAACAGGGACCTCAAGCTCCCCAGTGCTTGCTCACCAGACCAGGCAACACACAAAGTGGCAACTGACTAAGAGGTAAAGGAGTGCTAGACTCCAGTCCACAAGTCTTCTCTATTATGAGACTCCCCTCTTCCAGAAGGGATGTGTAGTCCGGGTCAAGAGGGATCAAAGCCTGTGGTTAAATCAGAGACTACGGTGATGGTCCCACCCCAAACCACCGGGCTTCTGTTTAGACCTCCACAAATTTATCACCAAGTGGAGCTTTTATGTACATTCAGGCAAATACACTTCAAAACTTCCATGCAAGGTGTAATGCAGATAAACCATATTTCCTGCATGCAGGGCAGTTTCTAAGCACGTTCACTTGAAACCCCTGCAGACTACTGCACCAAATGCATGGAAATCTAAAGAGCAGCTAGCATTCCTGGGGACCTTGCAGGTGGGGCTCGCTTTTGTGCCCTTATCCTCACCCCTTGCTTTAGCCCTCCATGTGTTTTGATGCTCTCCAAGGTGCTGCAGCTCCAGCCAGATCCTGCATCACCTTTCCCTGCTGTGCCTTGATTGTTGTTCCCTTTGCCGGAGTCTTGGAGTGGGGACGGTGTTAGGTAGGACAAGATTTCCTGCATGGGAAGGCTCTCTTGGAATATTGTTGCTGGAATAAGATATACCTCCTGTAGTTCCACACAATTGTCACACTGTGTATCATATTCACCCCTAAAGCTCTGTGAAGGAAACTAGATTGGTGGTATTCTCTTTATGCTTCAGTGCATGCCTGCTCTGGAGTTATTTTCAGCTTCCACCAACTATTAATAACGAAACTTGATTTCCTGAAGTAAATTTTCCAGGGGTGCTATCACACCAGTGCTAAAAAATTGTGACTGATTTTGAAATACATTCCTGGAATTGCAGGGCTCAGACTCTACTACCAACAAGCTCACACCTCATTCTCACATTTATTTTTCACATAGAAAAGATGGCACTTTACTCATCACTGTTGTTGCTTGTCTTTGAATGCATTCCCACACAGTGAGAATGCTCTCTGTAAATGCTTAGCTATTAATAGTTCTCTGGAACATGGCTTCATTGGGTTCACATGAGCATCACAGTGTTAATTGTCTTAAACAAATGACTTGAACATGGATTTGCATGTTTCTTCCATCAAAAGTGAACATAAAAGCTTGGCCTGGTCTCATTATTCAAATGATCTTGGATAGCAGCAAAAAGGTTATCCCAAGCAGTGCTAGAATGTGCAGAACAGCAAAAGGGTATCTTGGGGCAGAATCCCAGCATGCTGTTGGAAAGCATATAGATCAACCTACTAATAGCCAGGGACAATTATAAGAAGAAGAAGAAGAAGAAGAAGAGTTTGGATTTGATATCCCACCTTTCACTCCCCTTCAGGAGTCTCAAAGCGGCTAACAATCTCCTTTCCCTTCCTCCCCCACAACAAACACTCTGTGAGGTGAGTGGGGCTGAGAGACTTCAAAGAAGTGTGACTGGCCCAAGGTCACCCAGCAGCTGCATGTGGAGGAGCGGAGACGCGAACCCGGTTACCCAGATTACGTGACTACCGCTCTTAACCACTACACCACACTGGCATTTAGGTACTAATATTACCAGTAAAAGACATTTTGAGAAGAACCTGGTTGTAAATGACTTTACTAAATTTCAGCCTTTCCTGTATTTTCTCCAGAGATGGATGTGGCCTTGGTTTTACAGTCAGAAAACTGCTGAAGGGCTGATCACTGCATTTTCTTCCTGCTTTGTGCATTGTTTTTCCTTAGCAAATGCATAAATTCATGCCAAACAGCATCAGTTGCTCATTTCTCAGCTGTGAACATCTCTTCTAACAACTGGCTATGATTCTGAGCCAAAAGGAAATGCAGAAAGTGGGTGATATCTGCTGCTGTTTTGAATGTGAAGCAGAGCAATAGCTGGGTTTCGTTCTCAAACCAACCACCCCAAGGGTCATAGGGTGCACATAGTGGGCACACTCATTTATCACTCGCTTATGTACAGCAAAGAAAAGAGCAGAGGGTGAGCTGATGCCAAGCTGGATTTAGTGCTTTGGGCAAGGTGGAGCCAGTCAGTATCCTAGAGTTGAATTTCCCTCTGAGTAAACCAAATTTGAGCTAGTGACCTGGAGGAGAAATATGCTGCAGGAGATATTTTACAAGCTCTTCATCTGCATTATTTCATCCACTGGCATAGGAAAGAAGAGGATACACCTTACAAAGTGCAAAATAATAATGATGTTGATACAATATTCATGCCTTCTTTACCAATAGATAAGCAGCACATTTACTTGGAAAACCAGTGATTCCTGGCTGCTAATAGAGCCCTGAATAGCAATGGGAATCTACACTGGTACAAATACATAAGCACACTGAGGGATCAAGAATTGGGGAAGAACTGTAGCTCAGTGGTAGTGTATCTACCTTACATACAGATGGTTTCAGGTACAATACCCAGCATCTTCATCTCCCTGGGCAACCAATGCCAGTCAGTATAATAATGAACTAGGACCTGTGTATAAACACATTCTCAAATTATTTATTTATTTGTTTATATATTTATTAAATTTGTATACCACCCTTTATCTGTAGATCTCAGGGTGGGTAGGTGTGCTGGTCCCGGGGGCTAACCGAGAGGCGAGGTCCGAGTCCAGTCCGAGGCCGATGGTGCGGTATGGAGGCAGTCCGTCAAAGCTGTAGCTGGGTCCAAGGCGGGGAGTCGGGTGAGGTCAGGAACTCTGGCGGAAGAGCAGGACAGGGTGCAGGCAGGAACAGGCTAGTAACAACTTTGCTCCGGCAACTTGGGACTGGGACTGACTGGCTTTTATCTGCCGAGAGGCCCTGGTCCACAGGTGACTTGCCTCTCCTGGCCTGGAGGCGAGCACTCCTCCTGCAGGAACTTAGTTCCCTCTGCCTCTCTGCCCTGAGCCTCTGCAGTTCAGGAGAGGCTGGAGGGTTACCAGACCCAGAGGCAACCCCACCGTCCCTGACAAGGCTGAGAGTGGAGCACCTGCAGGCAATGGGTCCTCCATCACCTCAGGGGCCAGAGCAGACTCAGCTGGTGCCTGCACCTGAGGATCCAGCGCAGGTGAGGACCCTTCAGGCTCATGCCCCAGCCCCAGCTCAGGTGGTTCTGGAGGCGGGGACTCCTGTGCAGGCTGGGATTCCTCAGGTTCAGCCTCTGAGTCCGAATCCCAGGCCATCACAGTAGGTTCCTATGGAGAGAGGTGGTCCTTGAGGTATTGTGGTCCTGAACCTTTTAAGGTTCTATAGGTCAAAACCAGCACTTAGAATTGGGCCCAGAAATTAATTGGCAGCCATTGCAGTCAGGCCAGGATCAGTGAAAGATGATCAAACAGTCTTGAGCAACCTGGCCGCCAATTGTGCACTAGCTGGAATTTCCAAACTGTCTTCAGAGGCAGCCCTATGTATATGGCTTAAAGTACAGAATTCCACAAGAAACCACAGAAACCTGGTATGCCTGAATAATTCAGTCTTTGTGAATTCTGATTTAAACTGACCTGCTGCACACTTCCTGGACTAATGTGTGGACTGTAGCATAGCTTTCCTTCAGATTTCGTGTTTTTCCTTGCAATACAATCCTTGGCTCAAGTAACATGTCAAAATTTATTAAAATCATATTTTTTTTAGATTAAATACATTTGGAAGTGTGCCGTGTGATAGAAAATACATTGAAAAATACATATACCATTGGGAGGAAGGGCAATATATAAAGTAAATAAATAACAAAATTCAAAATGCAGATCAGTGCAGAAATAGAATAGAGTGGGACTTATGGATGGACACATTGGATAGTAGCAGGAACTGAAAAGAAAACAAGTTGTGCATTCGTATCACAAACTGTGTGTGATATCCTTGGAGTTTGTTACACAGTGGTGTAACACATGGTGGCTCATGGAGGACCTACCATTTCCTACCTGACTGTCTTGCCTGAGGGTGTCATGAGACAATGACAGAGGCATCTCATGTGTCCATGCACAATGGACATCGTAGATTGGGGCCATGATGTCAGAAACCTATTCTGGGCATTCAGCATAATTCAGGGATAGTCCCTCTGCTTCACTTCATCATGACCTCCAGTAAGAGCCTCAAGTCCTCATCCTCTAAGCCATTGCCCAAAATCTGGAATTTCTCCAGTGAATAGTTGCTGAGCTGCCACAACAATGAATTATTATTCTCACCACTGTCCCACTATATTACTCCCACCGCAGTTACTCTTTGATGTATTCCTGAGCAATGACCGAGATACAAACTACAAATTCCATGCAAATGTCTCAGAAGGCACTCACAAGTGGAACCCCATGTGGAGGGGCTCAGCCATAAGGTCAAAGAGTTATGAACCATCACCCTACCACTCCAAGTCACAGTTCCCCAAATACATTTTTCATTCCAAAAAAACAACAACACCCACCTTTTTATTACATGCATTTGTGTACAATGTGCAGTTTTGCCCCTTAATAGTCTTTGACAATATTTTATGAAAGACACACAGAGAGACTGAGAGAATGAATGAAAGAATGATTGAAAACAAGGGTGTTTTTTTCAAATCTCTTATCTGCATCTACACAAATAGAGGTCATAAATTTATTTCCCGTGAGGCCTGTGCTAATTGCAACATTTACAATGGTGCTAAAAGTAATTGTGTAGGCACATCCTATAGAAAAGCAATAGGAGAAACAGATTCCCCACCCAAATCAGCATATCGGGACTCACAGGTCCTTCCTAAACCTAGGGTTTACTATTTGCTTTTAGGAGGGAAAACAAACTGCAGAAAGAAATAAACCATGCCACATCTTGATATCAGGCAAAGTATTTTGCAAGCCATAGGGAACTGCCATACAATTTGTAGATGGATCTGATGCCATGACAGCACACTGCAAGCAGTCCTGGAGTTATGATAATGAAGGGACTGAGACTGTGTAACACAAGCCAGTTGGGGATAGACAAGTGCACGGCCTAAGGGTCATTAGTGTTTTGTGGCTGGATGAAGTACAGCCACACTGCTAGGCATATGAACATGGATTGTGGAGACAGGAATATTACTCATTTAACCTTCTCTGACATTCACTCCAACATGGGTTGCACAAGAGATCAGGTGTCAGGTTATGAAGGATACCCCTTCGGCATCCTGCCTTCCAAGTACTGATGAAAGCACCCCTGCAGATGGTCCACTCAGACGTCTCAAGTTCACACACACACACACACACACACACACAGAGAGAGAGAGAGAGAGAGAGAGAGAGAGAGAGAGAGAGAGCACATCCACCTTGTTCCTTCCAGTCTCTTTCGTCAGCTCAGTCTGCAGTCTTGATGTGGGGGGCTACCTTGTCTTGCCCTCATTTGGTTGATGTTGGGAGGGAAAGAAGCTCACCCAGATGGATTTCAGCAGTTCTCATGAGTATTTTATGGTCTTTTACTGATTTACAGCCAGTTCAGCATTCTTGTAAACGGCCATAAATTGGATTGAAGTCATAAATCATAACCAGAGAGAGAGGCTCTAAGCTCCAGCTCAGGCTCAGCTAGCATCTTCGAAAATAACCACAAGCATGCTTCATTTCCAGCCCTTACCGACAACAGTAACCTATAGATATTATTCTTAAGGCAGTCAACCAGTGGGCCTGCCTGCTTGGATGTGCATGCTTTCTGCAGCAGGGTAATGCAGTGTGTGTAACGGGGCATTTAAATCCTATTGTCTCTGTATGACCACAGATCCTTAACTTGTACAATAACTATAGAAAGAATGGCAAAATACACAAAACACAGCTGCTCTATAGGTTGACCTATGGGTGTAATAAACAAATGTAAAAATAAGGATACATGGGGCTTTTCTTAATGATACATGGGGCTGCTGTGTGAATATCTATAGGAAATAAATGTATCATATAGGAATACACCTTTGATGTGTATCTGTATACTGCCCTTCCCTATACAGGCACAGGACAATGTACAACACATTAAACACATTGGTGCAAATTTCTAAAATGTCAATACCATAGACACAGTGTAAACTAAAATAACAGAAGACAGCATAAAATAGCAAGATTCTTACATCTCAGAGAAATGTGCAGATTGGAGCACAGCTATCCACAAGATTATGCAATCCTCTGGATGTTTTGCCATTCTAAACATTTCGAAATGGGTGTCTAAATATACATTTTGAGATAACACACACATTTAATATGCGTTTAAGTACATATTTTGAGAGAGAAAGATTTGCACACATAGACAGCAAACATTTAATATGTATTAAAATGTGGGCTTTTGAGATGATAATTTTTTAAAAAAATGCAGATTAATGTGGAAATGGAACAGACCAGACAGAACTTTAGGTAAAAATATATTAAAACAACCTGGACTGGAAAATAGACAAATTCTTTCATTCTTAATTACACAGTGTGTTCTGCTGTCTTATATTGAAATAAAATATCATCAGATATCAACAACTGTCATCAAACGTTTGGTGAATATTCATCAAGTATTCACCTCTTCAGAGAATGTCTGGAGGATATGCATCATCAAAATGCACAAACAATTTTAAGGAGAATTTTGGAAAGCAAACCAGTTTTGCTTCTCATTTTTTAAAAGCATGTTCAACATCCTTAACCTAAAAATCGAACCCAACTAAAATAATCATGCTAAGAAAAAACTCAGTGAAGATGGTAGGCAGAGCAATCCTATCAGAGGGAGGAATTCCGTGCTGGATCCACCATGAAATCCAAAGCTTTGCCAGCTCATAGCAGGCAGGACAGTGCTCTTTTTTCCTTTTTGTTGACGTTATAAAAGTTTATAAAATTATGCGTGGCATGGAGAGAGTAGACAGAGGAAGGAAAACTTTTCTTTAAGACTAGAACTCATGGGCATCCATTGAAGCTGAATGTTTGAAGCCACAAGCCAAATAAAAGTAAGTACAGTGGTACCTCGGGTTACAGATGCTTCAGGTTACAGACTCTGCAAACCAGAAATAGTACCTCAGGATAAGAACTTTGCTTCAGGACGAGAACAGAAATTGCGCTGCGGCTGCGGGAGGCCCCATTAGCTAAAGTGGTACCTCAGGTTAGGAACAGTTTCAGGTTAAGAACGGACCTCTGGAACAAATTAAGTTCTTAACCCGAGGTACCGCTGTACTGCATGTAGAAAATAATTAAACAATGAAATTCACAGGTGGTTTTAAAAGAGGATTAGACCAATTCATGGAGGAAAGGGCTATCAAGCCATATATAAACAACTTGTTACTCACTTTATGTTGCCCAAGGCAACCCTAAGCGGCTTACAACCAACCAACCAAAAAACCAACCAACCCAGTGGCAGAGCTTCATGCTCCGGCGCCGGGGGCGGAGAGCAGGCGGGGGCGGGGCGCACCACCCACAGGCGAGTGGCTCGCATCCTGGGGGTGTAGCGTGCCGCCTGTGGGGGCGGGGCGCATAGCACAGGCGGGGGGGGCAGCCGCGATGGCACCCTGGGGATCGCACTGCCTGGGGCAGTGTGCTCCCCCCGCACTCCTCTTCCTCCGCCAATGAACCAACCAGCAAAGAACTGCCCACATAGATACATTAGAACCAAGGGGGAGGAAAGGAAAACAAAACTTACACACATGAAAATCATCCCTCCCACTTCTAAAAGGCCCGAGACAGTCAAAAGGCCAAAGACATGGTTATGGGATGGGGTGGGGTGGGGTGGAATCAAGGGTCCGAAAGATATAAAATGTTGGCACCAGGCAAGCTTCCCTGGGGAGAGCATTCCACAAGGGCCTATGCTCTGTCTTCTGGTCAGAATTAGTAATGCTTGCAGGTTCTGCTTGCACATTTTCTATAGGCCACTAAAAAACCCCCAGGATGCTAGACTGGACGGGTCACCAGCCTGATCCAGCTGGCAACAACAACAACAACAACAATAATAATAATAATAATAATAATAATAATAATAATAATAATAATAATAATAATATGCCAACATCAGTACTGCCACACAATACAACTTCCTGCCCCTTTTGCTGCCCATCTCTCCCACAGAGAGGTGAAGTTTGGGTTGAAAGCAGCTTGGCCAGACCCACCTCAGACCTGGCCCTGTCCACACAGGACTAAGATTCTAAGATCCACTATTAAGTCACTTGGAAGCCACTTTCAATTTTTAGTAAGAGAAGCACAATAGAAATTAAAAACACACACAAAAAAGAATGCATTGACTATGCTTGGTAAAGGTTAGCTCCACCATTCTTGCATTTGAGCCTATATATTAGGAACTCAGCTGGGTTTAAACATACATGAGACCAATTTGGAATTATGTTACAACCATTCATTATACAAGAACGTCACATTCTAGCCCTTCTAAAGTTCAAAGCCATAAGTCAGTTCCGAGGAACAGATAAAACCTGGTACAGCTTGCCTATGTTTATTTATGATTTATATTGATTTGGTTAGACTTATACTCACATCCATTTAGAAGAAGTGCCTCTCCCTTGCTGTAGGCACTCTGTGACAATTCTTAAATATGAATAAATGGCCAATTTTCAACTTAAAAGACATTTTAATAGAACAGCATTAGACCCAAAGGATCTGAGCCTATGCTTCCTTTATTTATTGTAGCCTGGAAGAGGAGAATGTACCAGTGAATTTTTTGCAATAATTCACTGCTTTTCACTACTGCTTCAATGTTCTGCTACACTTCTTTTGTCCCTTGTCTCTCCTAGTTTGGGTTTCAGCTATAAGCAAAAAAACTGGTTGCAATTTTTTTGAGCAAGGTTTGGGTATACTATTGTTTTCACAATTTAGGACATAAAAATTGCCCTGCTTCTTTATCCAGTAGAGCATGGGTACAAAACCGCTAGCCCTCCAGATGTTGTTGGACTCTTCATCAGGCCCCGTCAGTACGGCTGTGATGCTCTCCTGGTCTCCAATCACAGAGAAAATAAAGAATTTAAGAATGCCTCAATCCTACCTCTTACAACAGAGGATGCTTGAAGAATCCCTTGTTCCCAATAAAGAAAGATCTGAGACTTAAAACTAAGAAGAACATGGTGGATCATCAGTGAACAATGGCCCATCTAGTCCAGCATCCTCTTGTCACTGTGGCCAACCAGATGCCTGTGAGAAACCCTCAGGTATGACCTAAGCACAACAGCACTCTCCTCTCCTATGGTTTCCAGAAACTACCGTATTTTTCGCCCTATAGGACGCACCGTCCCATAAGACGCACCTAGGTTTTTTGGGGGGAAATAAAGGGGAAAAAATTATTTCCCCCCCAAGCGCGGGGCTGGGGCAGCCCGAGCTTCCCCCGACCCCAGCCCCCAAACAGGCAGCTCTCTGCAAGCCGTGGGAGCCCAGCGGTGGCTCCCGCTGCTTGAGAAGAGGTCCGCGAAGCCTGGACGCGCTATCAGCGCGCACAGGCTTCGGGATGCCGGCAACTCTCCCCAAGCAGCGGGAGCGTTCCCGCTGCTTGAGGAGAGGTCCGCGAAGCCTGGACGCGCTGAGATCAGCGCGCGCAGGCTTCGGGATGCCGGCAACTCTCCCCAAGCAGCGGGAGCGTTCCTGCTGCTTGCCGAGATGTCCGCGAAGCCTGGAGAGCAAGAGGGGTCGGTGCGCACCTACCGCTCTCGCTCTCCAGGCTTCAGCGAAAGCCTGCATTCGCCCCATAGGACACACCCACATTTCCCCTTCATTTTTGGAGGGGGAAAAGTGCGTCCTATAGGGCGAAAAATACGGTAGTATTCAGAGGTATACTGACCTTGACTGTGGAGGTGGAGTATAGCAATCATGGCTAGCAGCCTCTGATACCATTATCTTCCATGAATTTGGCCAGAAAATGGGCATTGTAGCCCAGCTACATATGACATTCCCTAGGTGTCCATCTCTGCAGAAGAGTATTAGAAGCTGCATCGGTCCCAGAACATGAATAGCATAAAGATGATGACATGAAGCATTCAACAACAAAGTAGCCTGGCTGGTGCTAATAATGGATGTGTATTAAAGATGGATTAAAAAAAATAAAAATAACAGTGGCCTGGGCTACCTTCATTAGTTAAATGTCTTCACCTAATGGTGTAAAGACCACAAATATGACTCACCTGGGATGTCGCTACTGAAATGTCCCTTTCCCTGGTGGTTAGCTCCCTCACTTCCTTTATTGGGGCACCCAGAGCAAGGCCTCCAAAAAGAACCTTATGGTCCAGGTAGGTACCTATGGGAGAAGGCAGTCTTTCAGATGGTCAGCTTCGCCCTAGAGCCAATGCGCCAACTGGACTCATGTACCTCAACCCCGACTGGGCTAGGCGAGCTGGGAAGCACCGCCAGAGACCTCCTTCTCACAGGAACAGGTCACAGTGCTGTGGACTCACAGCTCAGAGCTGAGAGCACCGGATTCACTGTCTCAATAATACAGTCGTTGCGCAGCAGAGTTTTGCAGAGTCTTGCAGAGTATAAACCGCTCGGAGAGCAGCTCTGTAGAATATCTTCCTTTATTCTGTAACTACAACTATGATACAAAACTATATACAGAGCTGAATATTCTAAGCATAAATCAATGCTACACTGAGAGTCTGCAGCTGCACTTAGCAGCAATCTTATCTCTAGAATCTTTAACACTCTCACTTTCTCCGATACACTGACTGACTGTCTCTCACTCACACAGACAGATTGATATGTTGCTGGGCAGAATAAGTAGATAGGCAGGACACACCTCCTCCTCTCTGGAGAGTCAGCAGAGACCATCAGGAGATCATCAGAAGATTCTTGGGTATGGGAGGGGTGAAATCTCCTCACAGATAACTCAGTCCCAAGTCGTTTAGTGCTTTAAAGAGCAAAACCAGCACATTAAATTGTGCCCAGGGGTGGACTGGGAGCCAGCGCAGTTAAAAAGGCACAGGTGTAGCACAGTCAAACCACGAGTCCCAGATGACCATTTCCCTGCAATTGGTAGTTTAATCTGAGGTATGCAAATCAATTTAGCCTCATGTGTGATTTTGAATGAGACATTCTAGTTTTTTGCGGTCATTGGTCTGATGGCATTGCAGGTAATGGATTGAAAAGACACTTCAGAGGCTGAGTTCTCAGATCAGCAGTGTGGCATCACAATTAATGCTACTTAGCAACACACGTCTATGTTTACTGTTGTCAGGATTCCCTCCCCCACCCACTTTCTTTTGTTTACTTCATAGGAAATCTGAATTTCCTAGGCTACTGACAATTTGTTTTTGCTTGATTTTTCGGTAAATCATTCTGCCTCTTCAAAAAAATCTCCCATCTTTATTCCATTTGGTAATGGATATGGATTTTCAATTATGTATCAAGTTGCAGGATATTGTTTTGCTAGTTCAAGGTTTTATGACGAACTGCACAAGTGAATAGCAAAATATGGACTATATTAAATAGGATAATAATACAAAGATATGATGAAGCATCCTTTCCAAATGGGGATTCTCCCAAGCTTCCATTAGAATTACAGGGTATTGGGTTAAAAGGTGGTTTACTTTCACCCTGAAATTTAGGGACTTCGGTCTCTTTCAGTAACTTCCTCAGTAGGCATGCTGATGGAGACACTGGATGTGTCCTTGACCATTTCACTGAATTGGTGGTTTAAGGAGGCAAGTGGTTGGGAGGCTTGAAGAAAATACAGCATCTCCCAACCACCCAACCACACATTAAATTGGGGCTTAAAGTTCTAGTTAAGCACTGGGGATGGCTCCCAGTTTGATTAAAGGCTGAGATTTGGGTGGAGTCAGCCTGAGATCATCTCCAAATACCAAATACAGCTCCATGTCAGATCAGGCAGATTGTATACAACCCCAGGGTATGGTTTAGGCAAAGCAGCTTTTCAGGCCATATGGGGAAGCCTGGCAGATCTAATTAGACTCACGGGCCAGGAGTATAGGATTGTTGTAAGGATGATAGTTAGAAGATGCATGTAAAGTACTTGGAAGGTCTGAAAACACAATAAAAATGTAATTATTATTATTATTATTATTATTATTATTATTATTATTATTATTATTATTATTGGATTGATGACAGACTACCACCCTGTGAAATAGTAAAGAAGTTCATGGGACCATGACATCAGGTTGAGCTGAGGACGCAGGGGAGAGCCAATGGAGAGAAAAGAATCACTGGCGATTTTCTTCCAACAAATCATACTCAAACCCTCCTCTGCATTTTAAAACAAATTCCCTGCCACTATCTTGCCTTCCCCTGGTGTGTTTGCTTTCCACAAATCCTCTGTCAAACATGTTTGCTGGCAGGAACATTCAGAGAAAAGGTGAGCTCTAAGCTAATGTTGGTGAATATTTGCAGAAAGCTCATTCTGAATTTGCAACCACAAGTCTTCACACTGGGAAGCAGATCTTAAGACCGCTGACATTTTTACAGAAAACTGATAAATGCCATGTGATGACATGTGCCCAATCAAGGCAAGTCACAATTGCGATGGAGGTTATGAAACATTCTCCCACAAACACAATTCACAAGCACCTTGTGGAATAATTTATTCCTTTAGTGAGTTACAGTCTTTGAAGAACAATGGATGTAGATTCTTAAACTCAGTAGGCATGTTGGTGACCTGAGCTGAAATCACTAGCAGAGATAGCTATGCTTTGCCTCCATGGTTGGAGACAGTAATACTTCTGATTACCAGTTATTGAAACTCTCAGGAGGAGAGGAGAGTCCTCTGATGCTGGAATCCTGCTTGCTGGTTTCCCACAGGCACCTGATTGGTCATGGTGAGAACAGGATGGTGGATCAGAAGGGCCATTGGCCTGATGCACAAGACTCATCTTATGGTATATATTACCTGCCCCATGTATGGCAGCTAATAGGAAGTAGATGCTGGCTAGCTATACAGAGCTGTAAGGCCAGAGACCCTGGGCAGTTCTTGATTAGTTTACCATTCAACCACCCAGGAAGCAGCTGGGAGTGTATGGTTAGCCATCTCTTCACTGAAGCAGAGATATATTTCCACCATTTGAACCAAATTGGCAATGGGGACAAGGCTGTTTAAAAAAACAAAACAAAAAACCCAGAACCACAATGTCAGAAAATATCGTTTATGCTTTGGCTGCATCTTAATCCAGTTTAAAAACATCCCTTGTCACAACTTGTACCATTACCATAATACAGGAAAGGTTGCAAGGTACCATATAACACAACATCCAACATGAATGAAGGCATGGTTGAGAAGCAATGGGAAGAGGCTTTCAGAGCAACATAACTTCAATAGAATCACACACAACCATTAAAGGCCCTGCATAGTCGCAACAGAACTACGTTGGCTCAGATTGTTCCAACCTCCCTGAAACATTAAAAAACCACAAAACTGACTACAGTGTCTATGGGAAATAGTAGGGGGAAAGAGGACCTGTATTCCACAGGCAAATATATGATCACAAGAACATGACATAGAAAGCCCAAAACATTGCCAAATATTTAAATGTGTCAAGTCATCAATAAAGTCCACCAATCAAGCCTGGAGTAGACACCAAAAGCCTACTCCAGGCTAGCTATGTTGTTGGTCCCTGACTCCCATAAGCAACAGGCAACATGGCCAATAGTGGGGATGATGATGGGAGTTGTAGTTAAGTGAAGTGTAGCCATACACTTCACCCCCCACCAAAAAAACACAAAAAACCCTGCCATGCACACAAAAAAAATTTTTTTTTTTTTATAATGCATTATTATTGCATGCACACAAAAATTGAATGGAACACTGGTTCCTACTCAGTATTCAAATGTTACCATGCCTGAGTGATAACTACAAGCAAGCATGACATAACTGTTTAATAAGACTGTTGGTGTATGTGGGCTAGTAACAGAACTCTAAGCATTCTCTACCCATGACAAGTTGTCATTTTTGCTTCCCAGTGCCTGCCCTTAAGTAAGGTGGTTGAAGACATCTAAGATGTAATCACCAAGCTGGGAACTTCCATCTCCCAGACTCCACTATGGATGGAATTTTCTGAAAACCTCAATGTCATGCTTATCTCCATGGATTTCTTTGTCATTCCTGTCTCTTACCTTGAACGTGACAAGAAGTAAGCTACCCCCCCACTGTCTATGCTAAAAATGCAAGCAATTCTCACATATTGCATGCATTACTATACACATTACTATGTGCATTATTATACCTATTTTATGCATATTATACATAAAATACACTCTAGGTCTCCTAGTAGCCAGCATATCAATAGATATATACAACAATGCATATAGCTGTATGAAAATGTCATTTATTTAATACCTATAAAACTATGCTGCAGGGATATAGCATTGCATGGCCTTGACATATATTACATGAAATTTTTGTGTGTATAATTTTGCAGATAACAAGTTGGGTCTTTAAAACAACAACAGCCTGGCAACGTATGAGCAACTTGGCCAAATGCAGGTGCTCAATGCAAGAAGTGTTCTGCTGTGGGCAAAGCTTGATTGGTTAGGCACTGCCAAATTCTGTTTATAATTCCATTTTAAATGGATTCTTCTTCCATCTCCCAGGCTGCAGTCTTTCTCCCTTCTTATTCCACACTCCTATATCCTATTTCACCCTTTCTCCACTTTTTATTTTTATTTTTAGGATTGTTTTTCTTCTGCTTCCATTAATGAGCTTTACAGATTTAGCCTTCTTAATCTTTCCTCACAAATCAATCCCTTCAACCCCCTGATAATTTTTGTTGCTTTTCTCTGAGCTGTTTTGGTTCCATCAATAACTTCTCAGTAAATGATTCCTATGGAAGAAGGGGGGAAATGCAAGGAATTGTTATGCAAACACCACAGGAGCATCATACGTTATATATACTGGGCTCTGGTGATGTATATGTGGCCTAAGTGACAAAGAACATACAGTGGTGCCCCGCAAGACGAATGCCTCGCAAGACGGAAAACTCGCTAGACGAAAGAGTTTTCCGTTTTGGAGGTGCTTCGCAAAACGAATCTCCTATGGGCTTGCTTCGCAAGACGAAAATGTCTTGCGAGTTCCTGTGGGTTTTTTCCCCTCCCCCCTTTTTCTAAGCCGCTTATCAGCTGATCCGATAAGCCGATAAGCCGCTAAAAGCCGCTAATAGAGCTAATAGCGCTAATCCGCTAATCCGTCAATGGGCTTGCTTCGCAAGACGAAAAAACCGCTAGACGAAGAGAATCACAGAATGGATTCTTTTCATCTTGCGAGGCACCACTGTATAAACAATATACAGTGGTACCTCGGGTTAAGAACTTAATTCGTTCTGGAGGTCTGTTCTTAACCTGAAACTGTTCTTAACCTGAAGCACCACTTTAGCTAATGGGGCCTCCTGCTGCCGTTGCACCGCTGGAGCACAATTTCTGTTCTCATCCTGAAGCAAAGTTCTTAACTCGAGGTACTATTTCTGGGTTAGCGGAGTCTGTAACCTGAAGCGTCTGTAACCTGAAGCATATGTAACCTGAGGTTCCACTGTATCACGCAAAGCTGATATCCTTCTACCAGGCATCCAATTCACATATGCCCTACTTGTTTGGGAGTTAAATGGGAAGGTCCGTCACGTGACACAATAGTATTGATTATAAAAGACATGATACAAAACTGATCATGCCAGAAATGCTTCCTTAAAAATATGGAAATCCACTCAAATGATGCTGGAGCTATAAACATCAACCAAAGAGATATGCATTGGCCCTCATTAGGTTTGAGATAGATCCATTCCTTGATTTAAACCAGTATTTCATAACACCCTGGCTTTGGACCAAATTAGATCAGACACCATTCATGCAATTAGCAGTCCTGGGCACGGTTGTTGTAGTAAATAGCAGGAACAGGAGCCTAGTGTGGAGGAAGGAATTTTAACCCCTTGCCCCCCACTGAGTCCTGGGTTGTATCCAACTAGAATAGACCCATTGAAGTTAATTGAATTGTTTTAGTAATTAATTGTCATTACTAGCTTAGAGTTCCATTAACTTCAATGAGCCTATTCTAGCTGGATACAATGAGTTTACCCCTGGGAGTGACAAACACTGCATATAATCCTCTGATTCCAATTGTCCCCCATGCGTGCTATTTATGTAGGGGGTGGTGGGTTCCATTGACATTAATGGAAGCTTTTGCCCCCTGATGCAATTAGCAGGCATAGGGGCCCAGATTGGGACTCCCATATGAAGGTCCTAACTAAGGTCCCAACACCTGCTCTTTCCTTTTTTAAAGCCATTCACACCATTGCTAACTTATTTTTAGTTTTAGTCTGCTGTATGCTGGGATAGGACCTGAGCCTTAACTCTAAGCTTACTTTGTATCATTTTTTATTCCTTAGAGACTTAGGCCTTCAGATGGTTTCACTCTGGAATATGAGAAGACAACTCATGTACCTTCATAGAATCATAGAATCATAGAGTTGGAAGAGACCACAAGGGACATTGAGTCCAACCCCCTGCCAAGCAGGAAACACCATCAGAGCACTCCTGACATATGGTTGTCAAGCCTCTGCTTAAAGACCTCCAAAGAAGGAGACTCCATCACACTCCTTGGCAGCAAATTCCACTGTTGGACAGCTCTTACTGTCAGGAAGTTCTTCCTAATGTTTAGGTGGAATCTTCTTTCTTGTAGTTTGGATCCATTGCTCCGTGTCCGCTTCTCTGGAGCAGCAGAAAACAACCTTTCTCCCTCCTCTATATGACATCCTTTTATATATTTGAACATGGCTATCATATCACCCCTTAACCTTGAGAGACTCGGGGGTGTTTTGTTTTGTTGTGTTTTAAATCCAAATAAAGGGGTAGGAAATCCAGGGCACTCCATAATGTTATTGGATTCTATCCTCTCAGCATGACCAGTGGCCAGGGGTAATGGAACTTGTATTCCAAGAACATCTGAAGGACCACAGCTCCTCCATCCCATGTCTCATCAATTCTAACCTAGTGCCGTGAATTTTTGAACCAGGAGTTGGAAGTCGGGATTCAGGTGGTGTACTACAAATATGCAAACAGAAGAAGAGGAGAAATAATGGAGAGAAAGAAAGAAAGAAAGAAAGAAAGAAAGAAAGAAAGAAAGAAAGCGATTCAAAGTCGGCACAGATAAACACTGCATTTTCTTTTCTCCAGTCTTCATCAGAAGGTGTGATAACTGAATGCCTAGCCTGGGGTCACTCTTTAACAGTACATCACCTTTCTGAATAGTAAAGATAGAGAATATGGAAAAGAGGAAATGGAGCAAGTGAAGAAATTAAATGAGAACCAGATGGTAATTCACAGAGAATGCAGAATAAAGCAGTTGAGCTACCAACAGAACTATGCAATGTATCACTTAAACCTCCTACCCCCAGGACTGGAAGGTGGCCAATAGTGTTATCGTTTTTGATTTTTATATTTTAACCAAACAGCAAAGTGTGATTCAGGAAATTATAAAGTAAGGAGACTTACCTTGGAGCAGAAGCAAATAGTTGAGGGTGGGAGGGAATCACTGAAGAAGACAAAGCTAAAAAGTTCCTTGATGAGCATAATACGATAAGGGTAAACTAAGACTTCTTTTATAATACTGAGTCTTGTCTCTGTTCAGCCAATTAGAATTCTGTGAGAGAGGGAAAGTGAAAGGGAGAACAAAGGTAAGGTTGTGGGGGTGGAGGAATGATACAACTTACAGACACTTTCAAAAAGGCTTTTGATACAGTACTTCAGAAAACACTATTAAGGAAATTTGTTACTCAGGGGGCGGAAGGTAAAGTCCAGACATGGATTAAGAAAGTAGATAAGAAATGGGAAACAAAGCATTTGAATAAATGGCCAATTTTCAGCTTGAAAAGAGGTTAATAGTGGGGTGCTCCAGGGATCATCGGAAGGTACAGGATGTTCAATATGTTTATTAATGATTGCAAAGGAGGCAAATTAGAAACAAGCAGCATTTTGCTGACAGAGCACTTCATACATTTGTCAAGAGTCAGAACAAGAATGAACAGTTTTATTTGCTATAGTGAAACACAGTTTTATTTGTAGCAAAGTTTTATTCGCCACACACAGAGGGGAGGCAGGGCTAGATTTGATTATCACCTTCTCCCTTGTCCAGGTGTGAATTTTCTACCAATGTATCTCATCGTTCTTTACCAGTAGAATAATGCTCAGCATTCAGACTGGAAACTGGCATTGTGAAAAGATGACAATGAATCCACAGCGTAGGTGGGATTTTCAACCTAGGTTTCTCAAATGCATATCCATCCAAATGGCAGAGAAGAATGCATAGTGAGCAGCAAGACCTGGGTTCAATCCCTGCTTACCGCGTAACTTTACTGTTACCACTCCTTTCCGGTGGGAATCATTCACATGTACCAGAAAATTCAGATTGTGTACTGAGAGTTGATGGGGAGGCCTTGCGCAACAATCCTGCCTTTCCTCCTTTTGAGAGAAGAGACAGGGAAATGAATGGAGACAGTGCTAACTTGATACAGTGTCCCATTAACAAATCAGAATGAATACTCATTAAATAGCTGGTGTGGCCTAATCTCCCCACAAACAAATCAAGATGCTCAATAAACAGGCTGTCTGGAAGTGACCTGTGTTGACATTGGATCAATCAGTCCTTGTTATCCTAAGGTACCTCACAGGGTTGTTGTGAGGTCACAGTGGGAAGAACCATGTTACATGCCCCAAGCTCCATGAAGGAAGGCAGCATAAGCTACCCACTTCACCTAGTCATTAGGGATGCTTGAGGGAAGTAGACTTTGTGACTTATTGCACAAACTGAACCGATTGGTGTCTCCCACATTATTGTGCAGATCTGAACTTTGTTTGCACCAGTTTTTACAGTTCCCAAACATTACAACATAATTCTCGCCTCGAACAACTTATCAAGATTTGATTTAAAATACATGTCTTGAAGAAAAAAATATGTTTAGAAATATGTGTGTTTTGAGGAATGCATATTTAACCTTCTGATGGAATAATTGACAGTACCAATCTGGTATCTGGGTCAGTTGCATCCCTAGAAAGCTATACAAATAAAATAACTGTGTTTAGAAATGAAGAATCAGATGCACACTTACTGGCTACATGACACCTGTAGGCCATTTGCTTATTAAGAGACAGTGGTGTGATGTAGTTACTATAAAGTAGAGTGTGGTTCTAGATTGCATCAAGTGAAGAACAGTGTCCAGATCACAAAAATGTAATGGTACGACTCTCTTCTGCTTTGTTCATCTGGAGCTCTGTGTCTACTTCTGGGCATTGCAGCTTAAGAAAGTATTTCAATAAACTGGAACATGTCCAGAGCAGGATACACAGAGAGCATCATGGACCCAGAGATCTAGAATCAATCTAGATTGAAAGCAGCATTAAGAAAAAAACTACATTTTTGCACTGCAATTGGGTTATTGTGTGCGCAGCCTTAGGGTCCAGCATATGCAAAAAAGGTCATCAAATGGAAATATACTGATTTGCTTATTCCTGCTGGCCTTTGGAGGCATCAGAGCAAAGTCCCTGCAGCAGAGTTAGACACGAGAAATCTCTCTCCTGCCTTGTATTTCTTCTCCCTTTGTCTTTCCACTCTCTACATCCCATTTCACAGTCCCTAAAGCCCTACACCAGTGAGGCTAGTTGAGAGACAAATAGCAAATCGGCTCATAATGACCTCTCAGCGAAAAAGCTATTTTATACAGCAGCTGCTTCCTACATGGCTTCATGTTGATGAACACTGGCTGCTCAGAGATTATTAGTTCCAAATCCTCTAGGGAATATTTAATATTTGTAGGATGCAGTATGTGAAATGTGTGGCCCAGGTCATATGATATAGTTGCTGTCCCCTAGATGGGATGATCTCTGACCTGCATAAGCAGCAGCACCGGCGGTAAATTACTGGTTTTATGGAGAAACAATGTTGGAGTGGTAATGCAAGTTTAGGGAATTGTAGGAGATTTGAGTCAATATTCTGCCTGCCATGGTAGAAGCAAGTTCACTGGATACCATTGGGTTGTGGACTGGTAAGTCCAACAGTCTGGACAGAACTTCAAATTCACCACTGAATATAGTTTGATACAGGATTTGGAGAATCTTTGTATAAAGGTTTCTAGGTGAAAGCATGTGCTCTTCTTATCACATGGAATATCATATAAAGTTTGGTCTGTTTCAGATTGTCACCTACTGGATTTTGACTACTGCTCTTCTAAGCTCTCATGTGGGGTAGACATGTGGGACCAAGAATGGGGCACAGAATGGGGAATGGGGCACAGCATGACTCCCACTTTGGGGCAGAAATCCAGGGCCTCATTCAGCCATCCACCTATCTGGATGGGTTTCCCCAGCCACTCTGGGCAGCTCCCAATAGAATATTAAAACACGATAAATGCATCAAACATTAAAAACTGCCTTCAGATGTTTTCTAGAAGTCAGGTAGTTGTTTGGACTTCCGGGTTGGCGCGATCTGGAAATGGCGGATTCCCTCCGAGCTGCGGAGGGAATCGGCTCAACTGAGGACGGGTCTTGCCGCGCCGGCGACGCGGGGACCCTCAAAAACCACAGACGCTGAAGCCTGCGGACTGAAGACTCGGTGGGCACCTTAAGTGCCCCCCCGATTCACGAAGAGCCTTTTTAAAGGCTGCGGAGAGGATACGGAGGGTGGCGTGGTGCTGAGAGTCGATCGCTACCTCAGTTGAGCGAAGCCGTGAGCCATGACTGGAGAGCGCTGATTCCCTTCCTTGAAATTCGGACTGAAAAGAATAACCCGTGAGTAAAACGGAATTGGACTTTATGAATATTATCCCGTGAATTTGAGACGACCGGGGGGGTGCTAAAAGGAAGTCCGCACCCCCCCTTCTTGCAGACGATCTAAAGCAACGATATAAGAACTAAGCTGGAGTGCCTACCCTTTGTGGGGTGAGTTGAAAAAGACATTAACTTCCAAGATTTGGCAAAAAGAAATTTTGAGCTGGAGAGTGGAGTGTTGGAAGCCTTCTTTCAGTTGTAAACAACCCCCCCCCCTCCCGGGCCCGGGAGCGTCCTGCTTTTGAGCTTGTGGAAGAGGTGCGGAGTTTGACAGCTGTCAAAGCTGTCAAACGGACAGTTTAAGTGGAAAAATCGTTATTTAAGATCCCTCTGGATTAAAATGAGTTGCAATTGAGTTAAAATTGTTGGAAACAAAGTAATAACAATAAGTTGGAGGATTGTTGGAGAAAGATTACTAAGTAACCAGATTCCCTCTAGGGGGAATTCTGTGAAATTACAATGGCTGTGGATGGAAAGTTACTAGTGGAAATCGAAAGAATGTTTCATCTGGTGGGAGTCTTACAAGAGCAGAGTCTGGCTATGAATAAACAACTTATGACCTTGACTTCTGGAACAAGCAGCTCTGCTGAATGTATTGAGGACCTGGATGAGAAAGAATCCACAGCTGAATCGGAAATGATATCTAAAGAAGTGGAAGAGACTAAACAAGAAAAAGAGAAAGTAAAGTTGGAAAGTACCAAACAGAAGCTGACATCTGTGGAATATAAACAAGGAGACTTTTGGATTACATCTAACACAAATCTGCGAAAGATGCAAAAGATGAAGGAGGAGGCCCCGGGAGTTTATGGAACACAGGAACTTAAAATAAAGAAATATGATGGGGGCCTCCACTTTGACTTTGACTCTGAAGATGCAGACTTTGTGGAAATTTTCCAGCAGCTGTTTCCAAATGTTCTTGTGGGAAGAGAATATGGTTGGATGGTGACAGAACTTTTTCGAGATTCGACGACCGACATAAAGGAGTACCAACAAGACCGGCGGAGAGGGACTGAAAGAGACTTGAAAGCCTCGGACGTGAGGAACCCAGGCTAAGAACTGATATTTTGGATATGTACTGGGAAGGGACGAAAACCAGGGATGGGAGGGAGGGAAGAATAGAATTGTAAAAACACTCAAGACCTTTGGGTTTAGTTAATATGACTTTTATTTAAGACAAATTGGGAAATCAATGGAAGAGAACTTGAGTCCAACTTAGAAAAAAATTACTTTTCTTTATAAAAGAGGTAATTTTAAGATGATTAAGAAGAGAAATACCAATTTGCTGACACAATTCTGGGAATGGGGATGCATGAAGGGGGGTGGGGGGAAGTCAGGGAACAAGGTTAGGAAAGTAGGATTTTCTGAAATTATACATGTTTTTGTCTTTTGTCTTTTTTGTGTGTATTTGTCTTTATAAAAGGTGAAAAACCAATAAAAATTTCTATTAAAAAAAAATAGAAGTCAGGTAGTTGTTTATTTCCTTGGCATCTGATGGGAGGGCATTCCACAGGGCAGGCGCCACTACCAAGAAGGCCCTCTGTCTGAGCTGAGATGCACTCAGAGTTGCTTTGTTCCTTAATGTTACGCAGTTAATGGATTGTGACTAATAATAATAATAATAATAGCTGCTCCTTTTTCTTTTTAAAATATTTTAATTGTTTTCTCATGTTATAAATAATTGAGGAACAATGAAACAAGCAAAATCAACCCCACCCTTTCCAGGAGATTACAACTGTGAGGCTAGTAACCCTTCAGACACTTCAATTCCATTCACTTATCCAAATAAATAAAAAGAAAATATAGCTTAATATACCCTTGCCAGAAAATTTTGTATCATGAGGGAAGTTCCACTGTATCTTCTTTAGTTGTATATGTTAGAAACATATACCAATCCATTGTAAATATGTCATTTCATTTCAATCCCCTTGCAAGCTTTGTTAGTCAACTTTTTCTAAAAAAGCTAATTGCCACGCATTCTTATACCATGTGGCAATTGATGTTCCTTCCAGAAATGTTCACCACCTTGCTACTATTAGCCTTGCTGCCAACAACAGCTGACCAATAAGGTATTTGAAATGCAGGTTCATGTTCTCTCCCAAGAAAAGGTTAAGTAAAGCCAGCTCCTGGGGATTTCATGTTGATTTACCCTATTATAGCACCATTTTCTCCAAACACTAACTGTGGATCTTGGGGTTGCAGCAGGGATGGGGGGATCCCACAAACTTGAAGTCTGTCCACCTCAGGTATAGCTATGTTAAGTAGATGAGACCTCTGGCAATAAAGGAGAAGCTGCCCTATTCGCAGTGGCGTAGCGTGGGTTGTCAGCACCCGGGGCAAGGCAAGTAATTTGCGCCCCCTAACCCTAACCCCCAGATGTTGCGCCCGGTGCGGCCGGCCCCCCCTGCACCCCCCACGCTACGCCACTGCCTATTCGATTCTCTTGTATATCAAAGTAGGAACCTGTCCCCATAGTGGTAGGAGGAGCATGCAAGAAGCTGCTGCGTACAGCACAACCTTGCAGTCGCTCTGCATGTGCAGTCACATCACACGTACTCCGAGAACAGTCAAGCGTGGCCACTTTCACTCGGGTGTTCTAAATCATTCTAACCTTTCACTATGTTTTAAGTTTGCCACTTCAAAAGAAATCTATTTCATTTCTAACTCCCGAATGTCTGTCTCTACACTCTGGTGCACTCCTTGCAAAAGCAGGCACATCAGTCTCCCTTTCTCTCTCACGCACACGATGTATACATGTATCAGCGTGGCTTAGGCAAGAAGATGTATATCAAACGAGATGAAAAGTGTTCTCTATGATCCATTATGGAAGGAAGAGCCCTTTAAATTTGCCTCGCTGCCCATTGCTTTTCCTGTAGGTACCTCTTACGTTGACAGTACCTTCAATACATACTATAGGAAACTCCATATTCCTCCTTTAAAGCAAGGCTTGAACTAATTCAGCTCAAATCAGGTCAACCACCTAGAAAACGCTACTGAGAACTTTGCAGCTGGATTAATGCCAAGAGCTGTGAAATCCATAAACTCACCCATATCAACACACATTTCCTTCCTTCCCATGTGATACTTCTTGCTCTCGTTACACTGGCTGTCATCAGTTGTTTCATAAGTTCTGTTAAACTTGCTATCCAGTAGCTGTGGGTTGATTCAGAAAACCACTTTTCTATATTGGAAAGCAGTTTCATACGTTGACAGTTTCATATGTTGGTCTGCGAATGCTTCAATGTGTGTCACAGCCGAAGTCCTCAACCTGCTTATTCAAATATTTTTTTAGCGCTATAGAGAATCAGTGTAGTTGTCATGAACTGGCAGGACAGCAGGTAGGAAGAAGAGGATCCCAGTGAGGGGTGCAGCCATAACTGGAATCCACCAGGGCAAGCCAGGGATGTGAAAGGAGAGGTTGGTGTTGTAGAAAGTACACATGGGATGACAGAGAATGGTGAGACGATAGAGTTCAATGTGCAGGGACCAGAAGAGAAGGGTCCTTCATCAGAGCCAGAGAAGCCCCTGTCTCCATGAACATGGCGGGCTTTGAGGGGTAAGGAGCAGTGGGAGGTACGCTCTGGGAGGATGAGGCAGGCAAAGGCCCACAGTCCAGGTGGGGCTTGTTAGCTCAGGGAGGAGGTGTAGGCTCAGAACAGGCGAAGGTCACAAGCTTCATCAAACCCAGATGCTGCAATCAGAATGCAAGGGATAAAAGGCAAGAGAGCTGAGGTACTGTGTCTGCTCAACTACACATGTTAATGGAGCTTGGCATGGTAGCTCCAGAACCTCTATGGGACTGTGATTTCGGTTTGACTCTGGATTGCATTTCCTGACTGATGGACTTTGAAGTTAGCATACTGTATACACCAGCGGGGCTTGCTGTCAGGTAGGCTGGGGGTACAGAACAGTATTAAAAACAGACATTTGAAACAAGGACTGGGCTTAATGTGCACACACTGTGTGATGTCTGGAGGCAGTTGGAGGATGGATGGCAGCTGACAGACTGAGGTTGAATCCTGACAAGACAGAAGTACTATTTTGGGGGGACAGGAGGCGGGTGGGTGTGGAGGACTACCTGGTCCTGAATGGGGTAACTGTGCCCCTGAAGGACCAGCTGCGTAGCCTGGGAGTCATTCTGGACTCACAGCTGTCCATGGAGGCACAGGTCAATTCTGTGTCCAGGGCAGCTGTTTATCAGCTCCATCTGATACGCAGGCTGAGACCCTACCTGCCCGCAGACTGTCTCGCCAGAGTGGTACATGCTCTAGTTATCTCTTGCTTGGACTACTGCAATGCGCTTTATGTGGGGCTACCTTTGAAGGTGACCCAGAAACTACAACTAATCTGAATGTGGCAGCTAGACTGGTGACTGGGAGCAGCCACCGAGACAATATAACACTGGTCTTGAAAGACCTACACTGGCTCCCAGTACGTTTCCGAGCACAATTCAAAGTGTTGGTGTTGACCTTTAAAGCCCTAAACGGCCTCGGTCCTGTATACCTGAAGGAGTGTCTCCACCTCCATCGTTCTGCCTGGACACTGAGGTCCAGCACCGAGGGCCTTCTGGCAGTTCCCTCGCTATGAGAAGCCAAGTTACAGGGAACCAGGCAGAGGGCCTCCTTGGTAGTGGCACCCGCCCTGTGGAACGCCCTCTCACCAGATGTCAAAGAGAAAAATAACTACCAAACTTTTAGAAGACATCTGAAGGCAGCCCTGTTTAGGGAAGCTTTTAAAGTTTAATAGGTTATTGTATTTTAGTGTTCTGTTGGAAGCTGCCCAGAGTGGCTGGGGAAACTCAGCCAGATGGGCGGGGTATAAATATATTATTATTATTATTATTATTATTATTATTATTATTATTATTATTATTATTATTATTATTATTATTATTATTTATTACACTCATTTCTGTTGATGTTTACTGTTGTCTAAATACACTTTTCACAATGGGGACCTCCTTCCAATGGTGGCATTTAAAAATGGTGTTTTCTTGGTGATTTGACTGATACACAGTGACTATAACCTAGATTAACCTCTGCCTAAACTCTGACCAGTTAATGTGTTTATCTAATGTGCCAGCAATGGAGTACAGATCAGCTGCCTGCTCCCTAGTTTATCATGGGTACGCAGAGAACTGCCATATGCCAAGTCAAATTATTTGTCTTTCTAGCCCCAGATTGGCTAAGGATCTCCAGGGTCTCATGCCTTAAAAACAAAACAAAACAGCATGCACAATCCTGGAGATTAATTTGGAAAATATTGCATGCAAATTATGTGCTCTACCACTAATCCCACCTTCAGACATATTATTAAAAGATTGTTTAAAACGACAAGACACTTCTGCTGTACCTGCATGGGGAGGATCTCAAAGAGATGCAACATGGATTAGTGCATTGACTGCACAATCCAAGTCCAAGATAGTTAATACGATGCCCTGCAGATGTTGCTGGACTCCAATTCTTCAGGTTGCTGCCACTGTTGCTGCCTCCTGAAGATACCAGCACTAGAAGACATAGAATCTATACTCACTGAGGACCACTGCCAGGTCTCATTCTCTTAGGCCAAGAATGATATCATAAAGAGCTTGTGATAGACTCATCATTGACTGCAGTGGCTTGGGCTTATGGGAGCTTCCGAAGGTCATGGTTTCCTCATCCCTAAGTTACATGATGAAAGCCGTCGCATTTGAGATGAATTAAAAGGGACAATGCACCTATTTTTGCTGCACATGTTGGCCACAGAGAGAGAGTGGCAGGGAAGTATCTAATACTTTCACTGAAAGGGGAATGTGGGGGAAGACCTACCTTTCCCTCCTTCTCTCCTTTCAATTATTCCGGGGGGGGGGGATTCCCAGCTTGGAATGAGCTGGTCTGGAGAAATGTGTTTCAGAATGCAGTTAGGTGGTAAGACAGGGAAGAGTGCATCTCCTTTTTCATCTCTAATTAGAGATGCTTAAGGGGCACATTCTTTATGAATTTCAATATAAGGCAGCCTGATCTACACCTCTTGGGCTAACGAGGAGATCAGAACTTAGTTATCAATGGTTTTTGCACTTCACGAATATTCCAAATCAGGTTTTTGTCCCAAAAGGTTTACCCAATACATTTTAAAATTGATGTAGAGATTTTTTTGGTGTTTTTTAAAGCACATTTTGAGAGAAAATGCATTTCTTTTATTAGAAAAGTACATCTTGAGAACAAAAAATACATTAAAGATTGAAATGTAAATTTTCATAGTTTTCCCCCCAAACATGGATTTATGCAGAAGTAAAAATAGATTTATGAGTGAACGCATGTAAAAGTGACACAGGTCAAAACAGACTGTTCCATCCATCCTCACATGTAACCCTTTCATCAGATCCTACTCACCTGCTGTTTCTTATGCGAATGGAACCAACACATAAATTACTTTTATTTAAAAAATGACTGTTCCTGTCATGTCTAGTTTACCCTCATAATGGCAATATTAATCCATGTCACTGCAACATGCAATTTTGATTATGTGCTGTCAAGAGATCCAGGTGCTACATTTATGGTTGTCAAAGAATTCCAATGGAAACAGAAATGGGAGCAAACATTGCCAATGTTCGCTTATTCATCCCATGTTTGGCTGGGATTTCAACCCAGTGAATACAGTCCGTATTCACTATTGATGATGTTGTTGTTTTCCGTTGCCAAACGGTATGTCATCAATGACCCTCTCCTATTTGCATTGCATTTCCTTTGCATCAAAATGCAAACCCTTGGCATTGAATAACAACATTAATTACATAAAGTTCCACCATAGCAGACAGCGAACTGAATAGCATGGGTTTTGCCAGAAGCCAAACTGCAGGAGAACAAGAATGGTGCTGCATGCTATGAACATGGGCTGGAACTGAAATCATTGCCTTCTTACATCCTTGCTACTTTCTATTCTGTCACGGGCAGATTGTGTCTGCCTGGTAGCAAGATCCTCTGTACCACCCTCAGGGCCGTGAAGGCTGCTTGCAATTAAGAATAGGTGGAGGATAAAACCTCAGTGAATTGGCTAAAGCTGCTGTTAAGACTTATTTATGTAAATGAGTTTAAGAGGCACCTTTCAAATGAATTATTTGCCTGCACAGAAAGAATGGAAATTTTCTCCTCAGAGACTATGCTGTTGGGTTTATGGATTCAGCCCAGGTACAGCTGAAGCCCAGATGGCTTCCTGAAGAGTTTATCTACTTAGGATACCAGCCAGGATTTCCTATGGATTTATACAGTCCTACATTCTTCAGGGGCTCCCAATTTTCTGTTTGCTTTATTGGAGCAAGATAAGTGTATCTTGTTAACGCATTTTTGCTCATGGCTCTGGAATACACACATATTGGTAAGTGTGCATTGAAAATCCACTTTGCACCCAAATAAAATAAAATTCCAAACATAAGCAACTTTTAAATTTGCTTTCCATGAAGATTCTTGCCTAAGCAACTCAATTACGTGAATGTTCTTGGGAAATTAATGAAGACTGTGCTGGAGGAAAAGAGGTTTGAAAACAGCGAAAGAAAATTTTGCTTCAGAGAAGTTAAAAGGGGTTTGTAGAATCCTTCTTATTTCCCCCCAAATATGGCAAATGCTTTGAAACAGTGATGACCAGCAGAAGCTATAATGTACCGAACTCACCAGAAACATGAATACAATGGTTAGAACTGACCTGTGCAATGGTGCTGGACTTCTTAGACCAGCACTGCTGCAGGTTACTTGAGTAGGACTGGGAAACGGTGGTGGCAAGTTGGGGTGGTGTGGCCACACAGCCTTGACTTTGCTACCAACCTGACCTAACCCTACACAAGTAAGCTGCAGTGATGCTGGTGCTTAGCAAAAGCTCTGCCTATCCCATTAACAACTTCTGAGAGCAGAGCAGTGGTGCCATCAGGGAAGGATTCTGAGGCAGAGGTACAAGGCCACACTCACCACAGTCTGCAGGAGGGCCACGAAATACATGGAAGCCAGTGGGTTGCATTTTGAAGTAAGTGCAATGACGTAATCTGGGAAACCAGGTTCGTGTCTCCGCTCCTCCACATGCAGCTGCTGGGTGACCTTGGGCCAGTCACACTTCTGTGAAGTCTCTCAGCCCCACTCACCTCACAGAGTGTTTGTTGTGGGGGAGGAAGGGAAAAGAGAATGTTAGCCGCTTTGAGACTCCTTAAAGGGAGTGAAAGGTGGGATATCAAATCCAAACTCTTCTTCTTCTTCTTCTTCATCATCATCATCATCAACGACAACACATCCCCTAACTGCCCCACTACGGTTGTGTCCTGTTCAGTCTAACCTGCAGATTAACAGGGGATAGGTAATTGTGGCCATGCTAACTGTCCAACAGATCTCCCACAGGAGCTGGGTGCCACAAAGTGCAGCTGGGCCAGATTAGAAATATAGTTGTTTCTTTTAGAGAGCTTCAAAACCTATCTCTCTGGCAGCATTTTCACTTTGAAACACTTCCTTCCTTCTTCTCAGAGGTCTTATTCTTCATCTCTCCATCCTGCCCCCACCTACACTTCTGGGATGGCATGTGAGAATTTGTGAGTAATGCCAGAGGAATGGACGTTGCCTCTGGCGCTCCGCGAGGACCAGCCCTCTTGTTCTCTATCTCAGCGCCTCACAGCTTCGTCACACATTTTCCCCAGAGGCTTGTTTCTTTCGCTTCCATCTTTTTGCAGAGCCCCAGGCATAGTGCTAGTAAAGACAGGACTGGGAAAGGGAGGGAAAACAAGCTGGTGGGAGGAATTGCAAGGAAAGAGATTTGGGGCAGGCAAGGGGGGGGGGATCTTGCTGCTTCTGATCAATCATGGAGCCTCTGGGGAAGTAACTGTTTAGGCTGAGAAATGAGTGATAGCCAAAATGGATGACGAATCACTCCTCTCCCTTGAGGTATTTTCCCTTCAGGGAAGATTTTTTTTAAAAAAATATATATTTCCTTTTTAGTACTCATCAAGCTGTCAGTGGTTCAAAAGTGTGTGTGTTTATGTAAATTATACAGAGAATATTGTGAAATAAGATAAACATCAAATTGTGTTTTTGTCAGTGTCTTGTTCCTTTTACCATACTATTCCCAATCGTGCATACTTTCAAATCTGATCTGCATTTCCCCCCCTCTTCCTCCATGCCTGATAACTGTACAAGTTAAAATGGAGGCCACCTCCTTTCGGTCTTCTTTGCTGCAGGATGCAGAAAGAAGTTCAGGGAGACAAGGAGTGTGTGTTGAACAGGGGTCACCACTTCTCCTGTAGATAAAAAAGAAAGTAGGAAGAGAAAAAGGTCTGTGGTTATTTCCAGAGGTTAATTCATTTAAATGCATGGAAATCTAAATTGCCCATTGTGCAGTATTAATTTTCAGTCAGGGGAAGAAGAAGGGGGGGGGGATGTCAGGAGGCCATAAAGCAACCCGTCCCCATCTAATTTTAGCTTCTGTTAAATTGGTCAGGTTGTAGCTTTTATGAGGAACTGAAAGAAAACTTTCAATACTTATTTGTGCTTTGTTGCCCCACCTATTTCTCCAGCTGTAGTATATCCAAACAACAATTAGGAGTAAAACACTTACCCTGAAGGAATATTCTTTGTGCCATCATCAGTGAAGGCTGGTCCATGAGGCTGAACAGGGCATTGTCCAACTTGAGTCTGCCCTCAAGAATATCCAAGAGGTGACACTGGCAGTCAGCATCCTCCTTTTTAGTTTCAGTGTTGCCTTTGTAGAACTCATTAAAGAAGAAGATAAGTTTAGTTGCCTTCATCTGCCTGTCATTGTCTTTGTCTCCACCTAATATTGGCCTTCATGCTGTCTGCCCCACCAGTTCCAATGTGCACCACCCACATTGGTCATCATCATATGTGCTTATTTGACAGTGAGGGACAGATCTTTTGACCAGAAGGGTATTCCTCCAATACAATAATTTGGGCCAATTTTGACCCAACACCAAAAACTGGACTCGGCTATTTCATTCCCTTGCTCTGCACTAATGTACTGATGAGCTTGCTATACCTTCTTGCTTAATCTGATTCCTGTTTTCAAACTTTGCCTTTCACACTCCCCCTTCTGAGCCAGTCATGAAAACAGGCAGTGTGGTCAAATGAGCAGAGAAGCCTGAAGAAGCTGGGCTTTCTCACGAAAAGAGAGTTTGACCTTAGCAAGATGCTGTTTGGGACCCAGATACAGTGCTTCCTCTTTCCATGGGTGCCAAGCAACTGTTAGATCTTCTTTTGAAGGCAACAGCTGTGACAGTAACAAGCACTGCTAAGAGCAAGACTCTTTTTATTTTCATTTGTTTTCATACATTAACACACTTTCCTTCCTTTTTCTTCTGTTTCCCTTTTTATTATGTCTGAGAGTGACTGAAGTGTTCCTAGCTCTTCCCTTGTATCTTCTACAATGGAGAACATAATGCCTCTGCTTTGATGTCTGGGCTGTTAAGCAACACACGAAACCTTCCCTCTTTTCGTTTTCCAGTTTAATTAGAGAAAACTATCCCAACAACCTGATAGCATGAAATGGCCTCTTCCCCTACTTTTATCTGGGCCAGGCTGGGGTCATCAGCAGCCCTACAGTAATTGAGCCCTGGCATGTGTTTATTTAAGCTCAGGGTCCCTCCAGGCAGTGATTAGAGCTGGAAGTTAAAAAGGCTGAAAGTAATGTACTGTGGGGAAGGCAAGGGCAGTAGACCAGGTTCCCTATATTTATGGCAAGTCTAGTCAATGGCTGACATCACCATTCTGTTGTCCGCTAACCACACAATAGGACTTCCCTTTATTATAAGCTAGCAGTACTAGTGCATTTGATGAGAATGAGGCATGGGTCCATTGTCCCAACACTAGCATTACTACTGCTTACCTGTGAGTGTCACATATGGCAGAGTGAGGTCTGACCACAAAGCTGGCAAAGACCAGTTAAGGGGGAACCTTAAACTGGGAGGGGGGGACACACCACTAAAGAAGTTACGAGAAGAGTTCTGATAGGTACAGTGAAAATAGGTTGAATAAGGTTGCATTTCAAGGACTTGTTGGATTCAGGGGCAAGGAGGTGCTGGGATGGCAGAAAGGTGATTGGGCAAGAGCAGTGGTTCCCAATCAGCTAATTACTGAGAACCCCCTATTTTTCAAAAGCCAAGTCACAGACCTCCTACTTTTGAAAATTTTGATAACTCTATGGTAGTTACCTCTGCAAAGCATTTTTTTTTAAACAAAATGTGGGGTAGCCCCTAATAAGCAAAGGAATTTAGGTATACTAAAAAAACGAGACTAAGGCTGAGCGATATCTGGTGTTCAACACCGTGATATATCAGCAGCTAAACATCGTGATATTCCAAAATATCATGATGTCTGAAATTGGAGATCAGGCGTGGGGATGAGGAAAGTAGCAGTCAGAGATTGGAAGTCAGAGAGGAAGCGGAATCACCTCAGTGCCAGGGGAAGATAGTGCCACAGTGCCTTGAAGTGAGAGCAATCAGCTGCCCTGTTCTCTCAGCCTTACTCACATCAAAGAGTGTTTGTTGTGGGGGAGGAAGGGGAAAGGAGATTGTTAGCCGCTTTGAGACTCCTTAGGGTAGTGATAAAGTGGGATATCAAAGCCAAACTCTTCTTCTTCTCCATCAGCATGAGGGGAAGACAGCACCTCACAACTGGCTGCCCTGTTTTCCCTTAGTGTGAGGGAAGGCAGCTCGGACCAGCACCGTTATTGGCTGAGATCATTGTGTGAAATCGGCTGCCTTGCTCTCCCTCACATGAGGAGCAATATATTGCTGCGTATTGTTTGGTCAAAATTGTTATTGTGGTGTGATTTCCAAACCGATTTTGGCCAATATATTGAAAAATCACACAGCGCTAAAACAGACCATAAAATGTGTGATATTACCATGCAAAAATGACAACAAACAAAAAATAAATAGGAGGGGGGAGGCAAGGGATAGGGCCACAGACCCCTGGGTGCATTCCATGGACACCCAGGGCTCCCCACACCCCTAATTGGGAACTACTGGGCTAGAGGATGAGCAGCTAAGATGACATATTTTTGCCTATATAGTACGTTTTGTGTGAGCCTCCACACTTGAACCCCCAAGCAGAATTTTCTTGACATTTGGAAGGGCAAGGTCTCACAGCTGTAACAATGGGAGTCCCCCTACCCATTGGGTGCTCCCACTAGTCCTTCTTCATGACCCTGAGCTCATCACCACTCCTCCCATGTCTAGGTAAGCCACAGTGACCCTGGTGGAAGCTCTGTCCCACCACACATGCTGCTATGGGCAGCTAGTTTCCTTCTCTCCCTGATTGGCTGCACTCTTCCTACATGTGTTTTCTTTTCCCTCTCCTCCTCCTCCTCCTCTCTTCCAGACAGCTACTTGCATCCATCCAGCAGGGGGGCTGTCTTACAGAGCCCTTGCACTCCTTTCCCCTGGCTCATGAATCTGGGGCCATAATAGAAGGTTTGCTGAGATATGCTTCGCTTCCTCTGATGTTTACCCCTAGGTCTTGGTAGTCTATGAGCTTGCCAGGATGCAAAGGCCTGTCTAAGAGAAGCAGATGGGCATCTCTACAGGGAACAGCTGACTGTATCCTAGCCACTGCGGGTGGAGTAGAGATGAGCCTCTCTCCTTGACCCCATCAACTGTCTTTGTCAGAGAGCACACTGTGAAACACATGAAGTAAAAGTAAGCAATGAACAGTATTCAGAACCTTGAAGGCAGTCCCTGGAGTTGGATTCACAGTGGGTGTTGTGATGGAATAAAAGCACATAGGGAAGAGTGTGTGGTGTCACCTGAATGCTCAGCCAGCAGTCATGCCTCAACCCACCATCCAGTGGGAGAGAGAAAGAGATAGACAAAGTACAGAAACTTCTCCATCTCCCAGGTTTTACTTTTGAACTGTCTCTGGGAGCCTATGGCTCTGAAAAGCAGACCAGTCAAGAATTTACATGATAAAGATGATTTCTGCAGGAAAGTAAAAGAGAATATTTTTAAAAGCACTATATATTAATGCTCCTAGGACTCATGTCACCGAAAACTGACAGGGCTTCTCACTGGTGTTAAGTCCCAAGTGAAAGGATCATTGTCATAGCAGAGAAAAGAAGGGAAGAAGAGAGGAAGTTGAACACCAGCATTCTAACATGTGACTTACCCATGTGAGGGAATAGTGGAAGACTGTTAGCTTCTCTAGCGACACAGTTCTGTAATATCTTAGTATGAAAAATTGTGTTTTGGCATCACACCTCCCATTTTTCCATCTACCATGTGCCTTCTAGGAAGTGAGATAATGGAAGAAGACAGAATTTTTGGCAGAGGTAGCAGCAGATTGTGAACTGTCTTTTCTGCAAGCAAATTAGCAGTAAAGATCTCCAGACTTCTATTCAGAAATTATTCCTTAAAAGCATAATGATAGCACGACACTAGTCAATGAAGCTGTGTTAAGATTTTTATTATTTTTTTGTCCATGGTTTATCCCATTAGCATTTTTGTCCAGTTTGCATAATTTATATTGATTTTCGGACCCCAATTTCCCTTCCCTTCTAATTAGTCTTGAGCTCCCAGGTACAGAAGGTCACGCCAGTATTCAATGTTAGACCATTAAACGAGCTTCTTAGCAATTATTTCCAACCTCACCTCCAGGACATACTTAATGTAATTCCCCTAAATAGTTGGCTTCAATCTTTTTGGAATTATACAGCACAGATCTACTACTCAGTTCATAATTACATTGATTTTTAATTTTTTAAGATTCAAAAGAATTATATTGTCAGTATAAATGCACTTGACTTTGGGATGCCTTTAGATAGCAAGATTTACAGATACTATGGCATGCAATTTAATTCAAGCAAAGGGGGATATGAAGCTCATGGATATGGAGTCAGAAGATCTTGCTCAGTGCTGTTTCCTTTGACTCTCAGTGACTCTCCAGAGTCTCCAACCACAGTCTTCCCAGGCCCTTCTGTCTTACCTGGAGATGCCAAGGATGGAACCTGAGACTTTAAGATCATAAGAATGTAAGAAAAGCCCAGCTGGAACAGACAACATCTCCACCTACTCCAGCATTTTGTTTTCCCACAGTGACCAATCCACCATGAATTTGTTTAATTGTTTTTTTTAATGACATATAGAACTTAAGAGCATGAGAAGAGTCTCACTGGATCAGACCAAAGCCACATCTAGTCCAGAATCCTGTGCCAACAGTTGCCACCCAGATGTCTATGGGAAGCCCAGAAGCAGAATGTGAGGGCCACAACACTCTCCTGCTCACATTCCCTAGAAATTAGCATTCAGAGGCATTTTGCTAGCAGCCATCAAGACTTCTTGTGCTAGCAAACTCCATGATTTAACTATGCACTGTGCAGAGAAGTGAGGAGATTTCACCCCTCCCATACCCAAGAATCTCCTGATGATCTCCTGATGGTCTCTGCTGACTCTCCAGAGAGAAGGAGGCGTGTCCTGCCTATCTACTTATTCTGCCCAGCAACATATCTGTGTGTGTGAGAGAGAGTCAGTCAGTCAGTGTATCGGAGAGAGTGAGAGTGTTAGAGATCCTAGAGATAAGATTGCTGCTAAGAGCAGCTGCAGACTCTCAGTGTAGCATTGATTTATGCTTAGAATGTTCAGCTCTGTATATAGTTTTGTATCATAGTTGTAGTTACAGAATAAAAGGAAGATATTCTACAGAGCTGCTCTCCGAGTGGTTTATACTCTGCAAGACTCTGCAAAACTCTGCTGCGCAACGACTGTATTATTGAGACAGTGAATCCGGCGCTCTCAGCTCTAAGCTGTGAGTCTACAGCACTGTGACCTGTTCCTGTGAGAAAGGAGGTCTCTGGCGGTGCTACCCTGCTCGCCTAGCCCAGTCGGGGTTGAGGTGCATGAGTCCAGTTGTTGCACTGGCTCTAGGGCGATGCTGACAAGAAGTACCTCCTTTTGTCTGGCCTATATCAATATTCAGCTTCATTGGTGTCAATGAATTCTAGCATAGGAGCCAACTCCCAGGGGCCAAGGTCCCTTCGCCACTCCCCCAACAAAATATTTGAGGGGGCTGCAGCCCTCTAAAGTTAATGGCCATTGCCATTCACATGGTGTGTGTGCACTATGTCATGTGATTGGTTTTGCGGAGCAGCAGTTGCCTCCCCCAATATCTTATTCAAGTTGGCACCCCTGAATTTTAGCGTTATGACAGAAGGAGAAAAGACTATCTCTAATCACTTTCCCCACACAATGCCAATGTCACATCTCTCCCCACCCCACCCCTAAACTAAAATGCCCTAGACATTGAGTGGTAGCCAGAGCAGACCATAGAAATTAATGAACATGCCTAATTTAGGTCAATGGCCTTTAATGTGTCTACTCAGGAGATGGCTTTGCCTCACCCTCCAGCTTTCAGAAGGCCATGATGTTTCTGGAACTTTGGGTTGACATATAGAAGATGGTTGGGAGCAGCATGGATATGCACTGACATTATCGGCATTAATAATAATAATAATAATAATAATAAATTTTATTTATATCCCGCCCTCCCCAGCTGAGCCGGGCTCAGGGCGGCTAACAACAATCAAATAAACAATCAAATAATGACACATTCTAAAAAAATTTCATTATAAAAATTAGTTAAAATCACATTGGTGGCAACCGATTAAACAAAATTCTGTGCAGGTTGCCAGAGGAGGGGGTCAGGCTGCGCCCTGACTAAAGGCCTGGCGGAACAACTCTGTCTTGCAGGCCCTGCGGAAAGATGTCAAGTCCCGCAGGGCCCTGGTCTCTTGTGTCAGAGCATTCCACCAGGTTGGAGCTGCAGCCGAGAAGGCCCTGGCTCTAGTTGAGGCCAGCCTAACCTCTCTGAGGCCTGGGACCTTGAGGGTGTTATTATTTGTAGACCGTAGGTTTCTCTGTGGGGCATACCAGGAGAGGCGGTCCCGTAGGTACGAGGGTCCTAGGCCGTATAGGGCTTTAAAGGTTAAAACCAGCACCTTAAACCTGATCCTGTACTCCACCGGGAGCCAGTGCAGCTGGTATAGCACCGGATGAGTGTGATCCCGCAGCGAAGACCCCGTAAGGAGTCTCGCTGCGGCATTCTGCACCCGCTGGAGTTTCTGGGTCAGTCTCAAGGGCAGCCCCACGTAGAGCGAGTTACAATAATCCAGTCTGGAGGTGACCGTCGCATGGATCACAGTGGCTAGGTCAGGGCGAGAGAGATAAGGGGCCAACTGCTTAGCTTGGCGGAGATGGAAAAATGCCGCCTTTGTTATAGCTGTAATCTGCGCCTCCATAGAGAGGGAGGTATCGAAGATTACACCCAAACTCTTAACAGACGGTGCTGGCACTAATTGCACCCCCGCAAGAGATGGGAGTTGCCCCCTCGATCCCATATCGTCCCGCCCCAGCCAGAGGACCTCTGTCTTCGAAGGATTTAACTTCAACCGGCTCCCACGTAACCATCCAGCCACAGCTTCCAGACATCTGGTCAGTGTGTCTGGGGCCGAGTTAGGATGGCCATCCATCAAGAGATAGAGTTGGGTGTCATCAGCATACTGATGGCAACCCAGCCCAAAACTCCGGACAAGCTGGGCGAGGGGGCGCATAAAGATGTTAAAAAGCATCGGGGAGAGAATCGCACCCTGAGGCACTCCACACACCAAGGAGTGACGCGATGACAATTCCCCCCCAAGCGCCACCCTCTGTCCCCGATCAGAGAGAAACGAGCGCAGCCATTGAAGGACTGTGCCCTGGATCCCCACGTCGGCAAGGCGGTGGTCCAGGAGTTCGTGATCGACCATGTCAAAGGCTGCTGACAGATCTAGAAGAATCAGCAGCCCCGACCCGCCTCGATCCAGCTGCCTGCGGAGATCATCTGTTAGGGCGACCAGAGCCGTCTCGGTCCCATGACCAGCACGGAAGCCGGACTGGAATGGATCCAAAGCAGATGTTTCATCCAGAAACCTACCAAGCTGTTCAGCAACCGCTCTCTCAATCACCTTACCCAGGAATGGAAGATTCGAGACCGGGCGGTAATTGGATAGATCTAAGGGATCTAACGATGTTTTCTTTAAGAGCGGACGCACCACCGCCTCCTTCAGGTCCCCTGGGAATATCCCGGTGCCAAGGGACAAATTGATGATATCCCCCAGGGGGGCCCGCACCTCGTCTGGACACGCTCTAATCAGCCATGACGGGCACGGGTCAAGAGGACAGGTGGTGGGCTTTCCAGCTTGGAGGAATCTGTCCACATCGGCTGGAGATATCCGGTCAAAGTGGTCCAATACTGGACCCGAGGACAGTCGAGGGGCCTCCAGTTCCTTTATTGTATCCAAATTGGCAGGGAGGTCATGGCGGAGCAACAGGACCTTCTCCGCAAAAAAGCTCGCAAATGCCTCACAGCTGTGTGTCAGATTGTTATTTAAATTTGGCTGTCCTTCAACGGACGTTAGAGACCGAATTATGCTAAATAATTGCGCCGGGCGAGAGCTAGCGGATGCAATGGAGGCCGAGAAGTAAGACTTCTTAACGGCCTTCACTGCCATCTCATAGGTTTTCATAAAAACCCTATAAGATGTTCTTGAGGCTCCGTCACGGGCACCCCGCCATACTCGCTCTAGCCGTCTGAGGTCCCGCTTCATTTTCCGAAGCTCCTCGGTAAACCAGGGGGCCCGGTTTCTGCGGGGTCGCAGAGGGCGCTTAGGTGCGATCTCATCGATGGCTGCCAGGAGCTGGGTATTCCAGCCCTCAACAAGCTCAGTCAATGAGTCGCCAGGGGGAGCAAGGTCCCGCAAGGCCTGACGGAATCTATCAGGGTCCATCAGCCTCCGCGGGCGAGCCCAAATTGGCTCGCCACCTAAGCGGGGTGGGGGTGGAAAATCAATCCTGGCTTTCAGTGCGTAGTGATCAGACCATGGCACCTTCATCGAGGGAGACATGATCACATCTATACCGGCGCCAAAGATCAAATCCAGCGTGTGGCCTGCTTGATGTGTGGGGCCCGAAACAAACTGGGAGAGCCCTAGTGTCGCCATGGAAGACACCAGGTCCAGAGCCTGTGAGGAGGGAGTGGCATCAGCATGGATGTTGAAGTCCCCCAGTACCAATAGGTTGGGGAACTCCAAGGCCCAGCCGGCCACCGCCTCCAACAGGCCTGACAGGGTGGCTGCTGGTGCGCTAGGTGGCCGGTACACCAGCCAGACAGCCAAGCTCACCTCGGAGCCCCACACTAGGCCAACACATTCAATGCCGGGGATCGATGGCGATGGCAGAGCCCTGAAAGAACAATCTTCTCGGATTAATAATGCCACCCCTCCCCCCCGGCCCACAGTCCGCGACTGGTGGAGGACGGAGAAACCTGGGGGCGCCATCTCTCGTAAGGTAACAGTTTCCCCTTCGCGCACCCAGGTCTCCGTCACACAAGCCAGGTCAACCCCCTGCGAGGTGAAGAGATCCTTTTGGAGTTAATGTGTTTTTTTAACCTTTATGGTCACTTACATTTTGATGCATGTTAAATGAGCTGTTAATTACTTACTTTTTAGTGTTATGTAGTAGGAATATTATACATTTTCTTATGCATTGTACTGTATTTAGACTATATTTGGGTGCGGTTGTGTGCGTGACCTGCTTTGAGTAAAGGTAGGTTTCCAAAAAATGCTGTATATAACTCAACTGAGTAGGACTAGTAAACGATTGAAACCCAAAGCAAATAAGAGTTCTGCCCTGGGAGGCTTAGAGCCTTAGTTTTGGCAGTAAGGGGGGAGGGGAGGCAGAGGAGCTCAGATTTATATTTTTATCTTTGACCTTTCACCTTCCATTAAATTGCCTCCCTAAGACCAAGCTGATACATGCTGACTGCCCAACCAATAGCTCAACTGCAAAATGACAAAGATACAGTTTTGTCCCTTAGGCAGACAAGCACTGTCTTCTTCACCTGCACAGCATCAGACACGGCTGGAACTATACAGTGATTTAGCAGTCGTCGCCACCATCTTTACATTTCTCTATTTTCATTCCATATTTATATGTAAAGGATATGTGTGGCTTTCACTAGCATCCTAGCCCGATGTACTGAAATGAGAAAATATGCCAATACAAACAGATGGGTTGAACGTTACAATACTTAGCAATAAATTCAGTATCTTCATGCTGAGTTTCATTTGAATTTTGTCTTCAAATAACTAGTACTCCACTCTCATTTACACAACCATATTTTGACAGTAGCTATAAGACTGTTGATATACCACTGATGTTCATTAGCTGCCGTCACAAGGATGGTAGTTTCCTTCTGGTTTCTCTATGGATATTGTTATATATAATTGTGGGCTCCTCCAGATGAACTGTTTATTCAGCATCCATTCTGAGTTGCTTGCACAAAGCTTGCACAGTGTGTTGACTATGTCCGCTCTTCACTGACCATTCATTCTGATTTGTTTACGGTGTGATTATATCACAATAAGCATTCATCCTAATTTGCTTTTGGGTTCTTTACATGTCTTCACATTCATCCAATCTTTTTCAGTGCATTTCCTCATAATATTCCTAACCACAAAAATGTGCTTTAGGTGGCTCTGTTGCTTAATCAAATACAACATTAATACATCAAGAAAACTTTACCACCCATTTCAAACACTACCAGATGGTTCTGCTTAAGGGAACATAGCCATGTGACTTTCTACTTTGAGTTCAGTATTCTATTATTCAATTATTCTAACTTTGCCACTGTTATATATAGTAAAGTTTCTACTGAGTTATGCCTAAAAGGAAATTTAGTTTAAATTTAAGTTCATTCTGATTAAATTTGGGGTCCTGCTCAGGTCAAAGTGCTTATTGAGTTCTGGAATGTGATGGGGGGGATAGAATATGTGGGAGTATGCAAGACTTCTGTAAGAGTTCTGTCCACTTGTGCTCTCGACTAGGCATGGGTGAATATGTCAATTGTAGTTTCTCATTTTTCCTGTTCTCCACATTTCCTGTTCTCCTCATTTCAACATCAGTTTGCAATTCTTAAAAAAAGTAAACCTGAAAATTCACCAGCATTTTTGTGTGAATTTCTCTAATATTCACATTTGTATTCATATACAGTGGTACATATGCTTCAGGTTACATACGCTTCAGATTACAGACTCCGCTAACCCAGAAATAGTACCTCGGGTTGAGAACTTTGCTTCAGGATGAGAACAGAAATCGTGCTCTGGTGGCGCGGCAGCAGCAGGAGGCCCCATTAGCTAAAGTGGTGCTTCAGGTTAAGAACAGTTTCAGGTTAAGAATGGACCTCCGGAACAAATTAAGTACTTAACCCGAGGTACCATTGTACTATGCATTATATTATATTCCCAATATAATGCATTTTGCATGTTATTTAAAGTATGCACTTAAATGCACACTTTAACCTTCTTTAGTCATTATTGTACACATTACTTGGCTGGATTGCTGCACTGCATTTCAGCAAAGAGTAAGTTTCAAAGGATGGCTGTGTTTTGGTTTGCATATTATTTTGGAAAGTGAGAGTTCAGTAGGTTTGGTTTTAAATGTGACCTGCCAGTCAGAGTAGGTGATGCTGAGCTGGATAGCTTCAGAATGCCAGTTTCACATTTTCCTGCATCCCCTCTTAATTCTTATCACCTCTAGTTACATGTAATGGGCTCCTCTAACCCTTTGGTAATAAGCAGCAGCATTTAGAGGGGTGCTTTTTTCTGTAGAATTTCCTCTCTGTGGGAAGGCTTTTCCAAGCTGAAAATACCCCAAACCAATTTCTACTGCAAATATGATGCTAGCGTGCACACATACACATAAGGGTTCCATTGTATTCCTTGGCTGCCTTCAGCATTTGTGCTTATTAAAATAAAAAAGGAAACTAAAGAACAAGGATAAAACAAAAATTAACAGCAATTTGTTCTTCTTCCCTCTGCCTCTGTGTTTAAGGGTCACTAGAAACTTGTGCAAAGCAGCCTTTCATCTTCAAGGCTGCCTCCAAGGTTTGATTTTGCTCTCCCTGGGAGATAGGAATGCAGCATCCCACCCTAGTATTGACTGCTGGATGAGAAAGATGTTTCCCTGCTTGCTTCTATTGTTCGAGACTGTCACAGTAAAACAATCCGCACAGCAGACTGAAGCTTCTGGGCTGCTGCTGATAAAGTCCTTTCCCCCTCTCCTTGCACCATGCACTTGGCTGAGACACGAGAGCAATGGCTCTATTTCATGATTCTTATTGAACTACCAAAGGAGGGTTTTCTCAGGGCATGGCTGATTTGACTACAAAGTCAAATCAGATGGCCACATACCTCTCATGATTGTGGGTCCACGGGGACTGTCATAAAACACACATTTGATCCACTCCAACAAGAAGCAATCTGGATGATATTGAAGTAAACAAAATCTCTCTCTCTCTGACCTCACAGGGTTGTTGTGAAGATAAAATGGACAAAAAATAAGCATGTTGCCTCAATCTCCTTGGAGGAGATGTGGTGAATAAAAAAGGAGCTCAAGTTGGTGGATGTGGCTCTCCTCCTCCTCTCCCATTTCACCTTCACAACAACCCTGTGAGGTAGATTAGGTTGAGAGGTGGTGACTGGCCCAAGATCACCCAGTGAGCTTCATGGCTGGGTGGGGATCTGCACCCCGCCCTGCCAGGTCCAACACTCTTAACCATTTTACCACATTGGCTCTCTAATTAGAATAAAATAGAATAGGTGGTGTAGCAGTGAGCCCGGGCTCTTTTCTATTCCAACAGCTAGCCCTGTCTAACCTCAAGGGATATCAATAATAATAATAATAATAATAATAATAATAATAATAATAATAATTTATTTATACCCCACCTATATGGCTGGGCTTCCCCAGCCACTCTGGGTGGCTTCCAACAAGATTTTAAAATACATCATGCATCAATAATAATGCATCAAACATTAAAAGCTTCCCTAAACAGGGCTGCCTTCAGATGTCTTCTAAAAGTCTGGTAGTTGTTGTTCTCTTTGACATCTGGTGGGAGGGCGTTCCACAGGGCGGGCACCACTGCCGAGAAGGCCCTCTGCCTGGAACCACCAGAAGGCCCTCGGCGCTGGACCTCAGTGTCCGGGTAGAATGATGGGGATGGAGACACTCCTTCAGATATTCTGGATATATACTTCAGATATTCAGATATATAAATTACCACTTACTAAGGCAGTGTCGACTAGTGTCCCCCAAAAAGGGAATGTCTCCACATTAGGAACTGTTACAACTTGGATTGAACTCCACACCATCATCTGATGGTGGATATTTCTGCAAGATCAGCTGATTCAGTTGCATCCTTACCTGCCCAACACCTGATCTCATATATGACACATATGGGGCAAATGGGCATGGTTTGAGGGAAATGGCCTGGTAAGCCAAATGAGGATGCCTAGTGGGTCAAATTCTGCATCCCTACCTGCCCCACACATCTGGGATACCCTTGCTTGAACAAGGCATCTGAGAGACATGGAGGGTTTTGCTTAGACTAGGAGAAGCTTTATTCAAATAGCTTCTGGGCATCCTTAATCTGAGCCTGCTGTTGATTCCAAATTTGAGATGGATGAAAGTTAACACTGAATTCTACCTTTGGTTAAACAACAACAACAACCCTATGGTTGTCTTCCCTCCCCAAAGACTGAAGGAAAAAGAAAACACCATGAAATAGGAGTTCTGCGTTTCCTGGTAGTTTGTGGACAAACAGACAAAATCCAGCATTCAGGAAGAATTTGCTTTCTCTCTTTCCTTCCTGAAACAGCCACCCAGATTACAGTATCTCGTGACAGACCAGCATTTGAGAAGAGATGGAAAGATCAGTCTATTTCAGTAGTTTCATTTTCTCAGTTTTCTAATCTTAATTCTCCTCATTTTTCTGCAATTTGAGGCTGAATGGGGATTTGAAGCCAGGTCTCTCCCATTTTAGCCTCATAATCTAACCACTAACCCATAATAATTATATTGCGTATCTTCCACTCGCACCCCCACCCAACATCCCTCCCTCTCATTCCCTGACATCACCCACTAGTCACACACACACACACGTAATCTTCAATAAATCTCTGGAGCAACATCTCTGTCTTCTTTGTTTGTACAGCATTTCGAACAATTATTCACCAACACTGATTGGGGTCACTGCCTTCTACCGGAGCACACAAACACCACCACTAATGATTAATAACGAAAGACAGCGGGAGCGTGTCATCCTTGTATCAGCGGGCTGCCATGCACACAGCACAGAAGGAGCACTGCACTTGAACCCTGCTTTGACCCTGAATGCAAACTTCCTTTCTATTGGATACATAAAAAAGAAAAGCCTCAAAGACAAGTAAATATCCATTGCTGAATGCAAAACTGCTAAGGCTGCAATTGCAGATTCGCTTACCTGGGAATGAAGCCCGCTGAACTCCATGGGATTTACTTTTGACTAGATAACTGCAGGATTGTGCAGTAAGGGTATAAAATTCAAAGTGCTTGCTGATAAAAAAAAACAGAACTGCAACATTAATGCCACATTGGTTCTATTTAAAAGATGGACAAGCCGCCTTTTACTGCATTTACTCTCATAAGGTGGATTCTGTGTGCAATATTCAACTACTCTCTGCAAATAACATCAAGCATATTACAAAATCACCATACTATGCTGACAAAGAAAATTTATATGCCCAGCAATTATAAAACAGCTAATCAAACCAGCACAATACCATTTAAATCAAGTGAAGCCCTTTAGAAAGTTAAAATCCTGTTGCTGGGGTTGGGAACTTTTTCTAGCCAAAGGGAGTCAGGAGGTGAAGTCAGGCCTAGGTCAGCAATAAAACAACAAAGCATCTGATGCCAGTGAAGTTAAAATTCAAAGAAACAAACCAGTGAGCCTAGTGATCACAGCAAGCTTTCCCAGTAGGTCTTTCACATATGAAGCAGTTGCGAAGACTGAAGGTCCCTGCTTTCCCACCTTTCTCTATGGCTCCTTCCTCAGTTCCTTTCCCAGCAGCCTAAGGCTCCACCATCTTGCCTCTCATTGCTCTGCCTTCTACATTTCTCTGCATGTCCTGGGAGACTGGGGAGAGGGGAGCTGGTCACAGCAGGAGGGGGAGACTCCCTAGATTCTTCAGGAGCCTGCCTCATCTCTGTCTTCTGGCCCCACTCCTCTCCTGCCTCTCAATCTGGACTGCCCTCTGACACAACCTTTTCCTGCTCACTAAACTCTGTTACTTCTTCAGCTTCCAACACCGCCTCCTCCCAGTCTGCTCCATCTGACCACTCATTGTCATCCCACCACCAATCCCCTGGCTCTGAGCCTTCTTTTCCGGGCGGTTCCCTTGGGCGTTCCCCAGCTGGTGCCTCCCACAACTCCTTTCCCCCTCCACCTCTCTCACATTGAACCTCCCATGCCTCCACCAAATCCACTCTGGTGGGATGGGAAAACCCCACAGAACAGCATACGGTGGCAGGAAAGTGGGGATAATTCTGTCTGGCAATCAAAATAGGATGACATCAAATTCCTCCCTCTCTCTCTTGTGCCACCGATCACACTGGCAGACATACAAGAAGGGCCTCAGAGGTTGATCTTGTGGTAGTTTATGGCCTTGCTCTTCTAAATGACAGATGTGGATAACATAAACTCCATCTACAGTGGTACCTCGGGTTACAGACGCTTCAGGTTACAGATGCTTCAGGTTACAGACTCTGCTAACCCTGAAATAGTACCTCGGGTTAAGAACTTTGCTTCAGGATGGAACTTCCGGTCGGTGCCAGCGCTTAATGGCGGTCCTGCCTCCGAGCTCCGGAGAAGGACTGCTTCGCAAGTTCGGGTCTTACCCGCTACGGCGAGCGGGGGACCCCTAAAATCCCAGGCGCTGAAGCCTGAGAACAAGGAGACTCGGTGGGCACCATTTGCGCCCCCCGGTACCGTGAAAGAGCCTTTTTAAAGGCTACGGATCGACATCGGGAGTGAGCGCGGTGCTGAGAGTCGCTACCCAGCCTGCGAAGTGAAGCCGCGTCGCCATTAGCGGAGAGCGCCGATTCCTTCCTGAAAAGAAATTCGGACTGAATTCCCGTGAGTAGGAACTGAAAAACAATTGGGAAACTTTAGAAATTGAGCTGAAAGCGGGGGGTTAAATCAAGGAAGTCTGCCTCCCCCCGACTGCATGAAATTTAAAGCAGCGGAACTTTAAACTTGCATCCGACGAAACTTGTTTTCTAAGTAACTGAACCGGGCACGGGGATTTTGGATCTCCCCTCTAGCTAGCAGGGCAGAGGGGAGACGAATGAGACTGTAAATCTGCAAGATCTATTTCAAGCAAAATCCTCTGCTGTCTCGCTCTAAAAGCACGAAACGGTCTGCCTTCTCAGAGCAATAGCTCATTGAACCGACTTTGCCCACAAAGTAATACTATGATACTGTGATACAAAGTTTATACAGTGATTGGCCACAGTGTAATACAAGGGGAAACAACATAGACTGTGAAACTGTGAAACTGTGAAACTGTGGCAATTTGCAGCTACAAGTTTATAGCAATATTGACTCTGACTGTAAAATCCGTCTTTTTTATACCTTTGGACATTCTCCTTTGTTCTTGTATTTGAACTTTTTACTTTATGGCCATTTTGATTTGCTCCCCCTAGAGGGTAATGAATGTTTGACACGGCCCAGGACAGTGGAATTTCCCAGCAGAACAGCTCCCGTGGGAAGTGACCTTGACATGAGTGGTACACAGGAAGAGATTGTCACAAGAGCTAAAATAAGACAACAACAACAACAGCTGCAACAGCAGTCGTCAAAGAAAAGAGGCTCAATTTCAGCTGCAGCTCCAGGACCAGCAGGAATAACAGAACAGGAAAAAGCAGCAGCTGCCTCTATGGAAGCGGTGACAGATGCCTTGCTTAAGATAAATCAAACTCTGGAGTCTTTGACAAAACAAACTTCAGAAAATACGCAAAAATTAACAGAGATATCAGCAAGATTAAATCAGAATACAGAATCTATCAACAAACTGGTAGAGGAAAACGCAACCACACGCCAAATTGCCGAGGATGCGAAAGCTGCTGCTGGAGAGACGCAGGAGAGACTAGAACCGATTGCCAAAAAGGTCTATGAGCACGATGCAACTTTGGCCTTATGGGACTTACAGAGAAAAGAGAGAAACTTAAAACTAAGGTTGGTTCCAGAGAATGAGAGAGACAATCTCGCGGAATATCTGACACGGGAGTTTGTGGGCTGTTGGGATTTGGAGGAAGACGAATTTAAAATCACAACAGCTTTTAGACTGGGCAAAAAACAGGACAGAAAGACCCCGAGAGACTGCTTGATCACACTCAGATCCAAGGAAGAAAGAGACAAAATCCTAGGATTACACTTTCAAAAGGCCCTTCAAATTGGTAACTCAACTGTACAGATCTTTAAAGACATCCCAAAATACATCCTGGACTTAAGAAACTTCTACAAGGATTTGGCCCTCTTGCTAAAGAAAAACAACATCCGTTTTAGGTGGGAATTCCCACAAGGACTGTCATTTGACTATAAATTAAAAAAGGTGAAAATAAAGACAATCCAAGATAAAGATAAATTTCTGGCAAGACACCAGGAGGACCTCCAGAAGGGGACTGTGGACGTACTGGCAGAACAGAGGAGAGCACTAGACATTCTCAACCTTTCGATTGGACAGAAACCATTACCATCAGAAGAAGAGCAACAACTTGGAGCTGTTGGAGGAGCTATAAGAAAACAATAAGATGGCTCTACAATTCCTTAGCTGGAATTGTAATGGACTGAATGGGCCTTTGAAGAGAAGACAAGTATTTCACATTTTGAACAGAGAACAATTGGATTTGATATGCCTACAAGAAACACACATAACCAGAGCCCATAGGAGACTACTTACAAACAAAAGGCTAGGACAAGAATTTGTTTCATCAGATAAAGTTAAGAAAAGAGGAGTTGTAATATATGTGAAAGAAAAATGGGCCCCAAAAATGATTTTTAAAGATGAACAAGGGAGATATTTGGCAGTGGAGATACAAGTACAAGGAGAAAAACTGTTAGTTGTTGGAATTTATGCACCAAACGAAGGCAAATCTGACTTCTTTAAGAGACTTCATGAAACCCTTACGGACTATCTGGACTATAATATGATAATGATGGGAGACATGAATGGCGTGGTCTCTACGAATATGGATAAGTCACAAAGACTAACAATCACTAAGGAAGGGAGACTGCCTAAGACTTTCTTTGAAATGACTGAAAACATGGACTTGATAGATATATGGAGAGTAAGGAACCCTCTGGAGAGAGAGGGAACCTTTTTCTCCCAAGCAATGCTGACCTGGACCAGAATCGATCAAATCTGGATTACTAGTGGTATGGCTCCAAAGATTAAGAAGGTAGAAATCTGCCCAAAAACTTGCTCCGACCATAACGCCGTGAAGATGGAAATGAAACTAACATCAACTGGTCAATTTAGATGGAGAATGAATGACACCCTCTTTCGAGACAAGGAAATTCTTACGAAGGCCCAAAAAACTTTAAAAGACTATTTTGAAATAAATTTGAGGGCTGACGTTGAGAAAAGAGTGATCTGGGACGCAAGTAAAGCCGTGATGTGAGGCTTCTTGATTCAACAAAACTCAATAAAGAAGAAAAAACAGAATGAGAAAAAAGAAAAGATTTTGGAAAAGATAAAGGAAGGAGAGAAAAAACTAAGAGCAAAGCCAAAGTCCCAGGAGATTTTAAGAGAGATTAAGCTATATCAGTCACAATATATGGAATTGATGAACCTAGAGATTGAATGGAAGATAAAACAGATGAAGCAAAAGACATTCGAATCGGCAAACAAATGTGGTAAACTTCTGGCATGGCAATTGAAGAAAAGGCAGAAATTAAATACAGTCACAAATCTAGAAGTGGATGGAAAGAACATATCTAAACCTAATGAGATTAGAAACTGTTTTTTAGGCTATTTTAAAAAGCTTTATACCCAAGGCCCGCAAAATGAAGAAGATATAGACAAATTCCTTGGAAAATTTGGATTACAAAAAATCTCTCATCAAAACAAGATTGATTTGAACCAGAGAATATCAGAGCAAGAGATAGAGGCTGCCATTCAGAATATGCAACTAGGCAAATCTCCAGGACCAGATGGGCTGACTTCAAGATACTACAAATCACTGAAGGAATGGTTGATTCAACCACTGAAAGAAGTCTGTAATGAGATCCTTGAGGGAAAAAGGGCACCTGAATCGTGGAAAGAAGCATATATTTCACTCATACCAAAGACAGAGACTGAAAAGACTCAATTGAAGAACTACCGCCCAATATCTTTACTCAATGTGGATTACAAAATTTTTGCAGACATTCTGGCAAAAAGACTTAAAAGAGTGTTGATGGAGAAGATTCATAGGGACCAGGCAGGCTTTCTCCCTAAAAGACACCTGGCAGACAATGTTAGAAATGTGATAGACATTTTGGAAAAGCTAGAGGTGAATATAAACACCAAAGCAGTATTGATCTTTGTGGATGCGGAGAAAGCCTTTGATAATATTTCCTGGAGCTTTATGTTAAAGAATCTTCAGGGGATGGGGGTAGGTAAAGGTTTTGAGAATGGTATGGCTGCAATATATTCTGAACAAAAAGCTAAATTGATTGTAAATAATGTAGTGACGGAGGAACTTAAGATAGAGAAAGGAACACGACAAGGGTGTCCAATCTCCCCATTACTTTTTATTTCAGTCCTGGAGGTGTTGCTGAATATGATAAGGGAAGACCAGCAGGTCAAGGGTGTCCAGGTCGGAGCTAAACATTACAAGTTAAGAGCGTTTGCAGATGACCTAGTATTGACTTTGCAAGAGCCAAACGCTAGTACGAAAAAGGTGTTAGAAATAATACAACAGTTTGGCCAGGTAGCTGGATTCAAGCTGAATAAACAAAAAACCAAAGTCTTAGGCAAAAATCTAACAGATGCAGAAAAGGAGAAGTTCCAAGAGGAGACAGGGTTGACACTGGTCAAGAAGGTGAAATATCTAGGGGTTTATTTGACATCAAAAAATGTGAATTTGTATAAAGATAACTATGAAAAATGTTGGTCGGAAATTAAAAAAGACCTAGAAATTTGGTCAAATTTGAAACTGTCAATGCTAGGCCGAATCGCTGTGATTAAAATGAATGTATTGCCTAGAATGTTATTTTTGTTTCAGACCTTGCAGATCCTGGATAAGATGGAATGTTTTAAGAGGTGGCAGAAAGATATTTCAAAATTTGTCTGGCAGGGCAAAAAGCCCAGAATTAAATTTAAAATACTGACAGATGCGAAGGAAAGAGGGGGATTTGCCCTGCCGGACTTGAAATTGTATTATGAGGCAGCAGCATTTTGCTGGCTGAAAGAATGGATGCTCCTCGAAAATACAGACATCTTAGATCTGGAAGGTTTCAACAACTCTTTTGGTTGGCATGCATATTTATGGTATGATAAAGTTAACAGTATTTTCAAGAATCACATTGTTAGAAAAGCATTGTTTAATGTTTGGAGAAGATACAAAGACCTTTTGGAAAACAAAACCCCTAGATGGGTCTCACCAGTGGAGGCCAAAGCAGTGAAGAAACTCAATATGGAGGTCGGATGGCCGAAGTATTGGGAAATTTTGGAACAAGATGGAGATAAGTTGAGATTGCAAAGCTATGAGAAACTGAAGCATAAGGTACAAAATTGGTTTCAGTATCATCAAATAGTGGAATTTTTCAAACAGGACAGGAAAATTGGTTTCCAGATGGAAAAATCAAAATTAGAAATTGAACTGCTAGAACCTAATACTAAGAATTTATCCAGAATGTATAATTTGTTGCTGAAATGGAATACACAGGAGGAAACAGTCAAATCAGCCATGATTAAATGGGCACAGGATGTTGGTCATAACATTATGTCAGATGACTGGGAATGGTTATGGAACACCGGTATCAAATTTACGGCATGTAATGCCTTAAAGGAAAACATTATGAAAATGGTGTACAGGTGGTACATGACCCCAGTCAAGCTGGCAAAAATTTATCATTTGCCCGATAACAAATGTTGGAAATGTAAAGAGACTGAAGGTACCTTCTACCACCTTTGGTGGACATGCCCGAAGATTAAGGCTTTCTGGGAAAAGATCTATAATGAAATGAAAAAGGTACTTAAATGTACTTTTCCTAAAAAGCCAGAGGCCTTTCTCCTGGGCATTGTCGGCCAATTGGTGTCGAAGAAGGACCGAACTTTCTTTATGTATGCTACAACAGCAGCAAGAATCCTCATCGCAAAGTATTGGAAGACACAAGATTTACCCACTCTGGAAGAATGGCAGATGAAAGTGATGGACTATATGACATTGGCTGAGATGACAGGCAGAATCCGTGACCAACGAAAAGAGACGGTGGAAGAAGAATGGAGAAAATTTAAAAGTTACCTTAAGGACTACTATAAACTTAATGAATGTTAATGTGCTGTGGTTTTTAGAAACAAAGGGATACAGTGATATAAGATCAGAACATAGAGAGGACTAAGTTGACAGAGGTTGAAAAGTAACAATTGGGAGTTGCTACAAAACTCTGGACATTGGGATGCAGAAAGGGGAGGTATGGGGAAGTCCCAGAAAAGAGGTTTATGAAAATATGTTATGAATTTATACATGTATGTTTGTTCTTTCTGTGTTTGTTTGTCTTTAAAAATTCTGAAAAACCAATAAAAATTTTATAAAAAAAAAAAAAGAACTTTGCTTCAGGATGAGAACAGAAATCATGTGGCGGCAGTGGGAGGCCCCATTAGCTAAAGTGGTACCTCAGGTTAAGAACAGTTTCAGGTTAAGGACGGACCTCCAGAACGAATTAAGTTCTTAACCCAAGGTACCACTGTATTTCCTATCAGCCTCACCCTTGGAAGCCGGCTTGTGTCTGTTATAGGAGCTTAAATGAACTGGTAACTACAACACTATGTTGCAATTCAGGAGTGCTGGGATGTGATGTTGGCCTATGTGTAGTCTGAGCCAGGCACATAGGTACCTTTTGACAAAGTGCTGTAAACCTTTTACCTGTTGTCCCATTTTGAACCAAATCTTTTTCTTAAACGAACTTTTGGCTCAGCTTTAATTAACACACACTTTTTCTTTATTTGCCTTGATAGTGGGTAAGGGAAAGTTCTTGCTGAGACCTCCTTAATTAAATGCCTGTCCCAAAGTCTATTAATTAAAACTAGAAGCTCTATGTTGATATCAATGGACTCTAAATCATGGTCCAAATTCTCACCTGTAACCCAGCCATTAAAACTGAGATTCTTAAAGAATGTCATCATGCAAGATGTTGTTGGTTTGTTTGTTTTTAAACTTCAGATTTGCACCTGCAAGATCCCCAAATGGTTGTTCGGTTAATGAATTCTAGTATCAAGCAAACTGATCTGAAGGAGCTGCTGCTGACAACTGATTAGCTGAGCCTTCTGTTTCCCACATGTCACTTGGACCTATTTAAAATGGAAGGAATTAGTGCAATATGATGGCTGTTGGACTGGATTGCTGTTTAATAAGTCCGGCATGCATACAATAGTGTATAATATAATGTGTATAATATAATAGCGAATAATAATGTGTATAATAGCACCTGAGCCTTGGCTCAGTCATTTTCAGATGTTTGAAGGATGTAGCCTCCATTCTTCAGATGCTTAAGTGATCTGGTGACTGTAGCACTAGACAATATCTCAATGTGAAATAGGGTCCCTGCAATTGGAAAACTAAAACTTGAGATTAGTAAGTTTGAAAACCACTGCTCGTTTTCCTGGTTCCAATTTGCTTCTCTGGCAAGCCTCTGAATGCTGGTCTTCTCTTGTCTGTCTAGTGCTTCTTCTTTTCACATTGCAACCCAATCATACCCATCTTTACTCATAGGACCATAGGAAGGAAGCTGCCTTTCATTAGCACAAACTATTTAGCTCAGTACTGTTGACTCTGATTGGCAGCAGCTTTCCAAGGCCTCATGTAAAGGCCTTTCCCATTACCTGCTTGGTGACCCTTTTTGGCAGGACATGCTAGAGATAGAGCCTGGAATCTCCTGCATTCAAAGAATGAGCTCTCCTGCTAGGTAGGGCCCACTGTGTTCAATAGGGCTTACTCCCAGGTAGGCATGCCTAGGATCACACTCAAAGTTTGCCTTAGAGCAATGGAGCTTTGACCCTCCAGGTGTCTCTGAACTACAAATCTCAACAGCCCCAGCAAGCATGGTCAAGGGCCATGGATGAGGGGAACTATAGTTCTTCAAGGGTCAAAGATTCCCCACTCCTGTAGAGCAGCCCTCATTCTGCTGAGACTATTTTCCTTGGGGATAATTGAATGATAGAATCATAGAATCATAGAGTTGGAAGAGACCACAAGGGCCATCGAGTCCAACCCCCTGCCAAGCAGGATACACCATCAGAGCACTCCTGACATATGGTTGTCAAGCCTCTGCTTAAAGACCTCCAAAGTAGGAGACTCCACCACACTCCTTGGCAGCAAATTCCACTGTCGAACAGCTCTTACTGTCAGGAAGTTCTTCCTAATGTTTAGGTGGAATCTTCTTTCTTGTAGTTTGGCTCCATTGCTCCGTGTCCGCTTCTCTGGAGCAGCAGAAAACAACCTTTCTCCCTCCTCTATGTGACATCCTTTTATATATTTGAACATGGCTATCATATCACCCCTTAACCTCCTCTTCTCCAGGCTAAACATGCCCAGCTCCCTTAGCCGTTCCTCATAAGGCATCGTTTCCAGGCCTTTGACCATTTTGGTTGCCCTCCTCTGGACACGTTCCAGTTTGTCAGTGTCCTTCTTGAATTGTGGTGCCCAGAACTGGACACAGTACTCCAGGTGAGGTCTGACCAGAGCAGAATACAGTGGCACTATTACTTCCCTTGATCTAGATGGCTTTGAGGGACACAGGTGGTGCTGTGGTCTAAATGACTGAGCCTAGGGCTTGCGGATCAGAAGGTCGGCAGTTCGAATCTCCGCGACGGGGTGAGCTTCCATTGCTCGGTCCCAGCTCCTGCCAACCTAGCAGTTCGAAAGCACGTTAAAATGCAAGTAGATAAATAGGTACTGCTCTGGTGGGAAGGTAAACGGCGTTTCTGTGTACTGCTCTGGTTTCACCAGAAGCAGCTTAATCATGCTGGCCACATGACCCAGAAAAACTGTCTGTGGACTAATGTCGGCTCCCTCGGCCAGTAAAGTGAGATGAGCGCTCCAACCCCAGAGTCGTTCGGACTGGACTTAACTGTCAGGGGTCCTTTACCTTTACCTTTTTTTAAAAAAAAAATATGGCTTTGAGGCCACAAATGTGTGCAGAATTTGCAGAATTCCTTAGCATGCTTCCTGATTTTCTGAGCCAGTTCATCCATCTCTCTCTCTCTCTCTCTCTCTCTCTCTCTCACATAGCTGTTTCTAGTTTCCCTCACCCCTACCTACTTCCCTATATCTGTGTAGGTTTTCTCCCTGTCCCTCCCCAACCTTCAATTAGCACAAGTCAGAACTGATCACTTGAAGATGGCTGCCACCCTTGTTTTAGCTCCACCTATTCCCTTCTTGCTCTGTTTCTTTCTCCTCAGGCTCCCCCCACCATGTGTCTCATTGCACAGCTTTTTTTCAATATGACTTCACAATGTAGTAACTACTTGCACTCACATGACTCAGAACAAGACAGGATTCCGAGAGGGTGATCTATAGAGTTGGGTACGGTGTTGCGTGTTGAGTCACAGTAGCCCCCCAATAATTCACACTTCACACATCAATTTTTGTTTAAGGTTTTTGGCATAATTTTGGCCACAACTTTATTCAAATACAAAAATGTGAGTGGTTGCTTAGGCACTGGTTCCGACTGTCTGTCCTTGCCCTCAGGGACAGAGCTGGCCTTCCGGATACCAGCGGAAGCCAGCGTGGGAAACAAGTATTGGGTGAGAAATAAAGCTGGGCACCAGACCATTACTTCTCACCCTCATGTTCCTGTGGGGCTTGCACGGCCCAAGTCCGACTCCGGGGACAAGGACGAAAGAATGGCAAGCCCCTGGATTTCCTTTAACGGAATTCCCATTCGCATCATTTGGAGGGGTAGGCACTTACCCCTCCAAGCACCAATTTAACCAGTGCCTAACCGCCAACCTTACAAGTTGTGACGATTTGCTACGCAGTAGGCAAAAACCAAATGGCACCAGCCAATCAGCCAGATGGCAAAATTCCTACCGTGCCCCCGCACCAAGGCGAACGACACCATGACAGGCATAGCAAGGTCAAGCGATCAGCTTAAATAAAAAACCCCCCTATTAAAGGGAGGGAGGGCGGGTGATCCGATGCAAAACGGCCAAGAGGCCGTGCCAACGTCTGGCCCCTGTATATATAGACTCTGACCCCTCCTCCGAATTGGCAACAATCAAAACACCCCAGCAACCCAGTTTAACCATTTAAATGGTCGGGATTCAACTAAATTTGCCTAGTCACTGGAGGGTGGCCTGTTCCCAACCGCAACACGTGCTCTCTGCTAGGGAGAACACGCTTTGCGTGTTGAGTCACAGTAGCCCCCCAATAATTCACACTTCACACATCAATTTTTGTTTAAGGTTTTTGGCATAATTTTGGCCACAACTTTATTCAAATACAAAAATGTGAGTGGTTGCTTAGGCACTGGTTCCGACTATCTGTCCTTGCCCTCAGGGACAGAGCTGGCCTTCCGGATACCAGCGGAAGCCAGCGTGGGAAACAAGTATTGGGTGAGAAATAAAGCTGGGCACCAGACCATTACTTCTCACCCTCATGTTCCTGTGGGGCTTGCACGGCCCAAGTCCGACTCCGGGGACAAGGACGAAAGAATGGCAAGCCCCTGGATTTCCTTTAACGGAATTCCCATTCGCATCATTTGGAGGGGTAGGCACTTACCCCTCCAAGCACCAATTTAACCAGTGCCTAACCGCCATGGAGCCCTCAGCTCACCGCCAAACCACTCACAGCCCCAACCAAGACCTCAGCTTGGTCACCACCGCACCAATCCAAGCCTCATTCCCTGAAGCGGAAAGGTGCATGCCATCAGCTTGGAAAAAGGATGGCCTCTCAAAAAGAATCTCGGGGTGGGAAATTGCATCGCCACCAGCTCCAAAACTTTTTTGACCACAGCAGAATTGATGCGTTTTCGGGCCCTTTCAGTGGCAGCCGGGCAACGACTGCCCTTCCAAACGCAGCGTTGCAAAAGCTTTGACCAAAAATTTTTCGCTGTCGGCACCATTGCACACAGCGTCTCCAGGTCACCCAAAATTGCAGCACATAGTGACAAACAGTCCATGGGCACCAGGTCGTTCTCACCAAGCTGCACCACAATAGCAGCTGGCGGCCCCTCCAAGAGCAACTGCCTCCGGATACTTGGCAGGAACTCCGACCAGCACATCCCACGTCTGGACAGCCAAGACAAGCGAATATGTGGAGGAAAGCCGAAATCTGGACCCAATCCAGATTGCCGTGCTGCGACGCCAGCCCAATGGACGATACTGTGCCCCACAATCCAAACACGGGTCACCGCTAAACCTGATAAATAAGATGAAACAAGCAAAAATTGTAAGACACCAATAATGTTAACGAACATAATCTTTGAATGCATTCGATTTCCAACGACCTGTATTTTATTTCCACTGCCTTATTAACATGCTTTCCGGCCTTCTTGGTGGTACGTTTGTCTAGGCATTGGTTCCCGACTAGCTGCACCTGACCTCAGCAGGGCAGCACTGACGACTGGGCCCCACCATATCATCAGTACCAGCAAACATTGTGGGGGAGCAATGAATCCCAAGGCAATCGCATCCCGCCAGGTGTCGTTCCCCATAGGGGAAAGATGCACCCCATCTGCCCTAAAGAGGGCAATAGCCTTGAAGAAAATTAGGAGGGTGCAATATTACAGAACCACCTAAAGCAAGGACCTATTTTATTTTATTTGTTATTTTATTTACTTTATTTATTTTATTCTATTATCCACCGCCTTATTAACATGCTTTCTGGCCTGCTCGGTGGTAGTTTGTCTAGGCATTGGTTCCCGACTAGCTGCACCTGACCTCAGCAGGGCAGCACTGACGACTGGGCCCCACCATATCGTCAGTTCCAATAAACAGCATGGGGGAGGAATGAACCAGGATCAGACTCAAGCTCACCCCAAATGCTCCCAGGGACTCTTGCATGGCCCTACCCCTCAAAAGGGGTCGACAAAAGCATGGCAAATCCTTGGATTCCCTTAATGGAACATCTTTGCGCATTGGAGGGGACAGGTGCTCCAACCCCCCCTCCAGACCACCTTGAACCAATGCCTTAAATTATTTTGAGTCCAGGGAGAGCTGCCATCAACTCAATCCAAGCCCTCTTGCATGCAGGAATGCAAACTTATGCTGGAGGAAGACAGCAAACATTCTCGCCCAGCTGTACCACCAGCACTGTGGGAGGACCTGCACAGGTCACACTCGACCGCACCAAAGGAAGGATCTCCTCCCAAAGCATTCCCCATCTGGACATCCAGTATATGTTCACATGGGCAGGAAGACTGAGATGACGCCCCAGTCCAAACCCGTCAACATGCTTGCCAGCCTAGTGTACAATGCTGTGGCCCAAATCTGCACAGCTGCTCCTATGAAAAAAGGAAACAACAGACAAGCATCAGCACAGACATCACTGTGACACTTCCTGATATAATCCTTGTCAGCGTCAGACTTCCAATGACCTGTATTCACAATCCTGTCTACTGACAGGCCCCCAGTGTGCAGCCTTTGCAGCAGCACCTAATCGTAAGGAATGAGGAGTGTTCAGCGGTAAGCAAGCCGCAGGCTCTAATAGCTGGTGCACGACGTAAGCACATTGATGCCGGGCTAACGGGAACCCATTTTCATGCACTAGGAGCGGGCCAGCCCCCAGGGAATAAAAAGCCAAATATTCTGTTATCCATAACCGGGCAAGGGCCCTCCTCACCTGTGGCGGGAAGCCTGATTGTGGCACTCCTGCCCACTAAGTCTGTTTTAGAGTTACCAGCTCTAATGACAAGCTCCAAAGGATAAGGAAAAGTCCTGAAGCAATAAGCCTCCAGAATCTCGGCCCCGTGCTGGCTCCAACAACCATTTCCCCAACCCTCAGTGCGAAAATGCAATGGACTACTGAAAGGAGTCTCACCTTGATCTTTAACCCGCAGACAAGTTTTAACTTGTTGCAGATACTGCATAGGTAAAAATTGACCGACTTCCTGCCCACTGTCCTATGAGGTTGGAGCCTATTCCAACCTTCCAAGGCCCTGCGCACTGCAAACTTTATACAAGGGTCTCTGAAAAAATAAAGCTTCAATGAAACAGACATTGCAGCGGACTGAATTCGGATAGTTATAACCGCATGCCCAATCTGCAGCAGGTGGACCAAATACTGCAGGATCTGCTCAGAGGATGGGGGCAAATTCTTCCAAATGGCCAAGAACTGCCAGCTTAAGGCTAAGAAATCCATCCAGGCCTTCCCATAAGAGGTAAAAGCAGAAGGGGAAATGGAAGCTGCCGCTCTCTGAAATTACTAATTGTTGTCAAAATGCCACAAGACTGGAAAAGTCTGGCAATAGCTGAGTCTGGAGCCCAGGATCTGCAGCGCTTCATCTGAAAATCGGATAGTGTCAGCGTAATTTGGAGAGTAGAAAGCACAATATTAAACCTTAAGTGGCGCAGCTCGAAAGCATGAGCGGAGGGGCAGAGACTGTGCTACAGCATGAGGACTGTTTTGCCAAGACGCTCACCACCACCTGGTTATCAGACCAAAAGCAGATCCGATGGTCACTGAACTCCTCGGGCCACATGTGAACTGCTACTACAATGGGGAAAACTCAAGAAAAGTTATGTCACATGATTGCCTCACCACACCAGGCTTGAGGCCATAGCTTTGCACACCAGCAGCCCTTGAAATAAAAACCAAAGGGCAAAGATCCAGCAGCACCAGCATGAACCTGAAAATCCCTGAGCGGGTTCAAGGTATCCTGCCATGGCGAACTACTATTGCATACATTCAGGAATTGCTACCATCGCCTGATATCTGCCTTCACCACATTTGGTAGGCATACACAGAGGTAAGGGGACCTCTGTCAGCATCGCCCTTGAGCCAGTGCCACCAACTGGACTCATCCACTTCAGCCCCAACTGGGCTAGGCGAGCTGGGTAGCACTTCCAGAGACCACCTTCTGCACATGAACAGGTCAAAGTGCTGTGGACTCACAGCTTAGAGTTGTGAGCACCGGATTCACTACAACAAAAAGACAGTCGTCGCACAGCAGAGTACAGCAGAGTCTGAGTATATAAACAACTCAGAGAGCAGCTCTGTAGAATATCTTCTTTATTCTATCTACAACTATACAAACTATATACAGAGCTTAATAGGTCTAAGCATAAATAAATGCTGCACTGCACTGAGTATCTGCAGCTGCCCTTAGCAGCAACCTTATCTCTACACATGATCTCTAACACTCAGTCTCTCTCCCTCTCCGACACTGACTGACTGACTGACTTGGTGCTGGAGCAGAATAAGTAGAGACCAGAACACGCCTCCTCCTCTCTGGAGAATCAGCAGACTCCTCAGGAGATTCTTGGATATGGGAGGGGTGAAATCTAGGCAGCCTGGCCTAGTGGGAAGATTAGTTAAGTGACCCAGCAAGATCGGATCTGGTGAAGCATCACTTGCTACAGAGGAAGTATTACAAAATAACTTCCTTCAAGGCAGACAGCTTCTCCATAGCCAAGTGGTATGTTTTAGCAACGATATCCAACTGGATCCCTAAATAAAATGGGAATATGGGCAAAAGGTATTGAGCTATTGCTTGCCAGCTTCCAGCCCCCGCTTGGGCAGGGGGCATCTTGTGCAGCCATCATGATATGTAAATTTACAGGGCCGACGCTGGCCAGAACCCCTAAAGAAGTCCCAACCAAGCTGCCGCCAAGCCAGCTTCCTTTTCAGACACACACTCTGTGCAATGCAAAAAAAAAAAAAACAAACACACACACACTCCGTGCAGTGCACACACTCTCCATGCAATGCAACTACACACTCCGTGCAATGCAAAAAGCACGCTCTGTGCAATGCAACTACACACTCTGTGCAATGCACACACAAAACCTCTGTGCAATGCAACTACACACTCCGTGCAATGCAAAACACACTCTCTGCAATGCACACACCTTTCATGCAATGCAACTACACTCCATGCAATGCAACTACACACTCCGTGCACTGCACCCTCTGTTCAATGCAACTACATACTCCGTGCAATGCACACACACTCCGTGCAATGCAAAAAAACCAAAGCAAAACAAAAAACACTCTGTGCAATACAACTACACCCTCCATGCAATGCACACGCACTCCATGCAATGCAACTACACACTCCCTGCAATGCACACGCACTCCATGCAATGCAACTACACACTCCCTGCAATGCACACACCCTTCATGCAATGCAACTACACTCCATGCAATGCAACTACACACTCCGTGCACTGCACACCCTCTGTTCAATGCAACAACAAACTCCGTGCAATGCAACTACACCCTCCGTGCAATGCAACTACACACTCCGTGCAATGCAACAACACACTCCGTGCAATGCAACTACACACCCTCCGTGCAATGCAACTGCAAATCTCCTAGCAATGCAATGCAATTGCAGCCTGTGCAGCGCCGTGCTCTGCAACGCACAGAGCAAACTGCAATGCGGGCACGCAAAGGTGCTTTCTCCCAGTTGCATATTGCAAACATGGCGCCCATTACATCCCTCGCAGTGAGGTAACCACCAAAAGGACTTAAGTGTCCAGGTAGAGCAATGGGGGAGCATGCAGCTGTCCCATACAGGGACCAATCCTGCAACCTAGGCATTACCGGCACTATGCGCTGACCCAGTGAAACCAATGCTTCATGGACCACATGGGGACACTATTCAGGCCGGAAACGCTTCCAGGCCATCGAATTCTAGGGCAAAGCCCTAGGATCACCTGCTAGGCCAGGCATAAATGTTTCCAGTGAAATAGCAGAGTTGAGGTAGCCCACAGCTTGTCCAGGTACCCCTGCTTGCCCTTTTAGAGGGAAGCACCCCTTCAAGAAACCCAAAGTTCTTTTATCACAAATGGGCCGAACTGCCCAGCAACAGAATAGCCCATAAGGAGCAGTTTGTTTTGTTTTGTTATAACAATGGCTAAGAGGGGGATATGAACTCCCAGGTCCTAGTCCTGCACTTTAGCCACTAAGCCACAATGGCTCATCTCAAAATGGCAGTCGCCTCTATCAGGGCAAAACAAACTTAAAGAAAATAAACTTGTTCAGAAACAGCATAGTTCAAGAGCATATACAGAGTGCTCATAGTCCTTGGAGGCACAGGGAGCCATAAAGCCAACCTTCGGGGATACTATAAACGAAAGTGATACCAGCTAAGCTGGGAACAGCCCTGACTAGCCCCACAATTTCAACAAGAGAAATGGGGGAAACCTTTTTGCGAAAGAAAGCCCCTAACGGGGGCTCTCTCACTATTGGGAAAGGCAAGCCACAGATACAGGGAGAATCTTCCTACAGGGCAGGGTAAGGGGTGGGGTGGGAAATTGAACAGGAAAAGGGGGGAATTAAATTATTTAAGGGACTAGAGAGGATTAAAAGAAAGGGGAAATAAAGAAATAAAGAAATGTAACCAGACAATGAGAAGATTGTCCCAGTGCTCCATGTGATCCGATGCAAAACGGCCAAGAGGCCGTGCCAACGTCTGGCCCCTGTATATATAGACTCTGACCCCTCCTCCGAATTGGCAACAATCAAAACACCCCAGCAACCCAGTTTAACCATTTAAATGGTCGGGATTCAACTAAATTTGCCTAGTCACTGGAGGGTGGCCTGTTCCCAACCGCAACACGTGCTCTCTGCTAGGGAGAACACGCTTTGTTGTTGTTACTGGGCTGCATGAAGTTAGACCAGGTTCACTCCTTCTCCCCCTGTCCCTGACTTGGATACTACTTTGGCTGGAGTCTGGTGTCTGGCTGTTGCTGCTCTATAATTGGAGCTGCAGCTTCTGACATGATCCCGACCTCCTGGCTTGGCTGATTCAGGGCCTCTCTAGAAAACCTATTTATTGAGCATTCATCCTGATTTGTTTGCACAATGCTTGCACATAGGTCAAGTCACATCTGACTTTTGAGCAATAGTTTTGATTTGTTGATAGGACAGTTGTATGGCAATGAGGATTCTTTCTGATTTGCATCCAGGGTGTTTATAGGTCTTCCCATTAGTCATTCATCCCACACTTTTAACCCACTTTAAATGCAGAAGCCTAAAGTTCTGGTATGTGCTTGAATCCATCCTGCAAAATATGGACAGTCTGGAGGCACTCTCAGTCCTGATTAGTGTTGCAGATTTTCCAAAGGTTGATAAAAAGGTTAAAAGAGGGAGGGAATAGCATGGCACTTTGTCCCCACACCCGCGCAAAGGCCCTACATTCAGATGAAACTATTTCTGCAAGACGCTATTCCAAAATACTATTTATTTCTGCAGGAATGTTCTGAGGTTTCACACAATGCTTTCTTGTAGAAAATACTTTCTGAAACATTTTTGTAGAATGGCTTTCAATTCTTGTCTTTCAGCAGCAGATCCATACAAAATTACATCTTCTTTTGATACAAGAAAAAGTGTATGTGAGTGTGCGTGTGTGCATGTGTGCATGAACGTACTCACTTGCTTTCACACAAGCTTTCAAAAGCAAAAAAAGAAATCCTGGACAAAGAGGTCTGGCAAAACAAAATTTCTAAAAGTTATGTGTCACATTCAGTATTGTTTTGGAAGGGGGAATGCTTAAATATGTTACTGCTATGAACATCCCATCTTTGCTACTGCATGTATGCATCTGGAGAGAGAGAGAATTCTTACAGAGATAAGGAATTCTCTTCAATTTCATTTGATAGATTTGGTATGAGGACATAATAAATGTTTTAGACCAGACAGAAGGGTAGTGGGGCGAAGAAATGAATGGAAGAACAGAATAAAGCTGTTAAAAAAGAAAAGGAAAAGAGAGAAAAGAGAACAGAAATAATGGGGGTGGTGAATATGGGATGGGGGGATCAGAAGTGGAAGAATGTGGTTGTTTGAAAGCCTGAGTCAGAGGTGAAAGGGTGAACGGAAAGCCGTTTCTGCAGTCAACGTAACTGAGCTTGACCAGATGTGAGACCATTTATCAAGCATTTAATGTATTGTGCTTTCTTTCCATGAGGAGTCTCATTTCTGGTCATTCCATAGTCCTTGACCTTGGACCGCAATGGGCTTCATGCAGCTCTGTGATAAATGATCATTTCTGAAAGAGCATGCATCACCTCTCAATCGCTTACACACACACACACACACACACACACTGCAACCCCCCTTCCTATGTTAAGTCACATGACTCAGCCTATTTGTAAATCACTCATCAAATGCAATGCACATTGGATTCCCAGTTCAAGCAGAAATGTTCCACGCAGTTCCAAAGAGCGGAATGAAGCTGAACTGAGGCTGCAAGATCACACAAAGAGGAAGGGGCTGAAGCAGACACAGCTGTGGAGAGAGCTTGATGGCTGAATGCACAGAAAAGTGCTCTTACTTGTTCACCTTACTGGGGCAGTGCGACTTCGCTTGTCTTTGAAGCAAAGAAAATAACATAATAAGTGTAAGGGACTCTTCAACGAGAGCTTTCAGAGTTATCAAGAAGAAAACGCCTACGTTGGAAGGAAACACGATAAATTTCAACATTTTATTTGTTTGTTTGTTTAAAGTTACCTATAAGCTGCCTTTCATATCCGTAAAAAAACATCAGTTAACAGCGATGCCAGGGGACAGAATTAACGACCAAGGAAATCTTGGGTGAAAAGGTATGTTTCAGTAGGGCTGGGTGCAGCCTTCCTGATCCACCCCACAGCTCCAATTCGGGGGTCTCCAATTAGGCTGACCCACCCTGAGAGACCCCAGGGACCACCCACCCTTGATCCATTCCTGAATTGGTTCAGTTGGCAGGGCTAATTCTTAATTCAGGTAAAAACAACCCAATGGGCATATTGTCAATAGAGGGTGAGGGAAGGAGATGTTGAAATTCCTCCCCACCTCACCCCACAAACCGCGAGTAGGGGCATTTCATTCTGCAGGATTCTCCTTCACAAATGACTTCTCTGCAGGCAAGTCACTTGCGAGTGAGCACCTCACAAGGCAGGATTGACTCCAGGGAAGAAGGGATTGTTCCCCATTCCACCCTGTATTTATCGCACGCAGCGATGTTTCCATTCCACAGCGGTTCACCTTCTGCCAGAACCAACGCTAATTGCCTTGCTGTCTACTGTGGTGAAATCACTTAACTTATGTTGTTGTTGTTGTTGTTGTTGTTGTTGTTGTTGTTGTTGTTGTTGTTGTTGTTGTTGTTGTGTCCTGGAATGCAGCACTTTATTTCTTTAATTGTTGTAGACAGCTTAATTGTTGTAGACAGCTTAATTAATTAACTGTTGTAGACAGTTGTAGACCTTAATGTTGTAGTTGACAGTATAAGCTTGGAGGAGAAGGGGGGTGGAGTGAGTGAGAGGGGTAGTAAACTTTCATTCTTTTACATACTGTATGTGCAAGGTTTAGATAATTACATGATTTACATATGCTATATTGTCATGACGTTATTCTACCCCGTTCATTTCAATGCAATGGAAACAGACTGCAAATGGAGGAAAATATAGCCAAGTGCATATCATTTGTGGACTAAAGCAACAACTATGAATGTCAATAGCTTGTTTTTGTTTATTATTATTATTATTATTATTATTATTATTATTATTATTAACTTATAAAATTTGTATACCTTTAACCATAGATCTCAGGGTGCAGATCTTGCATTAGTGCAGAACATAAGCAAAATAAGTTTCAAAGGCACTACAGGTTCTACGCATAGCTAAGCAAGAAAAGATACTGATCCAACAATCAACACACACCTTTTCATCCTGTTAATGTATAAGAGAGTGGAGCAGGAGCAACATCAGGGTGGGAAGTGAGGCCATTCTTTGGACTGGGCCAGCAAACAGGAACTCCCTCCAGAGAGCTGAGTCTCAGCTGTCCATTCATGGCTGCATTGGCATCTGGGTGACCTAGGCAAGAGGACCTAGGGGCTGCAAACCAGACTATGCAGCAGGGTCCTCCTGAAAGGATGGGTTGAGGGGGAGCCACTGGTGGATCTGGAGGTGGTTCCGAGACAGGAGGTGAGACTAACAAAGGAGCAGGGAGTGCTGAATCATGGCAAGTGTGAACTGGATTACTTTAATGGGGAATGCTGGGAAAACTCCTGTTACCATTCCCCCCTAGCATTTATAGAAAAGATCTTTAAGGTAGCATGTTTTTAAGAACAACAACACTCTATAACAATAGCATGGGGGCTGTATTGTTAATATAAAATATTTCCTATGTGTATATGTTAACATGACCAAATTAGTGCTTTAAAGAGGGGACACACACAAGGAAAATAACTTGTGCAAAGTAGATAGCATGAGTGCTGAATCAGCAGCTGGCACTGGGAAATGCATTGGCGGGGGGCACTTGTCTTACACAGGAGTGCTCAATGCATTTAAATGTGTACGCTCAGCTTTAATGAAATACTCAGTTATTATGCACTGAAAGTAGCCAACCTTCAATCACCCAGCCCTTTATTATTAATATACAGCAACGCGCACACCCAACTTTGTTTGAGAGTGCTCTGCTCAGTAGATTTTTGTTCCCTGACAGTTCTCATAGTTCATCTGCCCTCCGTGACGCTCAAATCGCTGAAAGGATTTCAAACCAACTTTTTGACATAAAATTAATCTTTTTGTCAACTTGCTGACTGAATGTTTGGAGAAGTTAGACACCATGTAAAAATGAAGGTGCACTAATCTCCGTAGTGTGTATTGTAATGGGTGACAGTGACTCCAGATCATTTTGTAACGCTGAGGCAGGTCTGCCAGCATAACATACCACGTAGAGCAGATTTAAGGATAAAGCAGAGGGCGGCAGGGAGGTAAGCTGCTCTAAGCTTCTTGGGCAAACAGTGGGATACAAATTTGATCAGTTGAATTTTGTGGCACTTGGTCCAGAGTTACTGGTCTGGATCCAGACCACATAGGTATGTGCAAGCCTATACATTTCTACTCAGAAATGAGTATCATTGGTTTCAATGGGGCTTACTCCCAGTGAGATTAGTGGGTATAGGAATGCAGCCTCTAAGTTAGTCATAGAGATCCCAGTGAGATCACTGTCATGACTAACTTTTCACATTAGTTTCCAAAGGGACCTTAAGTACACTTTTTAAAATCTTGATCCAACCCATTCCCCTGTTTTGTGATGATGCAGTATAGTACCACCATCCGTCCCCTGAGCATATAATGCTCTGTTAACCTAGATCATATGACTGAGCAGGTGTGCATGTGTGCTTGTATAGCAAAATGGACCAAGCAAGACCCATCTTGACTGATGCACACTTAGTCTACTGGTTGAAGAGATCCTAAGCATTGGTTTATTAGGGCCCAGCACAAGTACCTCATCTCACACACCTACAACTGTCCCACCCTATACATACAGTGTCCTGATTCAATAAATGAATCTAATTCTGAAACTATGGCTTGGATCAAATGTAAGCATCCACATCAGTGTGGTAGAAAAGTGTCAGCATAAACCATGGTATAACTTGTAGAAAAGTCAATCTAGAAAAAGTAGGCTTGCATATGATGCAGCACAAAGTCAGCTTTCTATCAGCTCAAGGATTACTGCAGATGCAACAGGACACCCCACAATCCACACATCTCCTAAATCTGTTCTGAGGATTCCTGAAACCCTGTGGAGCAGATCTGGGAAGGGTTGGAAGGTAACCAAAGAGTTATCTTGTCCAACCCCCTGAAGTACATTTACGTTTTCTATATTGTACATTTTCCTCCGGAAAAACAATCTCTCAAAGGACCTGTTGATGGCATTTTACCATTGTACTGTTGAGAGTGTATTAACTTATGGTCTCTGTGTGTGGTTTGGAAGCTGCACGGTCAGGGGAAAAACAATGCTTTCCAGGGTTGTAAAGACTGAGGAGAGAATAATTGGGTGCACTCTTCCCACCTTGGATCAAATCTATGCTTCCAGAGGCTATAAGAAAGCTGCAGAGATAGTGCAGGATAGTGCACACTCTGAAAGAAATGATCACTTTCAGCTTCTCTCTTCTGGAAGAAGGTACAGGGTTATAAAGACTAGGACTAGCTGCCTGAGAAACAGTTTCTATTCAAATGCGATTTTGGTTTTAAACACAGTGTAAGGAATCTCTATGGGAGTATACTGTATTTTAAAAATGGGTTTCAGAGTTTTTAGGGGGCTAACCAGGTTGGGACAGCTGGGATAGCAGGCTTGTTGGTTTTGAATGTCTTATGCAGATTTCTTTTTTCAATTTTGTTGTTCTGTATGGGACAATGACAATAAAGATTATCGTATTGTATTGTATCATACAAGTTGCATAATGGTCTACACTGGCACTTTACTGACATGCTCCTACAACATCCACTCTCTTTTGTTATTTCCTCCCTGAAGAAGAGTACAAATTTGGTTGGTCCTAGCTGGTGCATTGCCAAGTCCTTTTATTTCTCTCTGCTTAATCTGGTTTTATTTCTGGCTGCCTGATTTGTGTTTTATCTATAGTCAAATATGACACAATGGTGAATGCATGAACTAGGCACACATATTTTGAACCTGTAAATCAGCAGCACGGGCTCCCACTGCCCTTAGGATCAATGACCCCAATTATTTTGCTGCTTCGTCCTTCCCACCTGCTGTCCTTCTCTCTTGCCTATGCACAAGGAACTCGTGAGACTAGAACTTTTTGAGAAAGCGTGCAAATCTTTCTGTTCCTCACATTACAATTCCTGGTTTAACTGCACAAACACACACCTTCTGTGTCCAAGCCAATAATTCACTGTTGAGAATGCCACTGTTTTGTTCCAGCATTGTTTCTGATTAGCTCCAGAAATCTTGGAAGATACAGATAATAAATATATAGATGCAAGGGAAGAACTTTCTAGAAGTTTCTATAATAGTCTCAAACCCATTCAAACACCCATTATGGTAAGCAACCTTGGCTGGGGCTTCCTGTGTGACAACAGGTCAAAGAAGGCACCAACTCAGATCGGCTCCAATGCATGTAAGGCTTCATTTAACATACGCTGCTTCACCTGCCTGCTTCCAGTGTAGCTGCCCCAAGGTGAACAAAAAGGGCTTTATAAAGCAAGGGAAGCAGTTGCAGACCTCAGAATACACTGAGGTGGCTGTTGAAGGTACAATGCACAGAATGATTTGCCATGTAACTGAAGAAAAAGGATGCTTGTTCTGTACTCTCCTGAGCTCGGATTCCATCTCAACCATGTAATTTTGTAACGTATAAGTAGATTCTACCTGTCTTGTTTTCTCTGCTGCTTTCTGCTGGAATTGAGTCTGAGACATTATGTAAGTAAACAATACTTTTATCCTTACATTACAGACTTCTGTGTGATTGCTTTGTTTAGAGGGATAATAGGGGGAAGATAAGTCTGCTAAAGCATCCTGAGCAATTCCTAATAAGGTTAAGATACCTTGTCCCAGAAGTTTCCATATTTGGGACTACAAAGGGATGGTAATCTTAAATTCTGCTAATTAGATGTTAAACTCACATAAGTGAGCAAGAGGAAGGATAAAAAAATAAATAACATCCTATCCTACCCTCCAAATCCATCCCACAAGTTGGACATGCCATGGCTGATTTCAAAAGGCTTAAGGAACTCTTGGGTGAGATCCCATGGTCAGAAATACTCAAAGAGAAGAGAGCCAAGATGGATGTATTTGAAGGCACAAATACAGAGAATTCCAAAAAGAAAGAAAAGTGAGAGGCATCCAAAGAAGCCATAAGGAGCTTACAGATGAGCGGAGATCTAAGAAATGCATGTCTAAGAAATGGAAGAAAGAGGAAATCATGAAGGAAAGAGTATACACGACTAGCCAAGAGCTGCAGTGAGAAGATCAGTCAGGCCAAAGCTCAGAATAAACTCAGGCTTTCAAGACAGGTTAAAAACAATAATAAAAGATCTATTTGGCTCTGTTTGAGGCAAATAGTAGGAACTCTGCATGAAGAAGAGAGACAAATGTTATTGTGTGACAGATAGGAGGAGGAACTGTTCAGCACCTACTTTGCCTCTGCCTTCACCTCAAGGAAAGCAGTGCCCAACCTGGTAATAATCGAATATACGATGGAAGGAAGGAGCTGCAGTTCAAGAGAGGAAAAGAGGTAGCAAGGGACACCAAATGCTTTAAATGAATTCAAACCTCCAGAACCTGATGAGCTGCACCCAAGTTTCTTGCAGTGGGGATGCCCGCTAAATAATTCACTGTTTTGTAGTTTTTTTAAAAAACTGAGAATTGATATGCTTTTGCTTTGAAATGCATGCAACTGATCATTACTTAAATAATAGCGACTTAAAATGTCAAGGAGATTAATCATAAAATTGAGATTCCAGCTTCTTTAACGTTAAGCTGCACATTAGAGACTATGAATTCGCAAATTAGAGTGACACATTTGCAATTTGCAAACTAAGCGGTGTCATTAAATTTAGTCAAATTTCAGCAAGGTTCCAACAGGATCCAAACATTTGTCAAAGGAAATGTCTCAAATTGTCAAATTAAAAAAAAAGCATCATTTTAGCAACAAAAAAATAAATAAATCCCTGTTAATCTCAGCCTGGATATATGTGCCCACAGCAGCTATCTTCCACCCACACACTGAAGCATGCACACATTACTGTGAGCCTTCAACCATCCAACAGGTGGCTGGTCAGCTTTGACAGCAGTGACAACAGTATTGGTAAGGTGGGAGCATTTGCTGGAAACCATAGGAGGGATGACTGTTCTTGGGTCCTTCTTGCTGGTTTTCCATAGCCATCTGGTTGGTCATGCTCTTCTTATGGGAGGCCTGAATCCAAACATCCAGTTACCCCCTTCACCATACAGGACAAAGTTCAAGTGTCATCAATCCCCCCCTCCCCAGTGGAACTTGAAGGTTCTCTCAGCGTTTGAGCATATATTCTTACTTCAGATGCAGCTTTGACTAGAGAATTGAGACTATGTGCACACTTCACCTGCTGGGCACTGAGATCAGCCAGGAACTACAAGAGCACCAACTTTCTTAGTGCACAGTTCTGGATCCAGCAGGAGTACATAGTCATCCATTAAAAAAACCCATAAGGCCAATTTAACCCCTAAAGGTGCAGCTATCTTATTTCTATATGATTCCCTATATAACTGCTTGGTTAGTCACACCCTGGGAGCATTTTCAAAGCAATATTTTATTGTGTAGTCATAGAGCTGCTCTGAAAAGACGTTGGGCTACCTCATAAACACAGCATGTGTCCATATGTGGTTTGGTTGATTGATTATGCAGCTGAATCCACAGATCAGTGTTCTGATCCATGCATGAGTCTGTGGAAAGGTTCAATTCCAAATGCAGAGCAAACCAGATCCTCCTCGTGCACTTTTTATAATATATATATATATATATATATATATATATATATATATATATATATATATATTGCTTTCGTAGATTTTCACGGGTACAGGAATGTAGGTTTTGGTGTCTTCGGGTGTCTTCCCGTGTAAGAGTTGGGGTGTCTAGGCGACGTTTCGACGAGGTCTCACTCGTCATCTTGAAGATGACGAGTGAGACCTCGTCGAAACGTCGCCTAGACACCCCAACTCTTACACGGGAAGACACCCGAAGACACCAAAACCTACATATATATATATATATATATATATATATATATATATATTCAAGAGAAACAAAATGAGATTTGAAAACATTCTCAGTTGGGTCTACCTACCCCTAAATCTTAAGGCATCGTAAAATACTCAAAATACTTAGGAGTTCTCAAAAGATTCTTAAAATATCAGTCCAGAATTGATAGTTTGACCTGAGGTTCCAGTGAGGTTGTCCCCTTCTTAAGGTCTCCAGAGGAAGTAATTAAATGCCAATATGAGAAGCCAGAATCTATGGGGAAACCAATTTTTCCACAAGACCCATTCACTATCTCTCCCAACCCATGTCAAGATTTAAACTACCCCTTTCTCTCCAACATGCCCAAGCCCTAGTATGCTTTTCTCTCATTTTGTGGGAGACAGAATCTGAAAAATGGACAGCAACCAATACATGCATAAATAGAGGTTGAAGAATCATCAGTTTTGGTTCTCTTCATTTCTCATACTCCCACATTTTGCAGGCTGACTGGATTGGACCAATTGTCTGATCTAGAATAAGGCAGCTTTTTATGTCCAGCTAGTTTTGGAATGGCATGTTTAACTGTGACTATGCTGTCTTGAAAAATAAAGGTTTCAGGCTTCTATAGTGCTCAGACACATAATTGGCTTGGAGCACATGGGGAAGCTTTTCTTAAGAGTCATGCAGTCCAATGACCTTCTCCTCTCCTCCCAAACAGAAGGAGACTTTCAGGTGGGCTTGACTAAGCAGGTAATTTGAAACCAAAGATCATGGTTTACTGCCAATATCCAAGCAACAAAAGAGAGGGTGGGGAGGAGATCGAACATCAGGTATGACAGCCTGTATCAGCCGCCTCACTTGCTCTAAATAGAATCTTTCTGGGTATCTCTTCTGCGAGGTGTCGGCAACTCTTTTAAAATCCTTCATTTTAAATGCAAGTAGGTTTTGAGTGGAGATGAGCGTTTCTCACATTTGTGAACTTCCCCCTCCTCCATACCACTTCCCCATGGCGAACAAGCAAAGAAGCTTTTTTGATTAAAGGAACAGAACCTGAAGGAAAAAGAAATATATTGCTTTTAGACATGTTGAACTACATGTGGAAAATGAAGAATATCACCATGAAAACGGGTCCTTTCTCTCAAATACAGTGTGGAATGGTGGTGGAGGAGTGTCTCTGCTTCACACATTCTCCCGAGACTGTCTGCACAGTCCTTTAACTGCATGCAAAATCCTTGTCTGGGTGTTGAGTGTTTAACACACTGAGGGGAAGGCAGGAATGTGCTAGCTCTCTTTGTTGCAGTCCGTCAGTCAGTGATCTGCACTCTTGTATAAGGCTTCATAGATGACCTTATTGTTTCATTCTGAGTAGATTTAAAGCAGGGGTAGGCAACCTAAGGGCCGGGGGCCAAATGTGGTCCAATCGCCTTCTCAATCCAGTCCACGGACAGTCCGGGAATCAGCGTGTTTTTACATGAGTAGAATGTGTCCTTTTATTTAAAATGCATCTCTGGGTTATTTGTGGGGCCTGCCTGGTGTTTTTACATGAGTAGAATGTGTGCTTTTGTTTAGATGCATCTCTGGGTTATTTGTGGGGCATAGGAATTCATTCATTTCCCCCCCCCAAAAAAAAATATAGTCCAGCCCACCACATGGTCTGAGGGATGGTGGACCGGCCCACGGCTGAAAAAGGTTGCTGACCCCTGCTTTAAAGCCTCCACAAACTTTACTGAACAGTAAGTATGCACTTGTGTAGCTGTTATGCAGTCATAGGCTCCTTCATCACATGTTTAATGTTCTTAAGCAATTGGGCCTAGATAGTAAAAGAATGGCAATAGGCTGAGCCCACATTTTGAGGCTCTGGGCTGCAGCCTGCTCCACCTGTATGCAGATCTGGCACTTGTGGAAGGTGATAAGGCTGAGCAACAGGGACATAATGGAAGTGCCAGTTAGCACCTTTCCACTCGCTTGCCATGTAGTTCTAGCTGTGTGAGGCTTTGGGTATCTGATCAGGGCTAAATGGTCTATGCAGTCACGGAGCACATGGGTCATCTAAACAAGACTCCTGTAAATCCATATGTCCTGTCGCTCACTTTTATTACTACAGGTAGCACATTTATGTTACTCATTGGTTTAAAGGTGAAAATGCTGCTTTTCTTCATTAAAAAAAGGCCAAAGTGACTTACATTTGGCATGTGGTTTCCCTAGTACATTCTCTGTATGCTTTCTGCGTATAATTCCCACTTGGAGCATGGTGTGTTGCCAGGAAAATTGTTTCCTGACTATTGTAAAATCAGCCTTCAACCCTAGCAGATGTGAGCAACTTGTCTGAGGTGCAGGATAGCTGGTTGCCAGGGAAGCTTTTAAGTAGCTCATGGAAGGCTCAGCATCCACTTGCCATTTAGAATTACAGATTTCTAATCATGCAGATGGATGTGTGAAGAGGTAGGAGACTGGTGCATTGCCTGCTGAGTTGTAACACAAAGCCTTCCTGTGGTTTTTCCTCTGTGCCTCCTAGGAAGAAAGGGCATTGGGGGTGCAATTATTACCCAGACAAAAAAAAGTTATAGGTTACTCAAACACAGTGCACCTTTTCTCAGCTTTCCTGCCACGATGCCACACAGGAGGAGAAGGCACACAGATTTGCAGATAGATTTACAAACACAGATGCACTTACAGAGACCTCTTCATTCAAATAAATGCCTTCAGAACTGGGCAGAGGTTTCTGCCCCCTATCTATGCATGTTCTGTAGCCACAGCTACTGAATACTTCAGAATGGCTTCTTTGTAGACTGAATGTGTGTTTCGGGAGTGGGATTGCAACAGACAGCATTCCTTAGATTTACATGTGTTTGTATACTCTCTAAATCAGGGCTTTGAAGTCTGGACTACTGTCAGACCCAGCTAGAATGGCCAATGGCCAGGATGATAGGAATTGTATTTGTGGGCACCATGTTGGCTTCCCCTGATCTATATAGACGTTGTGTGCCTACATCAGATGTGAGTGGTGTGTGCATTTGATATGGCCGTAATGCATGAACATTGAACCAATGAGACCTGGCAGCCCATCACAAAATCTGTGACGAGCTGCCAGGGCTTGCTGGTTCACGGCTGGCACCCTTAAGTAGATTCCAACTGACACAGCCAGGAAATGGCTCTTGTGGAGATGACATTTAGACACTGTCTGGAGGCTCTGCCTGTGAGAGAAGAAGCAGGGCATTGCCAGCACACCAGGAAAAAACCAGGCTACATATATTAAATATAACAAAGCAGAGGATCTGCAAAGCTACCTAATCAAACCACACTATCCAACTCAAATATAGGAGGCAGGGGAATTGTAATAAATGATGGAATTCTATTGCTCCCATCTCCTGGGCATGTTTACAGTTGAGAGTTGTGGCCACTCAGCAAATTTGGACATGAATCCTCCTTCCCTGCTGTGTGCACCTTGGATGTAAGAAGCTGACATGCACACCATGGCCCTAACAGCCAACATTCACCCTGGTGTGCCTGCCACACTTAAAGGACACCCTAAGATCCTTCAGAAAGCATAACCCATGGAAGGTGACTAAAGAGCACTCTCAGCTTAATAATAAATCATATATTCAAGCAAGCATTTCTTAAATCCACTCTCCTGCTCTTACAAAATGCCAGTTGGGCCAAATCATCAACACTGTTCTAGTCAGATGGTATTTAACACCCACTAGATTGGTGAAAATGTCTAAAAAAGAAAAGGGTATATGTTGGAAGTGTAATGAAAATGAGGAATCCTTTTTTCCCCCACATGTGGTGGTCCTGTAAAGTAATTAAGAAATATTGGGAAACTATATATAATGAATTTAAAAATATGTTTTTTAAAAAACTTTCCCCAAAAGACGAGATTTTCCTCTTGGGGATGGTAACAATGGAGGTCCCCAAAAAACAAGAGTTTATTACTATAAGCCACTGCCGCAGCTAGAACCTAATTGGCACAAAGGTGGAGAACAAGTATAGTACCCACTAAGGAAGTACGGCAGTGTAAAATGTTTCAATATGCCGAACTGGCTGGTCTGACGAACAGGATAAGAGAAAATGAAGATAAGGAATACAAGGAGGGATGGATAATGTGTATTGAATATTTTAAGAACCAGCATAAACAAATACACAGCTTAGCAGGTCTCGAGTAAATCCAGCAGAGTTGAAATAGATAGAGTTTTTAATAGATAACAAATCGGATGATTAAAAAGATGTGGATTAAGCAGAGTGATAGAAAAGGAACCAGGACAAGGGTGGAAGGGAAGTCATATGGTATATTTGAACATGCTGTAATTGGTACGAAATTCTAAATGGGGGAGGGGAGGGGCGTTAAGTATGAAAATTAAAGAAAAATAATGAAAAAAACCCACTGTCCTAGTCAGCCAGACAACACGCAACAGTGCTGATGTAGGAGAATCATAGAATCATAGAATGGAAGGGATCCTGAGGGTCATCTAGTCTAACCCCCAGCAATGCAGGAATCTCAACTAAAGTATCCATGATAGATGGCCACCCAGCCTCTACTTTAAAACCTCCAGGGAAGGAGAGTCTATCATAAGCATAGACAAACTCGGCCCTCCAGATGTTTTTGTTACGGAAAAATCTGGGTGCGGGGCTACTCTGCCACCCAGCTCGTCGGACTAGGTCCGCGGGTCCCTGCGGAAGAAAATGAGCTCAGCCGGACAGGAGCAAACTGCAGAAGATCCAAGTTTATTGCGCAACAGGTTCAAGGCGAGATTGAACAGCGAGAAAGGGGTGACATGAACTTTTGAAATTTTCTTCCATGTCCCAGAATACAGTGCAAAATACATCCCAGTTACATCATGAATGCATTAAGAAGAGGTTGGGTTACACAGATTAAATCACGAATACATTAGGAAGAGGTTGGGTTACACCGGATTAACATATGGAGGAGGGAGGGGGGAATATGCAGAGCTGGAGATATGCGCAGATAAGCACATTCTGAGAAGACAATGGTCCATGTATGCATAGTCTGTCACCTGGCATCGCCCGGAGGAAGGGCTTGGCAGAGCGATTTGACCGGATTAGGGTCTGGACACCTTGCTTGAGGGATTATGGAGGACAGGGGAGGTGTCATGGGTTGTTTTTCTATGAATTTTATAGATTTTAGTCTCTTTTGACATTGACAATTGGAAATAAATGGATATATTGTAGTGAAGAAGGAGGTGAAGAAGACATGCCCCCCCTTCCGTATCATTTTGGAACTACAATTTGCGTGGCGAGTTCCCGCCTCCCACCAGTAGGAATAAAGATGTTGGTTTCTGCTTCCTCACTGAGCCGTGAATGCTTGTCACAAGACAATTGTTTACATTCCACAGTCAGAGTTACTGTTGGGTTCCCACGGGAATGGGAGACTGGATGTGACGTACACTGGTTTCCTGTTTTTCAGTGTTCTCCCGGTTTCTTTGTTTTCGAGAGGAGTTGCTTCTCTGCTCTCACAGAGGCAAGATGTCTGTTTGTATGCTCTCAGCATAGCTTGTAAATAAACTTCAGCATGTAGCACAATACCTGCTTATCCTTTCGTTGCGGGACAACCCCCTGCTTGGGCTCAAGATAAGGACGAGCCTGTACCAGCTCCAGATGGGCCGGAGCTGGTCGAAATCTCACAAAAGACGCATGACACCGTTATATTAGGTTAATGGGCTAAAATTGGCCAAAACTTTATTGGTTACAGGTGGTGAGCGGTATTGGCTTAGGCAGTCCTATCGACTAACTGGCTTCAGCCTGCTTGCTTGAAGACCGGAAAGAGCTAACACCAGCAGGGGGAGCCCTGCTGATGCACACCAACTAGGCACTCCCCAGGGGTCACCACTCGGGGACATGCCTGGGGCCCTGACCTCCATAGGCTTCGGATGGGACAACGCCCCCTGGAATCCTTGACCGAACTACCCTTCAAAATCCGGGGGAGGTGATGGCGCTCCTCCCCGCCGTACTTCTACATAACAATACCCATACCAATGCCTAACCGCCAAAACCGAGAAAGTTGTGACGATTTGCTACAAGGTAGGCGAAAAACCAAATGGCTGGTGCCAATTTGCCAAGTGGAAAAAAATCCTACCAGGCTCCTTAACGGCAACCAACCGAGGTCCATAGCAAGGTCAAAAGAGAAACCTTGATAAAGGAAAGATTAAGAGGACAGAGGACTGACAGAAATATTTAGAGTTGCTAAAAACTTTTGGACATTGGGATGCAGAAAGGGGAGGTATGGGGGAGTCTGAGAAACATGGTTTACGAAAAAAAGGTTATGAAACTATACGTGTGTGTATGTCTTTTTATATGTTTGTATTGTCTTAAAAACTTTGTAAAATCAATAAATAAATTTATATAAAAACAAAACAAAAGAGAAACCTTGAAGGATGGGCAGGTGGGTGGGAAACCAAAACAGCTGAGCGGCCAAAGAGGGAGATTCCCGGCCATGCTTGCCTTAAATGAGGCAAGCCACACACCCTGGGCCAGCCGAGGAATCCCCAGATCATGCTGGGGCTAGGAGCCAGCCTCTACGCATGTGTTGGGGGCGTGAAGCCCGCAACACCACCTCCTCCCGAGGTCAGAAGTGGCTTTCCATCATCCCTGACCACTGGTCCTGTCATGGGAGTTGTAGTCCCAAAATATCTGGAGGGCCGAGTTTGCCTGTGCCTGGTCTATCACCTTCCAAGGGAGTCCATTCCACTGTCAATCCGGTCTCCCCACAAATACACAAAAACAAGCTCTGAGATTTGGATATAAGGGGCAATACGAAAGCTAATACACCACACCTTCTACATCCCCATTACCACAAACACATGTGCCCTGGACATAGGGAATCTCTTCATCCTTTCCCTCTAAATAGGCTGAAGACATTGTTTGGAAAGAAAGGGCCATAAAAGCTTTTCTAAGGGCCACAAAAGTTAGATTTTGAAAGCCACATCAAGTACAATTAATGCAGGAAACAAAACAAACAAACAAAAATTAGAGGAAATAAACCCAAACAACTCAGGTGGATAAGCAAGTATGTAACTGCAAGACAACAAAGATAGATGTCAGTGGAGAAACCTCTCCAATCAGCAAGACATAGTGTGCTCAATAAAGCATTAATCAGTCTCAATCAACACCCAGTCCACTCTTCCCATTGCCAAAACATGACTGATCGATTAAGATGTATTGTTGTGGTGGGGGAAAAATAGGGCAGGGATAGAAGAAATGTAGACGTGTGCCAATTTGAGCTTGGAAGAAGAGTGAGGGAGAGTGTTTTTATCAGTAGCAGTGTGGTGGAGGAACACTACCCATTGGATCTCCAGCTTTCCGGGTGGAAGTAAGGTTGGTGCAGTGCAAACGCCCCAGTAGAACCAAGCCAGCCCTCATGTCAATGCATTTCCACTGTGCCAAATTCACTGCCACCTCAACTCTCTCCCTCTACCTGGTAAGCAGTGGCAACGCGACCAATCAGAAGTCAGGTGAGTAGTTGCGCTCCACCATGCTGTTCACTACTGTTTGTAATAACAACAATAACCATCACCTCCTCCTCTTTTCACAACATTAAGCACTTTCAGCCTGTTTCTTACCAAGCTGAAGCAAAGGGCTGCTTGAATTTCCATCTCCCCAACAGAAACAGCAGCAGAGACTCAGTCATTCATGCTTTCCTCTTAAAACCCTCAAGACAATATGCTCAAGCCAATGCTCACATAGTAGTGGGAAACTGAAGTGCCTTTATGCAAGACGCTGTAAGTGCTTCTGCTGCATTTCATACTGGGTAAAGGGTGTTAAAGAGTCCTTTGCTTGTGTGCGAGCAAGTTTAATGGGTGGTGCTAACACCACTGGTCTCTCAGCTCTTGCTCAGCTCTTGGGCTCATAAACAGAAAGATGACACCCAGTCCATATAATTAAAGCACATGGGTTCCCCCAAGAAATCCTAGGAACTGTAGTTTTTGTAAGGCTGTTGCAAACTGCAACCCTGTGAGAGGTAAACTACAGCTCCCATGATTATTTGGAGCAGTTCCCATGATTATTTGGAGCAGAACCATGGGCTTTATTGGAAAAGCTTCACATATTCACATTCTGTCTGTCAAGTAGTTTAATCTGCAAGTGGCTATTGATTTACATTTCGGCCCTCCATTCCACCTGCAAAGGGAAAAAAGGCCCAAATTTGCAACAGATATGCAAATTTCATGCAAAACTGCAGCTTTGTTCAAGTTGGCCAGAGGGCCCAATCCACATACAGTTCACTGGGCACAGAAAGCCCCATTGTTACCCATGACTACAGATGATGCAACCAAGCCTTATGTATGACCAACTGGTTGCGGGGATTGGGTATGTTTAGCCTGGTAAAGTGGAGACATAACAGCCATCTTCAAATATCTAAAGGGCTTTCACATGGAAGATGGAGTTACGAGAAAGGAGATTCTGACTAAACATCAGAAAGAGCTTTCTGACAGTAAGAGCTGTTTGACAGTGGAACAGAATCCCATGAGCAGTTGTGGGCTCTTCGTCTTTGGAGGTATTTAAGCAGAGGTTGGGTGGCCATCTGTCATGTATGATCTAGCTGAGACTCCTGCATTTCAGGGGGTTGGACTAGATGATCCTCAGAGTTCCTTCCAACTTGACAGTTCTATGATTCTCTGTCAATAAGAGAGCTGGGATATAAGGGCCCCTAATGTACCCTGGGCTCAATTTGTTTAGGGCTTTGTACATTAGTACAAGGACTGTAAATTTGACATGGTACCAGATATACACAAATACTACTTAAAACATACAGAGAAGATATGCTGCAAATGGGATACAACTGAGATAGCTTTTTGTGCTTACTGAACTGCAGTTGGGGACCACTGACTAATCTGCCTAATGGCTGTTTGACAGCTAATCAAGTAGCTATTGCTTCACTTTCTGCAGGAGCCAATGTTTTGCTTGATGGATGGATGGCCTGCAAAGGCCAGAAATTTGGTCCTGCTTGCTCACAGGTAGGAAGGGATGATATTGTTACTTGCAGAGCCCAATTATTTCATAGACTCCTCTCCTTCACAAATTTCTCGCTAGAGGCATAATGGCAGTTGCCACATATCTGATTACTTTTTATTTTTAAGGCTACTTTTATGATTAGTTGCACAGAAGTCTACAGACTGAGATGAAGATTGAATCAGAGGAGACAACCCACATATGTGTGTGTGGGGTGTGTGTGTGTGTGGATTATTATTGGCTTACCACAGAAATGAGGAAAGCCGAGAATAAAAAAATTATGTATAGCAGAGTTTAAAAATTCACTTATCTGGTACATTTGTATCCCATACTTCACTGGAAAAACTCACTGTAGTATTTTTGCCTTGCAACAACAACCCTCTCAGGTATGTTATACTGAAGCCCTATTCAGAAGATGAACAGAGACTACAGTGAATGTATAGAGGTTAGGCTCCCCACTCTCTAATACACATTCACACAACTGCTTGCTCCCTCCCTCCCTCCAATCATCCACCCATTAACCATTCTTTAATAATAATAATAATAAATAATAAATTTTATTTATACCCCGCCCTCCCCGGCCAGAGCTCAGCTCAGGGCAGCTAACACCAGTAAAATTGCAGTAAAAACATAAGGGGGAGGGAACAATTTGAAATACAGCTTAAAATGCAATTTAAAATGCAGCCTCATTTTAAAAGTAGTCCATAGATCAAAACCATAAGGGGAGGGAAACATAAGGGTCAGACAGAGTCCAAATGAAAGGCCAGGCAGAACCGCTCTGTCTTGCAGGCCCTGTGGAAAGATGTCAAGTCCCGCAGGGCCCTAGTCTGTTGTGACAGAGCATTCCACCAAGTAGGGGCCAGTACTGAAAAGGCCCTGGCCCTAGTTGAGACCAATCTAACCACCTTGCGACTTGGGACCTCCAAAATGTTGTCATTTGTGGACCTTAAGGTCCTCTGCTGGGCATACCAGGAGAGGCGGTCTCTCTTTCATTCATGCAGTTATTCATTTATTTCGTTTATATCCCCAACTTTCCACTAAAAAACTCAAAGTGGTGTACATGGCTCTCCCCCTCCCCTTTTTATCATCACAACAACCCTGTGAGGCAGGTTAGTCTAAGAGTGAGTGACTGGCCCAAAGTCACCCAGTGCAGTTCACAGCCAAGTGGGGATTTGAACCCTAGTCTCCCAGGCCCTAGTCCAGCACCCTGACCTCTACTCCACACTGGCTCTCTCATACATACACAGCCCCACCAACTAAGAAATGAAATCACTGAAAGTAGTCATTTTTATCAAATCAACATATCATTCCAAAGGAATATGTCCATGTTCTTTTGATGTCGCATAATAGTCATGCCAAGTGACACAAAGAGACTTGGTTTTTCACCTGCTCTCCTTTTCTGCACATGTGTTCTTAGTCAGCTCATTAATATCAAGTCTGAGAAAGCTATTGTTTGTTTGTTTTTACAGCAGAGCCATGTAGGATAAAAAAAAACTTAAATGAAGTTTTAAAAAATCCTCCACTGTGGTGCTTTAACAAAATAAAAATGCTAAGCTGTTCAGTGCTCTGCAGGCAGTATTATAGACACCCTCACCTATTGCAAAGCCCATGAATCTAGACCAACGTAGAGCTATATAAAAATATAGAGCGATAAAATGAACAAGATGTGTGCATGCACATGAAAGCTCATACCAATAACAAACTTAGTTGGGCTCTAAGGTGTTACTGGAAGGATTTTTTTTTATTTTGTCAAGACTTGGTGGGAGCCTTGATCTGAATTGGCAGGGGCTATTAACGTTGCACTTCACCTCCTTATTTGTCCCACCTCAGAGCCAATGCACACCCCTAGCTTGAACTTCTACCCTAAACTCAGCACCCTGCTGAGAATGCAAATTACCCTCATGTCAGTCACCAGATTGATCATTTGCTTAGGCAGTGATGACCAAACTTGGCCCTCCAGCTGTTTTGGGACTACAATTCCCATCATCCCTGACCACTGGTCCCGTTAGCTAGAGATGATGGGAGTTGTAGTCCCAAAACAGCTGGAGGGCCAAGTTTGGCCACAGCAGGCTGAGTAATGACACCTCTTCCTCAGCTGATCTGCATGGACTCTGCTGTGTGTGTGCATGCACACTCATGAACTGTAGTATATTGCAAAACTCTACATCCTTTTCAGATGTTGGATACCTATAGCCTGGGTATACATTTGAGGACTCCATTTTTACTATGTATTTGTATGGTGGTCATGCTACTGTTGCAGCCCACCTTAGGTCAGGCTGCAAGCCAGTAGAGCTTAACAACTGATTCATGATGTACTCATTCAAGACTGATGATATAGACAGTACCCACAGAAGACTCTTAGGGGATACTCGCCATCTATTTTGCAGAAGAATTCACAGGAGAAATACATGCAACGGAGCATAGTGGGTTTCAAAGATTGCCTACTTTAATAATGAATGTTTATTTTTTAATGCTTCTGTGGCTGATTTTTGCATTCTGGAAATAGCTTAGAAGCCTATTGAGGCATTAAGTGATTAATAATAATAATATATACAGTAATACAATCAGTGCAATCCTATATATTCGGAAATAAGTGAAACATATCCCTAGGTAAGTGTCTCAAGGATTGCCGCCTAAAAGTCCTGGTGCCTCCCTGCTACTTTATAAAGTGTTTAAATAAGCAGTCTTTCTTTATGACATTTGCTACTTCCTTTTTTGCTTGCCTTATCATCAACTTGCATTTGTTTTTTTCAGAGTTTGTGTTCTTTTGTCATTTCCTCATTTGGGCAAGACTCCCATTTTCAAAAGGAAGCCTAGTTGCCTTTGTAGGGGTTCCTTAACACCAGGTTAAGTTTCTGAAGGTGAGAGGAAGAAGGAAAATTTAGGGTGAAGGATTGCCTTTGTACTTTTGAAACCAAACTTTCTTTCTTTCTTTCTTTCTTTCTTTCTTTCTTTCTTTCTTTCTTTCTTTCTTTCTTTCTTTCTTTCTTTCTGTTAAAAAGAAATTGAACAGGGTGGAGAGACACACTGCTCCTTTGTCACCCTGGTATCCTCTTTGACTATTTCTAATCTGAGGCATACACTTCCTCTGAACCTCTGTTATATTGGTTTGAAATCACTTTGAAGCTTCCTGAAGAGATTTAAGCCCCCTGACACTCCATTTCAACTGCCTCCTAACTAATCTTCTCATGTTTTAGAAATCCCCCCTTGGAAGTTAAAATGTGACAGTGTTGGAATGTCTATGTAATGTTTCACTCACATGTTGAATTTAGGATCGCCAAGTGAAAATAGAGAGCACTTTCAACAGTAGCACAGAAGTGGGAAGTTCAACAGATGTTGCATCCATGACGAGGGACACCTGCTGAAATGCCCTCTTCTACACACCTGTTAAAAGTGTCAGGAGCCAAGTCCTCTTTTTTCCCCAACCAGGTCCCTCTAGTAGAATTTAATAATTACATGTCAGTGTCCCAAAGCATTTTGGCAAAACATTAACCAAGTTCAGGGAACGGTTCTGTATTTAAATAAAGGCTCAGATTCCCTCTTGCCCACTCTGCTGCTAACTGTGTTTAAGACTCAACCATTACTGAACCAATATTGTTTCTCCATCATAATCTGAACATTCCTTTACCTGCCAGCATGAAGGTAATTGTAGTCAGACATTATACCAACCTTTGCCAGTGTAAAGATGTTTTGCACTTCAACTCCCATCAGCGCCAGCTGACGTTGTAATCTAAAATGGCTGAATGTTGGTGAAGCCTAATTTACATCCTCCCCCCCCCCTTTTCTCTCTGGGTTGCATTTCTTTTGTCTTCTTATATTAATAAGATCCTTGGCTGGACCAGCAATAGTACACCCCTGGTCTGAATATTATTATATGGCCTGGAATTTCTATTCACAGTGGTTTTGTAAGTGAATTTAAGGTTTATACTTTTTGTACTCTGTGCCTTCAGAATCATTTCAAGGGGATTGTACTATGACAGCTTTCCCTAACCTGTTGTTATCATGTAGATCATTTCCCAGCAGCTCCAGCCAGCATGCCCAATCACTAAGGATAATAGGAACTGTAGTCCAAAACATCAGGATGGCAACAGGTTTGGGAAGGCTGTGCTGTGACATAGATCTGTGGATCTGAGTTGCCTACATAATCCTAGCTATGTAGCACAGATTAGCAATGGTCAAAGAGTGGCAACCCAGTCAGATGGGCAGGGTGCAAATAATAATAATAATAATTTTCATATCTAGAAATAACTTGTCACTGATTATCGCCTTTTCACTAGATTTCTGAAATCCCTACTATATCTGACCTCTTCTAATAGCAGGAACTTGTTTTTCCTTGGAGACTGGTAGCAGTAACATACAACCATATATATATTGTCTCTCTCTGTTTTGTATACTGTACATATTTTGTGAGTCTCTCTCTCTCTTGTTTTTACACCCTCACTATCACAGATGTGAGGAATCATTGGCCCTCCAGGTATTGCCGAACTACAACTCCAATCAGCCCTGGCAATTGGTCATATTTGCTTGGGCTGATGGGAGTTGTAGTTCATCAACATGGGGGGGGATAAGGTTCCCACACCTGCACTTTCCCCAGCTTGAGTACACAGCACAGTCCTCTTCACTTACAGATGGTAAGTTATTCCAAACCAGAAGCTTCCAAGTTCATATGGCTTTATGAATTGAGTTGTGAATAGAGCACTTGATGAGATCACATGACAGCTGCAAACTCATGTGAAATAGTCAACAGAGCTTCTCCACCCGCATTTTCTAAGATCTCAGTTTGCGTGAATTGCTTCTATCTTGCAGGGGGCTTAAATATTTGCAGACATCAGACAATTCAAATCAATACTTGGGAAACCATACTGTTCTGACAAATGGAAACACAAACAGAAAAGGGCATACAGTGCCTATAGACCATGATGCAGGCAGTTGGCTACACAAAAGTCTATCCTGTGTGTATATCATTAGAACCACTCACTATAGATTCATTATTTTCCCAATGCATCATTTAAAGATTACAGATGAAAGTGGACGGCCTCTGATGGCATGTTTGTGTGATACTATGTACACCTTATGATGAACATGTGTTGAAATTTTGCTTTACTGCATGCTTATGAGTAAAGGAAGTGTAAACTGAAAATGAACGAAGGAGATTGACATTTTGGACAGTAACTAGATCTGCATGGTGATGGACTATTGTATACTAGGGTAAACAAGGTGAAAAGAGACCAGCACCTTTAATGGTGGTGTGAAACAGGATAGTTCAGTAGGTGTTGCTTGCATCACAAACTTTACCCACTGAATGTCCTCTTTTTCTTCTGATCATCCTACTTTCTACAAGTCTGCTATGCATAAAGGTAGAGGTACCCCTGCTATGCATAGATGACTTCAAAAGGAAGATAGAAGAACATAGGTCCTGGTGATTTACTGAATTGTGTGATTGGTGCTTCAAAGTAATCAAATGAAACTTTAACACATGGCATGATCAAAGTCTGCAATTTTATCAGGACAAATAATTTGTTGTTTACTGTTGTAACAACTGTTTTCTCAAATTTTATCTTCTGTACCATGAAAATAAATAAAAGCAGTATAAAAAATAATAATCCACAAAGGAAAAGAAGAAAAGGAGCTTCAATGCATTATTTAATTCCTGCTATTGGATAGCAACCTAGCAATTTGAAGTTTAAATGCTTGCACTTTCATGTATGACATTTACGGTAACTCATGCAGCAGTGGTAGGGGCATCAAGAGCCTGTCATCTGCCACTGTGCATCACATGATGTGGAGGACGCATCCAGTGTAGACACAAGAGTGCATGTCCTATGCATGAGTGTCTGCAGCATTGTGTTTGATCCTGTGTGTGTGTTCTGTGAGAGTGTTTGCATGGGGTCACAGTTGGAGCCAATTAACCTGAAGAGAGAACAGATGCAACCTATTAGGAATGCAGGTGAAGAGGTGGAATAGGAAACAGGTAGCTGAAGTGGCTGCTGCTTCGAAGGGGTGAGCAGAGCTAGAGCAAACAGAAAGAAAAAGAAAAGAAAATCTAGACTTTGGGGAGAATGTAAGAACTCTGCTGGATCCTGCCAAAGACCCTACTCTGCCATCATCCTGTTCTCCTGTGAACCAGATGCCAGATGCCACAAGCAAAGACAGATCAACTTACTCTTTCCATGTTTGATTCCCAGCAAATGGTATTCAGCTGTATACTGCCTCTGATGGTGGAGGGATGACAGAGCTATTGTGGCTGATGGCCACTGATAACCTTAAACTCAGGGATTTTGTCTACTGCTCTTGTATAGATCAATGTAATGGTTGCAGTGTTGGACTGTAACCTGGGAGACCAGAGTTTAAAGCCCCACTCAGCCTAACCTGCCTCACAGTGTTGTGAAGATAAAATGGGGAGGAGGAGAACCATGTCCACCAGCTCAAACTCCTTGGAGGAAGTGTCAGCAGACTCCAAACTTTAACTATGAACTGTATGAAGAACACTTTTTTGTGGTCCATTCTCAATCTTCCAGCTTCATCAGATGGCGCCGAGTTCTAGAATTACAGGGGAAGGAGGAAAACATCTTCCTATTTACTTTTTCCCACACCATGTGTAGGGAAGTTTGAGTGTGCTTAGGAGCTTCAAGCTGCTGATTCAAAGTAAGTTAAACCTTTGTTTGTGATGTCTTCTGTGGGCTAATTATGCTACATTGATCTTGATGGCCAGGAGAACTGACTTGATCAGCATCCTGGAGAAATTCCTTCCATCAGTTGTTTTGTCCAACTGTCACCTGATTCCTGTTCTCCATTTTGGGATCTACCAACATCATTTAAGCCGTTCTGTATGGGATGTGGGTAGAAAACGACACTTCCTATAGCCTGTTTGCCCAGCCAAGTTGTTGTTGTTGTTGTTGTTGTTGTTGTTGTTGTTGTTTTTCAAATAGTTCTCATTGCTACTTGTTCTCCACCCCTCCTGCCTACAAGAAATGTCATGCCTTTGTTCTTAGATTGTAAACATGAGGACCGGGTCTGTGTTACTTCTATATATATATATTGTCTAGCACTTAGCAACTTTAGGAATATAATTATAATACCACCATCTCAGAGGGCTAGTAACTAAGTTTGATTAAACTTCTTAGCCCTTCCAAACAAACAGACAAAAAGACCAGCCTGCACTGAAGGTGCTTTGAATTAACACACCTGTGGCAAAGTAGTGTCATTCTTGCAGGTGTCTTGAAATTCTTGAAGGAAAAGGCAAGTAGTGTAAAGTGTTGGTAATGGCAGGAATTATCTCTATTGGGGAAAGGTGCGATTTCTACGATTACCTTTTCATTCCATATAACAATGCAACATTCTTGAAAAGGAGAAAGGTTTTGCCTTTCCTCACGGGCATTCCCTCCCCCCTCTAACCCCAACATTGCATTTGAGCTTGTTCTCCTGCTGTTTGCATGTGTGAATGTTGCTGGTGCATGGTAAATAGAGAGAAAGTGCACCATGCTTCAAAACAACTATTCCTCATGGATGTAGGATGCGTACTCTGTAATAGAGTAATGTGATATACAAAATCATACTAAAAATGCTTTCTCTTTTTAGCATCATGAGAAGACACTCCAAGTTGCAGAAAATAACGGTCCAGCGGTTGCTAAACAGTGCCCGGGATAACGGGAAGATCCACAGAGGGAAGCCTGTATGCAACCAGGAAAAGGATGGCTCTGGTTTGCAACACTAGATGGCAGAGGTGGGATCTTTTCTGCTCTGAGCGCTGTCCTATAAGGCATTGCTTGTTTAAGTACAGTCGCATTTAGTTGGAGCTGCAGGAGAGAGGGAGAGAGAGAGATTTTTCTCAGGCTGAGACGAGCATCCGAGCTGCCCCCTCCCCATCTCCCAATTATTCGAAGGCGAAAGTGTGAGTGAGGTTATTCAGGAATCTGGCCATCCTAGGTCAGCTTCTTTTGTGCTGGATTGTCAAAAGCCTGTAAGAAACGCTGACGGAGGAGACGGCAGGGAGAGGAGGAGGATCGCGTCGTTAAAAAGAAAATAAAAGAGAAGAGTTCAAGAGGAAGAGGAGGAGGCTGATCGAGCAAGGCAGAATCATGAGGACCTACTGGCTGCACAGTATCTGGGTGCTGGGATTCTTCTTGTCCCTCTTCTCCTTTCAAGGTAGGCAGTGATTTGTCTCCCTCTTGCTTTGATCCGGGGATGATGGAGAGGGACCAGGAAGATGGGTTGCAACGGGGAGCTCCGTTTGGTTCCACTTGGTTCTCCAGCCCCTTTTGGAAATGGGAGCCCGGGTTTGGGGGGTTTTTTCCTCCCTCTTGGCTGTTACAGTTAGAGGGCACTTCATGTGCCCGGCTTGCTTCAGTATGTACTTTGCAAGGGAGGGGGGAGCGGGGAGGAGGAGGGTTTGCAAAGGGAGGGGTCAAATGGAGGTGTGCACCTCTGTACCACCTCCAACTCCATCCCATGTCACTTGGCAGTCTGTGACATATAGGTGCTGATACTCCTCTTATCTTCTGCCTTCCATGGCAGCTTTGCATATGGAGAGGTGTGTGTATGTGTGTGTGTGTGTGTTGGGGGTGGACTTGGGGACCCTATCAAGGCTTAAGTTTCTCTCCCCCTCCCTGTCCCCAGCAGATTATCCGACGGATTCTTAAATATGAAAACCCTCCTCCTTGTAGGACAAAATGGCACTGGAGTAGCCGGGAGATGGAGATGCTCTGGGTATTGATTAGCAGCAAGTGAAAATGGTACACCAGGTCCTGTGCTGTTTCTACCCTTGGCAATAGAAGGAGAAGGTTGAGTCCCAAGTGGTTACAGGTTACAGTTTTTCAAATGCCTTCCAGGAGAAATGAGGGTTCATAGTTTGGATGGCACAGTGGATGCAGACTCCTACACAAACTCTTGCCCCCTTTTCCCCCAACCGCACCCCATGCTTGTGTGTGTGTGTGTGTTTTCATTTACACACAGCCACACTGTGGTTTAAACACACTAACAGCTATTATTCCACATACAGAGTCTACATGTACAATTCCATCATGCACACCTTGGTGTTTACACTTCTCTCTCCCCCCAACATATGATCCCTCCATTATACATGTCAGATATATGTATCTCTTGTGCACTTTCTCTCTCCCACCTACTCATATGTGTTCTCCCTCCCCTCTTACAACTACACAGTGAGCCTCTCTTGCATGCATATCATTTTCTATATACCCAGCATAAATTTCTAGATTGATCCCTCACTCTCCCCCCCTTAAAAATCAAACTGCCCCATTTCCTTTGCACCTGCCACAGTACCCTCTTCCTCCCCCCCCCCTTTGCATGCCACAACAGAGCCAGACACACACTCTTAGGAAAAGCATTTCCCTTTCCCCCCTAATTGGCACTCTCATAATTGCTGTGCTGCTCCGAAAGCCTCACACTATGACTATGACTATGACTGTGTCCTTCTCCTATGGACACTGGCTTCATATGTGTGCTTTTGCTTTTATGTAGAGAGATACAGCTCCATCCCCATGAACATACGTACACCTCCGTCCTTTCCCAAGCATCCTTCTCTACTATTGCACTTTCTCTCTGCCACCTTGCTGCGTTGTGCATAGGCACACTTTTCTCTACGGAGCATACATTTTTCTCCCTGGGAAAAAAATCATGTGTGCTCTGCTCTTTGGAAGCAAACGCCACCTTCTACTGAGCAAGGGAACGCTTTCCTCTTCAGCAAATGCTCCCACACAACTCCGCTGTCTGTCGGATTTATAGCCACTTTCAACAGTAACATTCAGTGGTCTGGGGTGAGCTTCCCTCACCTCTGGCACAGACCCATTGAGAATAACACACACTGGCAAACCCGCAGACTCCCAAGGCTTCCTCCTTTTCTTTCACGGATGCCTATTTCCCAGCGAAAGCTACTATACAGAGCTTCCCATTGACAAGCTGCAGAGAGCTGTGATTGGAGGATTGCAGCATTGCAATGTTCGGAGCTGCTTTAACTATTTGCAGGGTTGCTGGCCCCTGGGCTCCTGCCTTGAGCCAGGTGGAGAGAGCCTGGGCATTGCTATAGTCTCCCCTTCTGTTTCACTGTGCAAGCCGAGTCACATTTCTCCCAGCTGTGCCTTTCTTTTCCTGTCACAATTTCCAAAGTGTGTGCATGATTTCGGAGATGTGGAAGAGAAATTGGTGGTGCTGTTGCAAGGGTGTTCAGCAGAAGTTAGCCCACACTGAAATCCCAATTTTTTCAGATGTTTTTCATTCATTCTTTTTCATAAACTCCCAGCAACTCGGATGCCTCCTTTTAGTTCTGTGAATATGCAAATGGAAAAACTTGAGGCAGCTATCTGAAATGAAGCTGGAAAGCATGAGTGTACGAGGTTTCTGTAGCTCCCAGAGCATCAGATGTGCAAAGCATTTTATTCTAGCATTTTGTAGCAATCCCTTTTAAGTGGATCATTTGCAGTATGGCTGTTTACTCTTGCCTTTCAGTATCCCTTGCTAGAGACAGCTAACAAGGCAATGGGGCATGTCATTTTACAGTGGTCCCAACCCTTTTTATATTGAGGTGGAGGAAAGCTGTCTGTCTTTGGTATACTGGAAATAGGTTGTTGGGGCTGGGTTTTAACTATAGCTGCCTGTTGCTTTGGATCTCACACACACACACACACACACACACACACACACACACACACACATTTGAGCTTTGGTTTGCAAGAGAGAGCAAGAGCACTGAGCTCAAGTTTGCAGACACAGCCAAGGGAGAGATTCAAAGCAGAGATACCAGAATGCAAAATTGGTGATACATGTTTAAGGTCCTCTGCTGCCTTGGCAAAGATAGAGAAGTGGTTGGCATGCCTCTGCCCTGATAGAAGTGATCTCTTTAAGGTGGCTCAGTTGTGCATCACATTGTCCTTCACCTTTTCTGGGCTGAAAAAACTGGTACCTTGGACAAGGCTTCAACTTGCTCTTGTGGTTTATTTTATTTTATTTCATGTCACCCTATTTGTATTTAACTGCAAGCTTTCCCATTTTCTCTATGAGGGCATATGGGTTAAGCCAGAGATCCCACTTCCTCCTCTGCTAAGCAGCAGGCCAGCAAATAGAGCCTTGCAAGCCAAAAATCCTCTGGCATGTACTGCCTCTGCTTACCTTTCTTATCAAACCCATGCAGCTCCCATGAACTTCATTGCCTGGGTTGGCTTGGAGTCCTGATGCTTGGCTCGTTTGCTCACTAGAGCATATTCTCCCCAGAGACCTGCTTGCAGGCTTCCTGCCACTTCTTGCTTATTTTAGCTACTCATTGTTGGCCATGGGATAAGTGTACTTTGGAAATGTCCACACAGCATACAGGTATGTTTATAGTGGTATGCTTTAGAATATCTAGGCAGTATGCATAAAATGTGAACTGCAGGAGATTAAGCACAGCTCCTGCTTTCATGACTTGTGCACGCATGATGCAATATGCAGCATTGGTAAGATTTGATACACTGTATTTTGGGATGGTGATTGGCAAGATCCTTTGCTTTATGATGCGTGCTTAGATGGTAATATATGGTAACATGTGAAACAGGCCATAGTACATATCACACACATGTGATGTATAGGTTGTTCAATGGCCGCATCTAGTGAAAGTTGCAGAATGTACACAATGGAACTGGTGGTGGTGCATTTGCAAACTGTGTATTGGCTAAGAAGTAAGGTAGCCTGCTGTTGCGCCTTTGGATATACTTTTCTGCCTTGTAGTTTTCAGGTGCTGTCTTGGTTAATGAGATCAGGGAGCTCACCTCAAGCTGGGAAGACTGATGAGAGTGTGTCTCACTTTATTGCCTCCTGTTCTCTTAAGTGATGGAGATGTTCAAAGGCCTAGGTCAAGCCAAGTTTACTTACAAGCTCAGGATAAGAGGAAAGACAGAGCAGGGCTTTGTACTTTAATCTCAAAAAAACAGAGCGCTTTGGAGTGGAATCCAAATGGACTGATCCTTGACTCCAAAACCTTCCAATTCAATATATCACTCAAATAATAATCAAATCTCCCAAGCCACAAAGCTCCTCTTTTAGCCATTTGAGCAACTTCTTGCGTCAAAAATGATCCTTCCACTTGTCTTGTCAGATTCCTATGTGCTACCTTGGGACAAATATTATCTAGATAGCTTTTAAAGACTATGCTGCTGAGATCAACATACCAAACAGAACGCTCCATTGGGAAGCTGTTCTCTCTCACGCAGGCCCATTAATTTCAGTGGGGGAAGAGTTGCTTAGAGGAATTCCCTAATGGACTCTGCTCCATAGAACTAATGTGGGGAGAAAGTAGGGGTGAAGACCAACTCATTCAGTGTGTCTCCAGAATAGATGGGTTAGTGGATGATGGTGTTAGGAGGCAAAGATGTTAAGCATCTTAGGAATGAGAGTATAATAAGAGTGCAGTGTGAATGTAAAAATCCACAAAGGGCAGTTTTTCATGCCCCATCACAGGTGCAACATGATGAGTTGTGTGATGGCATGGGAAGTGGCTCTGCACAGACTTCTGCATGTGACACTGGCATTCATACATTTCCAGGGACAGGACATTCCCACCCTACCAACCAGAACCTGGCTGCATTGAATGCTCCCTGAAGTCAGCTCCCACTGAAATAGCTGTAGACCAGCTCCCTAGCCTGTTTTTGTAGTAGGGAATCTCTAAAGACTTCCAGGTTGAAGACAAGTGGGTCCCAAAAGCTCCCCGGGAGATGTGGTGATGCTGCAAGGACAGGACTGGAGAATATTATCCAACTCAAGGGTCACATACCAGTGGATGGGGCCAAAGCCAAAGAGTGGATCAATGTACACCATCTTTAACTTTGCATGATTGGCTTCATTCAATCTCTATAAAGTCAGAGGTTTCTACACCTACATCTTCCATTAAGGCAAGGAAGAGGCATTCAAGGATGCATTTCAGTCAAGCTAAAACACTCAAGGAGGGTATAGAGCAAGGCTGCCAAGTAGTGACCTGGAAGGAGGCATGACTTCATGAGAGTCCCAGGGGTCAGAGAGAAAGGACCCAAATCTGAGGTTCTCTACCCCAGCCTTAGGAGGTTCGAATGAAGAGGAGCCCCCAGCAGACCATGAAGCCCCCATCCTTGGCTCTAGAGGAGATGGTTCTGTCCCCTCTTCAGACAGAGATGACTTCTCCCTTGACGTTCTGTTTATTGCCCCACCATGTCTGTGAAGTGCAGGAGACATTTCAACTCTTCCAGAGTGCACACCTGTGTTTCTACAGCACTGTCCCTGTAAATGCACAGCATACTTCCTCAGTGATTGTAAAGCTTCTGTCTTTTCCACACTAGTGCTGCATCAAGAATCCTAGCTCTCTGCTGCTATCCAGCCACTCTGATATGTGGACACATCTTATTTTATTTTATTTTATTTTTACTTCACACAGAGCTGTCTGTGGTCCTGACCTTCAGCTCTGATCTGCATTTTGCCTGAAAAACTCCATGGATTCTAGCCTGGAATAAAAGATTGGTCCAGGCTGAATGTGTTGAGGTGACTGAAGCTTCACTGCTCCAGCATCTCAGTACAATTTGGAAAGATGGGAGTTCTGGTGTTTTGTTCTTAATGAGGTTTCCCTGTGCCTGTTTTAGGATTGAGGTTGGAGAAATCCTGTTTTGTTCTAAGGATTGTATTAAGGCTCATGCAATTCTTTAATGTCTTCATTTTACAATCTGGGGATCTAACTTGCAAAATTTCATCAAGATTTACTTCAGTAAGAGTGCTTAAGATTATTTAGTATTTTTTTTATTCCTCTAAAAAGGCTCAGAGTGCTGATTAGCTTCTATCTTCCCCTGCCACTCCATCTTATCACAACAACCCTGTAAAGTAGGTTAAGGCAGTGGTAATCTACTGACCTGGCATGACAGAGTAAGGATTTGGCTTCCTGGCCATAGCCTTAAACACTGAAAATTGCTGTGTAAATATTTGCTAACTGTTATTGATTGAAATGACCTAGGGAAATACAAAGTTTTATTATTGAAAAGTAGCAGCTGTATTGAAGGTGCTAAGCACAGTGGAAGCACATTGTTAGCGAGAGGTTTAGGGTGGTTTCTTTATGTCACCCATGTACATAATCAACATTCACACATGCATGAACACATGCATACACAGCCCTACCAGGGCAGGCCCTTACAGCAGCCAACTAATCAGGTTAGTGGGCCAAGAGTCTGATGTGGAATGGCAAATTGCCTTTCCTGAAAAGGCTCCCTTTCCCCTTAAAGAAAAATGTGCCATGATTTGATGTGCTGTTCCGACTCGGCCAGGGTGGAATCGCTTTGACAGCTGAAGTGCTCTTCTTGTTATCATTTCATCCAGGAAGGAGAGGGGGAAAATATATCAGCAACTGCACAGGCTGCTTTGTCCAGCTCTAATAATGAAGAGAATACAGTGAGGGCAGGAGGAAAGCTTTTGGGGTGAGCAGCCTAGACCAAGTTCACTACTTCTATTCAAGATATGGAAGAAGAAGATGACTCGCTGACCCTCATCCTTTAAATCCCTCCTGAAAACCTACCTTTTTCATAGAAGTCTTTGGCACAACTACTCAGTCCTTCCCCAAACCAAGCATGTAACTCCAATCCATATTCTTCTCCTACCTCTGACTCCCCTTTTCCCCTCCACCCTGTTTCAAATTTTAGATTGTAAGCTTTGTGAAACTGCCATGCAGGTTGATGGTGCTATTATGTATACTTAATAACAGGAATCCATTGCAGGGCAAGTGGGTGTTTGGGTAGGAGAAGCCCCCATTGTCTTCTTGCTGGCATCTGTCTGTCTTGACAGACAATGGAGTGTGCCTCCAGGGGTGAAATGAAACCTCTGGAGAATCACAGCACCTGCTGTGGCTACAGAGACCAGTAACTTGTTACTGCTGCCTCCCACATTGTTTTTGCTGCATTGGCAGTATCAAAATGATCTCTCCAGGGTGCAAATCTGGACACTGTGTATGGAGGTCCTGGCCTGTCTTGCTGACATGGCTGAAAGGAAAGCAGAACTATGTGTTTGGTACCAGCTTGGCTGCAGCAGTTGCTGGAAGGAAGTTGTGTCCACAATGTTAGACAAGTTGAAACAAAAATGAAGCTTCCAATTGTTGGACTCCAATTCCCATCAGCCTGAACCATCATGGCCAATGGTCAGGGATGATGAGTGTCCATCAATATCTAGAGGGTGGCAGGCTCCACATTTTAACCTACTTACATACTATGGAGGGCCTCTATGGAGGACACCTGGAGTACTGTGTCCAGTTCTGGGCACCACAATTCAAGAAGGACACTGACAAACTGGAACGTGTCCAGAGGAGGGCAACCAAAATGGTCAAAGGCCTGGAAACAATGCCTTATGAGGAACGGCTAAGGGAGCTGGGCATGTTTAGCCTGGAGAAGAGGAGGTTAAGGGGTGATATGATAGCCATGTTCAAATATATAAAAGGATGTCACATAGAGGAGGGAGAAAGGTTGTTTTCTGCTGCTCCAGAGAAGCGGACACGGAGCAATGGATCCAAACTACAAGAAAGAAGATTCCACCTAAACATTAGGAAGAACTTCCTGACAGTAAGAGCTGTTCGACAGTGGAATTTGCTGCCAAGGAGTGTGGTGGAGTCTCCTACTTTGGAGGCCTTTAAGCAGAGGCTTGACAACCATATGTCAGGAGTGCTCTGATGGTGTTTCCTGCTTGGCAGGGGGTTGGACTCGATGGCCCTTGTGGTCTCTTCCAACTCTATGATTCTATGATTCTATGATTCTTTTCTTTGTTGTTGTTGCATGCATCCCATGAGTGACATCTTAATGCCAGGAATACATTTCAGGGCTAAGCCCTTCCGAGACCACATGGAGTCCTAAATCACAACAGCTAATCTCAGGCTTCTTTTGCACATGCATAATACAATGAACTGTTAATGACACAAAAGCATTCTTGACTTTTTGAATGAAGTAAGATTCTGAACTGCCCTAAGGTAGACTCGAAAGAAAACTGTCCCAGATTAGCTGTTGTCCAATAGGTTTTTCTACCTTTAATGTTCGTTCTGCTTTTGTGAACTGGTTATATTACTACTTGATTATTTTCTTTCAAGGCTGTTGGTTATAAGTGTTGCATTTTCTAAGATGTGCAATACAAGGTATATATTTATGAAAATGGTAGATGCTGATTCTAAAGTATATGTTTTTGTAGTAAAACACCCTTGATTGTGTGTAACTGTGAGACTGTGTCTAAACTAGAGCCCCCTGAGGAAGAAGATGGACGCTCAAAATAGAGAGACATCAGATGTGTTTTGCTACAACCTTAATATTCTCCCTTTGTTATTTTTTTAAAAAGATTAATATACTGCCTTTCATTAAAAATTACAGGGTAGTTCCCCAAACAACATAAATATATTCTCAATAAAACCCATAGATTGAAATACCATAAACAGTAAAAGCATCATTGTCAAGCCAGGCAATTATTACGAGCTTGGTATTAATGGCCAACACATGCTGGGGTGGACAAAGGAGTCTTCAGCAAGTGCCAAAACTACTCAGAGTTTGTGCTTGCCTTATTTTGGCAGGAAGGAGCTACGTGCCACAATGCAAAAAGATGTCCCGAGGCTGTGGCAAGTGTTGGGATGTGAACAGATGCTAGAAGATGGTATATTTGTTGAATATTACCCTTCCTTCTTCATGTTTGTGAGTTCTGCAGAGTGCTATCCCTTTGTAGCTTAAAGGGGAAGCTTAGATAGACTAGTTTTAGCCTTTTAGTTTAAGTAATCTAGGACGCTGTAAGGCAGGCTGGATTTTCCTGCTATTTCCCCCTTTCTCCCGCTTAAAACAACAATCTCACAAACAGTCTTGTAAAAGATAAAAATAACATTAACTCATTCAGAATATTTGTTGAAGAGTAAAGGGTACAGCAGCTTTGTTCAGGCAGGCTTAAAATGGTAATTCAGTTACAAAGACATACTTAAACCCATCTTAAAATGTACTCTGAGCTTCGGGCTCAGACTTTGTAGAGGTTCTCGCATTGCTGGCAGATTGGAAAGATGGTGTGCCCAAGCAGCTGGAAGAATATACAGCTATGCCCTCCCCTGTCGGCACAGAGGACGTGTTTCTCAAAGAGTTCTCTCTAGCAAGTTTACAGGAAAACTGAATGAGCTCCAACTCCTATCATGTGCCTATCTAGCAAAACATGAATCTAGCAAAACATGAATTGTTCATTTGGCTGCACTTTAAATATCTCACAGCAGGTTAGGTTATGGTTACCAGATTTTTTTCAATGAATCCGGGGACCCTTCCCCCCCCCTTGAAGCTGAGTAGCAACAGGGAGTCAGTAGTGGGGATGGTGAGGCAAAAAACCCTGGGCCCAAGCAAACGTGCATATTGTATAAAGGTGCAAAACCCTTCTTTCACACCCTGTGAAACATAAATGCACAGAGTTTTTTTTAAGAACTGGGCAATGGCACGCCACCCACCCTTGACTTCCGAGCCTTCCCTGATCTCCTTCCCCCTTCCCCCTTTGTTTTGACAGATCGGGGAGGCTTGGGAGTTACGGGCGGGTGGCTGTTGCCCAGGAGGGGCCAGCCTGGTAGTGCAGTTGGCTCTGGCTGGCTTTAGGAGCTGCTCGCTGCTGTGGCGCAGGAAAAATGGCAGGTGCCACAGCAGCAAGCAGCTCCTGAAGCCAGCCAGAGCCAACTGCACTAACAGGCTGGCTCCGGGCTGCTGAGGCTGCCACTGCCACGTTTCCTGGGGACAGATTTGCAAATCCGGGGACTGTCCCTGAGAACCAGGGACGTCTGGTAACCCTAGGATAGGTTTCAGCAGGCTGTGGAACAACTAAGAACAACATCTGAAGATCTCAGTCAATTGTCAATTACTGGTCAGTGCAACTTGTCTCCTGCCCTGCAAACACACTCTAATGTCTGCACAAATCTATGCCCCCATAGAGCAGTTGCACTAACGCTCCCATTCCAGGATGGAGTCCACATTATCCGTTAGTTAAAACAAATAACCAAACAGAAGCCAGCACTGCTTTCCCTTACCTGGTACCCTCCAGGTATTTTGAATCACAGTTCCCCTCAGCCTCAGCAATGTTGATGCTGGCTGAGGCTGTTGAGAATTGTACTCAAAATTACCTGGAGGGCACCAGGTAGAGAAATGTTGGAATCCTAATGCTACTTCACTGGGAAGTAAGCAGGGAAATAAATAGGACTTATTTCTAAGTAGACATAGCTAGGACTGTGAAATGGCCAGTGGGTACGTGTGTTCCCCTTTTCCCCCATTGAGTTTTCTGCTGTGTCTTCAGATGTTTTCTGACAGTACATGAATTTTCTGCTGGTATCATGGGTAACTGCACATCTAGGAGTTCTTTTCCTTTCTCTGATGTGAATTTGTTTCTAAAGCTAGTTTTTCTAGTATAGATGTGTGCACAGGCCCACCACTAAAATGCACATCCAATTAACTGTCTTGTTTTTGCTGCAAAGTAAAGAACCAAACACATTTTTATTTTACAAAAAAACCTAGCAATACTGATATAGAAGCAAAATACAAAATCTAGCAGTGTTAAGGTGTTCTTGGGCAATTTCTGTCTTTGTATCCTTTCACTGGCATTTCCCTATGTTGAAGGAAAATTTTATTTCTTTCTATGAAACACTGGAGCTTTATTCATGCAATATAACTGTGATGAGTGAACATTCAATTGCCTATCCATTCATCCGCAGTCGTAGGGATACATATACAGTTCTCTTGCTATAGTTAGGAACTCTGGACTAGCAGACTTCCAAAGCACACAGTAGTATGTGCAGATGCCAGGGGTGGCAAATGTGTGGCCCTCCAATTCCTGTCAGCCCTTATTAGCATGGACAATAGCAGGAGATGACGGGAGTTGTAGTCCAGCAATGTCTGCAGGGTGACAGGCTCCCCATAACTCCAATAGAGAATGCAGAAGATAACTGGTGTGTTGGCTGCTGATGTCGCAGTATATTCAACTGGGAGAAGAGGGCAGAGGAACTGCAGTGGCATTTACTGCCCCAGGAAGGCCCTGTCTCATATCTGATGGACCATTTTGATAGGTGGCAGACATTGATGCAGGCATTCAATGTGAGCACACATGTGCACAGGATTTCCCTCTGCCCTGTGTGCCTTCTTGTTCACCCCCCCCCCCCCGGTTAAATCATGCAAACAGGGCTTGGGTCTGCCTCGGATTTGGATCTAGTTGGTACTTTGAAGAAGGGCTGGCTCTTGTTTAATTTCCAGAGCTTTGCTTTTCTTCCTCTGAGGGGATGTGAGGTGAATCCGTTCATGAGCCTCCACATTTGTGGCAGCTCTGGAAGTGCTTGCTTGTATTTGTGTGTTTGTGCACTTGCTCTTGTACTTGGGAAGCCGGAATTACCCTCTAGCTGGGGAACAAGCTGCTGTTGTTTACTACTTTTGGTTGAGGGCATTTCAATTCCAGAAAGATGTAAACAAAATTAGAGAGAATTCAGAGAAGAGCAACAAAAGCAATTCAGGGGCTGGAGGGACTAATTTATAAGGAAGGTTTAGAAATGAGTGCAGATATGCAGAGCGTGAGTAAGCGATGGAGAAGGCAAAATGCAATAATGATCTGTGTGCATTTGAATGGTGTGCTTCTGTTGATGTTTGTTCAGGGGGACCTGTGAGGACAAGCAGTGGCAGCAGGATCATTTTCCCCTCTCCCCGAAATGAAAATGTTGGACTGAATGCATTACCTGTCAGCTAAAATGTGGTTTTTCTCTCCTTGCCTCACATCCTCCACCTACTCACCCACTTTTCTTCAGGGCTGTGTGCAAGCCCTATCATTTGTGATATTTGGAATTAAAACTGAGCTAAACCCTGGGGAAAATGCTGTACAGAAAAATCCTGCAAGATCCCCGTGGGAGTGGTTTAGATGTCCTGTGTGGCTTTTGTGCCATTGCTTAATTTTCACACATTCACTGAACTGGAGCTAATTTTCCTGCTCTGGAAAGTAACTGCATTCTTGACTCTTGAGTGCCTTGGTCGTGCTTGCTTCTTATTACTCCTCTGGGCAGAGGGGTCCCTTGAGAATGTCTTCCTCTTACACAGGAACTAACGTGAGCTCCTAGCTACCACTTTTCATCCTTTTGCTCATATAGCGAAGATTAAAATCGACAGATTTGTCATTGCCACACCCCTCCCCATTTTTCTTATTTCTCCACTCTTGACTTCAGTTCATTTCATTTTGTAACATTTCTGCATCAGGTTGCAAAGTTTTTAAAAGTTTGCAAAAAAAACCCCAAAACAAAACCCATGCACAGACATTTTTAATAGATCTGGCACTCTAAAGGTGTTTGGAAACTCGTTCAGAATTAAATTTGCAGACTTTCCAAACATGTGCACATTTGTGCATTGGGTCCCCTCCGAAGTGATGCCAATCACACATTGGCTATAGAGGGGCATGTCTGAGGCACAGGTCGACATCTAGGAGATAGGACAAGACCGTTTTGCATGAGAACCTCTTTGGGACTCTGTAGTGAACACCCGAAGATGGCTCAACATAATCAAATATATTTTTACTCCGTGTGAACATGGAAAATATCATTGACTCAATCCATGCTCTTTGTGTTTAAAGGACTTGGCTTGAATGCTAGGAATAGAACTGATTCATTTAGTAATCATAACACTTACTTGACAGCAAGCAGATAAATTGCAACAGCTCCTAACTATTGGCATAGAGGACTGGATTAATCCCATTCTTATCCATCCCAATCTTTCCTGCATTTCTGCAGCTTGGCATCGGTACCCCTCTGCTACACTGGTTGCACTGTTTCCTGGATGCTGGTCCATCTGTATCAATATCCTTTGGTTACTAGCAGTGCTGAGATAGGTGCCTTGTCCCCCTGCCCTATGATAGATCTTAGTTTTCATTCCTGATATTGATATGTGAAATGCAGCTGCAGGCTTCTGCTTCTAGTGGTGGCAGACTATACCTCAGAGATGAGGAACCTGTGGTCTTCCAGATGCTGCTGGTCTACATCTCCCATCATTCCTGACCTTGGACTATGCTGGTTGGAGCTGATGGGAGCTTGGAATCTGACAACATCTGTAGGGCCACAGGTTCTCCATCCCTGCTATTGATAGGTAAGAGAGACCTGAGGTCCTGTAACCTAGTTTTTTTTCCCCTGCATGAGAAGAATAGGCAGCATCTTTTAACTTGCAAATTCAAGCATATTTGAGTTGGAGATTTTCCAGGCGCAATAAATATGCAATGCCAGTTTTACAGCTACTTTTCTGGTAGAACTTCACTTTAAATTAACTGTGCCATATATGGCCAGAGTCGGCACTTGCATTCACTGTATAAAATTTTGATCATTCACATTTTAAAAAATGTATCGGAATATCTCATTTATACTCCCTCGCTGAAAATTTCATGAGTTGCACATTCCCCAGTGTCAGATGTTCAATAAACCTAAATAATGCAGCTATTTACATTCTGAGGGCTTTCTATGCAATTGAAAGGACGGAACAAATCATATGTTTGTTTGTCTTAATCAAAAGGAAGATTTGTTGAGAAATGGGACTGACCCCACGAAAGCAAAGTGTGTGGTATAGGATGGCATGAAATTAGGGAAGGAGCTCCATGCTTTGCAAGGAGCCTCTATATTGGCTGGGAGTTCATGATTCACATGGTGAGGAACCTATAGAATAGTGTGGGTACGGCAGAATTTGAGCCATCTCTAAACAAAACTCTGCACTGGCGCAGTGGTACTGTGGAGTATGTGAAGAGTACACAAAGTATTAACAGCTATCCAGCTTGTTTTCCAGAAGCAAAGGAAATAGGCTCTGATCAGGGCACCAGAAACGACATAGGGAGCTGAGTCAGACCATTGGACTAGCTCGCTCAGCCATTATTTCAATATTATTTGTTGGAACTGTTTTTTAATATTGTAGTTTTAAATTATTGTAACCTGACCTCTGATCTCATGGTGAAGGGCAAGTAAAAATTATCATCATCCATGGCTCTTCATGGTTTCAGATCAGGATCTCTAAAATCCCTAACTTGGAGATGGCAGAGATTGAACCCAGGTCCTTCTGCATACAAAGTAGATGTTCTACTCCTGAACTATGGCCTTTCCTTGTAAGCAAGGCGAGGGTAGGGATGGGGAGTGTGGCATAAGAAAAAAAAAATCTCTGTATCAGAAAAGGTCCAAGTCTCCTGCGCCATGGATTTATGATGTTCTAGCCAAGGTAGAGGCCAACTGGACTTGCGTAACCCAACAGTGATGCTCTCAAAGTTCATAATTTGCTCTGATCTTTGGAAAAGAAATTTGTCCTGCTCATGATGCTCAACTGAATTACAACTTGAGCAGGGGTTTTCCCCAAACCTCCTCCCTAGTTTGAAACACAGAAAAAGAGAGAGAGAGAGAGAGAGAGAGAGAGAGAGAGAGAGAGAGAGAGAGAGGAAGAGAGAGAGAGATCCTGTGTACCTGCTGTCAAGTGAACAGCTTTGTAGGTTCATGCATGAAAGTGTTTTAACATCAAATATCTTGCTGAAACTCTATTTTACTCCTACATGGGTTACCTAACTGAGCAGCTTTCATAGTTTGGATGGGTATCTTATCTGTTCTTGTTTCTTGCTTACGTTTTACATGATTGCAGCCCTTTCTCTAAATCTAACACTTTTTTGTTTCTGAGTATGGTTATTTGATTTTATGCAGTTCTTCTTCTTCATGGCTGGTGCTCATCAGTAGAAGATGGGTTTCCCTCCTCCCCACCACCCACCCCAAATACAAAGAGAACTCATAATTGCAAACCCATTCCAAATTGAGCCAAATAGGTTCTGCCTATTGCTATAGTCTAGTAGACTAGATTTCAGCCTTGGTTGGAGTGAACGGCTTCATAGACAACAGACATGACTCCCATGCAGGTTTAGAAATGGCACCACTAGAACTGGAATCAGAGCAGGGATGTGATATTGGAAGGGAGATGCTCCAGGCATCTGGAACAGAACATCTGGTGAAATGCATGGAAGACTTGATTATTTTTATTTTTTTATGAGCTTAAGAAGAAAGCCTGCTGGCTTGGCATGGCTCCCCACACAGGGACAGACTGTGTGAGCTGCTAAAAAATAAAATGGCTTCTCTCAGGACTTGTCTTCCAGCTGTGCTCAGCTATGATAATAAAAACTAACCTTCCCTTCTTTGTTGCCATCCACTGCCCCGGATTTAATGGTTATGAAAGTCACTTGGTTTAATATTGCCTGTGATTGAGACATCTGACGGGAGCCCTTGGCTCGTGTTCCTTGCCTTTCCTAGTATCAGACCCTAAGGCAACATGCTGGGCCTTTCAAAGCTTGGCTATGTTGGAGTGTGAATACATTGCAGAAATCCCAGTTTGTCAATTCCAATGGCACTCACTTTGTGGAAGTGTCTGGGAGCTCTAACTATTGGAGAGAAGGAGGAACCCAGCATATGGACTCTGGCTGTGAGGCCCTTTAGAGGTTGGAATCCAAATCTACTAGAACTCCCATCTCTGTTTGGACCCCAAATTGACAAAGGATAACCTTTTTCTTGCTCTGTCTGTCTTGAGTTTAATCTGTTTTTCTTTTCACACACTCTCTCTCTGTCTAATGTTGTCAAACAAACTGATGAGTTAAGACTTCAAATTGCATATCATGGTTAAGACTTGGGTGGGGAACTTTTGAGCCTTCAGATGTCGCTGAACTACAACTCCCATCAGGCCCAGCAAGCTTGGTCAGTGGCCTGAACTGATGGGAGTTTTAGTTCAGCAAATACTCTGGAGGGCCAAAGTTTCCTCATACTGAATGTAAAATTTGATGTATAAATTATTTTAAGTGATTTTGAGTGTGAGAACTTTATATTTAATTGCATGTTTCACTCAGCATTATGTGTAAGTATCTGAACCAGAGATTTACACTGATCCTTCCATACCACCCTGCCCCCGTCCTGTGACGATGATACAAATAAATGTAACCTCAATGTGACAAGCAGCTTACATTATAGTTCCTGTTTCTGAAAAGCATGGCCTGCCTTTCCCAAGCTCTTGCTCCCAATGTCTTCCTCCTTGGCACATGATCCTTGTAGACTTACGTCCTTTATGCTATAATAGTTTCTGGAAACCACAGGAGGGAGGAAATGCTGTTGGGCTCAGGTCCTGCTTACGGGCTTCCCATGGGCATCTGGTTGGTCACCAGGGGAACAGGATGCTGTCCTAGATGGGCCACTGGCCTGATCCAGCCGGGTTATTCTTTTCTTGTTATGTTCATATTACCTTGTGCCCTTTGAATACTGGTGGGAGACAACAGCTGCAATCAAAGTAAGTGACAGTTTTCAACACCGAGAAATACACACATAGAGAGGCTGCAGTCCTATGCACAGTTATACTCCATTGACCACAGTGGGCATAGCTTCTGAGCAACCTTCTATTGGATTCACCCTAATGAAACCAAGGGGTGCAGGACTCCATGGCTTTTTGAATGGAAAAATGGAACCTTAGAGGCTGGGCAATCACTCTCTATTTCAGACTCTCCAGGTAGAAAGGAAGGGGTGGGGGAGAGCGTGGAAGAGAGAAGCTGTTAATTAAAATACTCCCAATGTCCTAAACTAAATTTTAATTGAATATTCAATATCCCCACCTTGGATATTACAATACAGAGACATTAAACCTGTACACAGTACTCTGCAAGCATACGTGCTGTGCAATAAAAGTGTCAGCTGTTAACAATGGTATAGCATTAAAATCTCTTTTCAGAGTGTCTTCAGTATTATTTGGTGCTGTCACTTATGTAGTATTTTTTCAACAGTAGAAATATGCCTGAAATGCAGGGGAAGGGTTCTTCATTTAGCAGCAGTGAATGTGTGCTTATTTCTCTAAAGACAATTTGTAATATTTTAGTAAGCCCAAACCTTGCAGCTGTGAATCAATCCACTGAGTTTTTTGTGTGTGGTGTTTTTTTGTGTGTGTGTGTGTGTTTTACATCTAAGAGACCATTCCACTGGCACCTCCCCTTAATTACTGTTTTCAGGTGACAATTTTAAAAATCTGAAACCCAAGGAAGTTCTAAACTTTTCACTTCTGAGAGGATGCTGCTCATGTATCACTTCGCTCACAGCCAGCCAGCTAGCTGGAAGCGTATTTTTTCATCATCGAACTAACCTTTGCTCTTGCAGCAGAAGTTGTATAATTTTATGTACTGGGCTTTGGATGGTTGCATAATTGGGGGCATGAAAAAAACCAGTGACCTATGTGGCTGATGGTCTTTGGTTATTCCATTAGTCTAAAGAGGTTTTCATCAATTGCCTTCCCAACCCCGTTATTCTGAGTATACAAATCACAGCCCTTGGATAATTGATATTAAAGCATTACAGGACTTTTGCAAGGCGACATCTTTAGATATAGCTACTTATTTGAATCTCATGTTCAGCACTGCAACACGTCCCTTCATTCTCCTCCTGGGCCAGACGATGTGACACACGACTTTGCTAAATGTGTTAACATCATCAAGGAAAAGTTCATGGTAAGGCACTTCCTGTTACAGAGTCTGCCCGCGCAGTGGCAACATGGGGAGAGCAGATTGGAAAAGCATGATATCCCATTTTTACACAGGCAGCTTCTTGCAAAGCCTTTTAAACATGAGCAGGAGGGTCTTTATTGTAAATTAAATAAACCTTCAGATCCCTGCCGTTTAAATGGGCTGTTGATAAATAGATTTTGTTCTTAGTCATCTTTCACTCTTACATGCTCGAGAAAGTGCCCCTTTGTGTAAATTATCCTACAGCTCTTTAGTTGTACCTTTTTTTTAAAAAAAGGTATTTTAGTCAGCTGCCAATTCCATGCATGAATAATCAAACCAAAATTGTGATTTAGAGGAAGTTTATGCAGAGACAATGGGTGACTCAGGCTATCTCACAGCTGCAGGCCTCCTCCCACCTGGAGCTGATTGACACAGCTAAAATCAACATGCAGGAAGGGATCCAAAGAACTGTGCATCTATCTAGTTCAGCATGCCCAAGGGAAGCAGCCCAGCAGAGTGCTTTTCGGAAGAAGTCTGTGACATGTTGGCTGCTCGGGGATGGGGAGTTATGCAGACCAAATAGTGGACACCTCTAGCAGTTCTTTGGGGCCAAGCCATTAGGATTATTTTCTTCTTCAGAAGATACACAGATCTTACACTGGTCTTGTGAACTGTCTTGGCATGAGTTCTGTTGTCACCCTATTTTGGGACATTTTCAGCACTGGAAACCATTTCAACATGGTTTTCCATCAACAAAGCAGGTTTATCATCTTTATCAGGTTTTGAGCAGGTTCCTACAGTGAGATGGAGAAGGCATTTAAGAGGGGGCGGGGAGAGACTATGGGCCCTGGTATATATAGCATACTCTCCAACGTTCTCTGATGAAAATAGGTGCATCCTATTTAACAAGAAGAACTGTTTGTTTTTTTAATACTCTGCCAATCTGACTGGGTTGCCCCAGCCACTCTAGGCAACTTCTAACATTAAAACATTAAACATATTTAACATTTAAATACTACCCTGTCCAGGGCTGCCTTCAGATGTCTTCTAAAGGTTGTATAGTTACTTATCTCCTTAGCTCAGGGGTTGCATAACTCCATACTCTCCAACATTTCTCTGATGAGAATAGGGACCTCCTAAGGAAAAGTGGGACATTCCAGGTTGAAATCAGAAACCAGGATGGCTTCTGTAAATCCAGTACTGTCCATGGAAAATAGGAACACTTGGAGGGTCTGATACAGAAGACGTGACCTGAGGGAAGAGAGTTGGAGGATTGAGGGCTAATGGAGGGGAGAGGCTGTGTAGAAGGGGTGAGGCTGCTGGATCCAGAAAATAAGGACATGGCCATTATTTACACCATGCATGTAAAGTGCAATGATACCACTTTGAACAATGGTGTGTCTTCCCTTAAAGAAATCTGGGAGCTGAAGTTTGTGAAGAGTGCTGAGATTTGTTAGGAGACCCGTGCTCCTCTAACAGAACTACAGTCCCCAGATTTCCACATGAAGAGGGGTTGATTCTTAAACCACTTGGGGGATTGTGTTGCAACACTGTTTTGCTTAGTACAAAGCAGTTTCAGTGGCTGTGTTCCTATGATTGGTACCATAAGCAAGCAATTCTTGGATGCATAAAAACTTTGAAGGTTCTTCTGCCACTAAGTAAGGACTTAATTCACATATGAAGAGAAAATGTGAATGCTGATTTGTTTCTTTATTTTGGTGAGGGCTTATCTTTTAAAACTTCACAAACTGTGATTTTGAGAGTACAGAAGTTTTGTGAAAATATATTGGATTTCGGCCCCTGTTTGAAAACAATTATTTCCTTCGCTGAAGCTACTCTAGAGCAAATGGCTTGTGCATTGCAGCTTCACTGGCCTTCAGGGAAAGGTAAATTAGAAGCAACCATTGGTTATATAAATACTTAACAATCACTGCAAAATGAAATTTTGTTATTTAGGACTTAGACAATCTGCTGTAGACACTGCAAATACATCTGAATAACATATCCTTGGATTACTCTTAAGTGACATTGGCAGTGTAAAAAGCATGCCAAGGCCTTTGAAAAGCAAGCAACATAGTCCAGTTTTTATCTTTCATAGAAAAAGCAAAGTTTCCTTGAATGTTGAATGGGAGTGTGGGGTGGGAGTGTTGGCTAAGAAGGGCATGCTTTTGTTTGGTCCATGCTGGTAGCTGAAGTGCCTTCTGTAACATGAGTCATTCGTATTGAAATCTGAACTGGAGAAAAAGTCTTAATCCCCAGGTTTTGCTTGTGTTGGCAAAAAGCCAGCCTCTAAAATTTGGAGTTCAAATGGATGTGTCAGTATGTGCATGGGAAGACTGCTGGGCCAGGATGGGGCAGCTGAGAATGTGGGATGTGATTTGGTAAGACCTAGCTTCAAAGTAGAGCTGACTTGAAATTTCTCAGACAAACTTCTGTTAAATTTAATATTCCACACCCCTCCAAAGATCACTTTGCAGAAATTTATATGAATATTTTCTTTCTTTCTTTCTGCGTGTGTCTGCCCAGGATAGCTTCTTGTCCCTCCCCTAATTAGTAGAATTAATTATGCAAAAAGAAGAAAATGCTTGATTTGCATGATGCATATGCCACCAATCTTTACCCTTTTTGGGTCTGAAATTTGGAACATCTTGAATTTGCATTTTTTAAAATTTAAATTAAAACAAAACAAAACCTTGTACAAATAGACCCGGTTAGCTTTGGGATGAAATCAGAGACTTCTATTGGTTCAGCTAATTCAATGACAAGCTGTTCACAATGGTTCAATGTAAATACCAGAATTATAGGATCACATCAGTCTTCATTGGTTACTGGTTTCTTTCTTGTCTAAACACTAGGGATCTGACCTTTCAAAGCCCTAAATGGTCAGGGGCCAGCATATTTTATATTTCATCCTCATGTGAACCCAGGGATTGGAAGGCTCATTTTTACAAAAAGAATCAGTTACAGTTCATCCTTTAACAAAACATGCTAGTTCACGTCAAAATCATTTTTTAAAAGTTCACCCTCAACACTTCTCCCCTCCCAAACATTCACAATGGTACAAGCTGCTCAGCCCAAAATAAATATGTGACTGTACAAAAGTATTAAGATGTCTGACAGATAGAATGCCAACAGGTGAAACTTCCTCCATAACTGTAGTTCCATTCTAGTAAAGGCTTGCCATGTTTAATTTGTGATAGTCATTCAGCTATTAAAGGCACAAGGCATCATTCATTTTGCTCCTGCACTTCTCATTTCAAGCTGTCCCTGTTGGAAGAGAGTGAATCTCTTCAGCAGGAAAGATAGAGGAAATGCCTCATGTTCCTTTCTTCTGATTGCTAAGCAACAGTGACTAAGTGTCCTTAGCAACAGCAATGCCTCTGTGTCTGCCTAATAAACTTTCCACATTTTGCTTTCTAACTTTCTTAATAGATGTCTGATTGACTTACTTTGTTTTTCATGAAAGCTAACAGTCGAAGTTTCCTGCTGGGTGGCATAGAGAGGGAACGAATGTGGCTGGCAAATGAATCTTATTTCAACAAAAGTGAAGAGATGGCCTTGGCTGGCACATCTGAGGGCAGAAATCTATCTTAGGGTGTGCAAGTGTGTGGGACCATCCAGATCTCTTCACTCCCTGCTCCTCGGTATCTTCTCCTGAGACAACAACTTCTCTGCGCCTAATGTATACCTGAACATTGTATAATGTTCGCCTCCATCGTTCTGCCCGGACACTGAGGTCCAGCACTGAGGGCCTTCTGGCAGTTCCCTCGCTGCGAGAAGCCAAGTTACAGGGAACCAGGCAGAGGGCCTTCTTGGTAGTGGCACCCGCCCTGCGGAACGCCCTCCCACCAGATGTCAAAGAGAAAAATAACTACCAAACTTTCAGAAGACATCTGAAGGCAGCCCTGTTTAGGGAAGCTTTTAATGTTTAATAGGTTATTGTATTTTAGTGTTCTGTTGGAAGCCACCCAGAGTGGCTGGGGAAACCCAGCCAGATGGGTGGAGTATAAATAAATAAATTATTATTATCCCCTTCCTCTTGGAGAAGAACAATGTGTGATTTGCTCCTAGTATGCATTTAGAATAATAGTTAAGATTTATTTTTTTCTACACAGGGTCTTTGACAGGCTGCCGTATATTAATTCTGATAGGCTGTTATTTTGTTCTTGCTATGATGTTTCTGGTTTTGTGTGTGTTTTAAATGATTTAAATATATTCTAAGGGGTTGTTTTGTATTTGTTAAATGGAGTCCGTTGCCTGGTTTTTTACAGCATTTTGCATACAAGTGCAGAGTACAAAGAATAGAGTTGAAATAAATAAATAAACAAAGATGGCCAAAAATTTGTCCAACTGAAGTATTGATTGCCTCCGGTTTCAGCATTTTACTCCCTTGGATACTTTCCGCTAGCAAACAAAAGCTACAGGCTTTGCACATACTCATTCTGTCTTCCTCAAGGACAGCACACTTGACTTGGTTTTTGTTCTGAATTTTGAGTGCATTCTGTTCACGGGCTACTTACCGTCCCTAGAACAGCATGGTGGCCACCTTTAAAGAATTCAACTTGCAGCAGCAGGAACAATCATACCAAAAATACTCCATTATGTCACTGTGCAACTTTTTTTTTTTAAAAAAAGAAGATGATAAAATAGCAGTAAATCACTGCAGTGTAAGGCACTTTGTAAATGCAAGGAACTATTTATTAACTTTCGACAAATGGTAATGCAATTCTTAGAAATTTAACATAGTGCTAAGGAGATCGTTCTGTCAAAACCAGCATTTCAGCTTGCCAAATGAAACAATTGAACCTCTCCTCCCCCCATGCACTGTTCTAGGGGTTCCACTCTCCCCACAAGAGCCAAATGGGGAAGTATAGGTGGCAGACAGGGGTGAAAAGCCCAGTTACACTAGTAGAAGACATTGTGTTAGCTTCCACAAGCAGGACTCATTCATTGATTTGGGTCCATTATCTGTTCCTTTCTGAGTGGATCTTAGATTTGGATCTAACTAACTTTCACTGTCATTCCCTAACATTTTAGTGAGGGGGCCAGTCCCAGACATTTTGACTTAAAATCCAAGGCATTTATGTGCACTTAATTGCCATTGATTGCAGTGCTACTAAAAACAAATGTCTCAGATTTGTGTATACAGATTTTGAGTCGTACACAAAAAAATATTTAAAAAAACAAAACCTACTGGTTCATGAACTGAAATTCATGCGTAATTTTATACTTACAAGATAGATTTTTTTACATGAAAACATCTATGAACATTTCCCCCATAATTTTATGTATTTGTCCAGCTGTTCACTGTAATAATTAATTAAACCTATCTTGGCCATTATTTTTAATGGGGGGAAACCAGGTTAAGTTAGTTGCAATTACTTCTGGGCCAAACTCTTGGGCCCATTTTTTGGGGGGGGGGATGGGGTGGGGTGCATTTGGGGGGATGTGGGGAGGCAACTGTTCCAAGCTGGCCATCCTCAGCGTCTCCATGCAGAGTTGGAAAAGTATCTCTGTCTGAAACAGACAGGGAGAGCCGTTGTCAGTCAGAGTAGACAATACTAATCCAGATGAACCAAAGGTCTGCCTCAGTATAATAAGACAGCTTTCTTTGTTCCTATGTATATGTGAGCAGACCCACCTCTTTGTCATCTCTCTTTACAGTTTTCCGAAGGCTTTGTGGTACTTTAAAACTGGCAAAGCCTATTTGACCATAAAAGAGAGGTACAAAAGCACTAACTGCCTCAGTCCTACCAACTGCTAGTCTCTTTAACTCTCCTCAGCAGTAAATATGGCCATATAGCAGCAGCAGCAGCAGCAGCAGTGGTAATAGCAATAACAATGGAATATGCATGATGTATAATGAAACTAACATGTAGCCACTTGATGATCCATAAGAGCATTGAGCTTTTCACACCACCCTGCATCTCACTGCCTAAATATTGTTATATGGATTGGTGAAACTGGTGTGGCTGCACTTTTAAATACACCCTGGAAATTAGATAGCAGGTGCAATATGAGCTTTTCTAAGGAAGCACATAAATGCTCCTGATTTCTTCATTATTCAGTTGGCACACTCACTTTTTCTGGCAGCTTATAGGTGGCTTCCTTTCCCCAGATACCTAGAGGCAGTGCTTTTGTTCCTAGAAAAGTGTTTAGGAGTAGTCTCATTTTCCTACTCAATGAGGCCAAACTTAGATTCACAAAATGTTAGGGGTATGTGTACCCCTACATCCCCCCCAGGGAAAAAAAAGCACTGCTAGAGGCCAGGAAAGCCATTCCATTGTCAAGCTTGCATGCTGATCTACAACATTCTTATGGCTGGTGAGATAAAGCTATAATTCAGTAATGACAATCTTCCCACAGTTGTGACAAGCAGTACTAATTTCTACTTGGTAATCTGTGTTTTGTAGTGTTAAAACCCATAATTAACAATGCAAAGAAACCAACTCAAATTGTAACTCCCAAGCCAGGGCGCATCTTTTTCCATTAGTGAGAAAGAAGTTTTTGGATACCAACCATTTCTATGTTTTCTTAATAATTGCAAGTATCCCCACCCCCCGCCCGAGGGGTTGATTCCTGACAAATTTCAGGATCAGTACAATGGCTTTCCTGCAAGGACAGCTTTTGCCATTTTGGGCTAGGTAAAAAGGGTTCATCCTCCCAATATTCTCTGGACACTTGGTCTGAAAATAGCAGAGGTGAGAGATGTGCCTTTAGGCAACCTACAGACAAATCAACCAAGTGGTTCTTGTGCTAGGCATCTTTCAAACTTGATTGGGGTGGAAGTGGAAAGAAATAAAAAGGATTCCCTTTCCTTTCCCAATGGACATGGATTGAAGAGTATGGGTAAAACCATTTCCTCTGATGAAAAGCTTGGCCTGTCCATCCTTATGGAGCTCCTCATCCCGCTCTCCCTACCCTGGTGTTTTCTGTACCTCTGGCCGGCGAGAGGGCCTTCTCGGTAGTGGCACCCGCCCTGTGGAACGCCCTCCCTTCAAGATGTGAAAGAAATAAGCAGCTATCTTCTTTTAAAAAGACATCTGAAGGCAGCCCTGTTTAGGGGAGTTTTAAATATTTAATGCTGTGTTGTTTTTAACACTTGATTGGAAGCCACCCAGAGTGGCTGGGGAAACTCAGCCAGATGGGCGGGGTATAAATAATAAATTATTATTATTATTATTATTTATTAATTACTTTGGTCTTACTTTTAGCAGGCACTTGCTGGCAGGGTTTTGTGTGTGTGTGTGTGTGTGTGTGTGTGTGTGTGTGTGTGTGTGTGTCACTAAGCTGCCATGAGACACTTGTGGTGGTGGGGATGAGTCTGAGTTTTGACTTGAAGTGCCTCCTACAGATCTCACTTCACATAAGACAAGCCCAGAATTCCTCGAAAGCATCCTGCTTCAGTTTGGGATTTGTCCAAGGCTGTGCCCCACTCCTAGTGCATGCTGCTGACACAATGACACATGTATTCTGTCTCCAACTTCCTTGGAGGAAAAGCAGTTTGCAAATGTAAATAATACTAATAACGTGCCACATTTCACAAGCCATTATCGCTATACTGCCATGATTCATGAAACCAGAAGGACGTTCTATTGAGCATAGGCATCAGTCTGCTTGGATGTGGGCAGGTAAACACATATTGGGAGTATAGAAAATAATGTTTTTCTGGGTCACACAGACTTGCCTGAGGCCTCTTTCCTGGAAAAAACTAGGCTACTAGAAGATTGATCAGCTGGCCGCAGGGTATAAGTGTCATTTTCACTGTTTTGAGTTACAAGAAAGCCAATCAAGTAACTGCGGGTGTATGTACATGGCAGAATTTGCATACTTCCTCATAGGAAGATTGTGGTCAGAGATTTATTTATTTTTTTAAAACTTCTCATGATTGTCTCTGTAGCATGAAGAATGCTGGAGAAGTGGCTAAGTGACGCAGCTCGGTGCATGATCTTGTGACCTAAAGCTCTGAGTCAGTTTTCAAATGCATGCATATCACTTGATTTCCACATCACTTGATTCTTCAACACTTGAGGCCTGATCTGATTCAGACTGCTTCTGAATGCTCTTTCTCTACCCCCGCCCTGGAACAAAATTTTGAGTGAAGAGGGCCACCACCATATCTGCAGTCTTCCTGGCCATGCAAGTCAGGGCAAAATATGGAGGCAGCAGTCAGGGTGTGGGGTTGCTTCAGAAACAGGGTTGAGCCAGCCTCACTGCCATCAGACCCGATTTGGGCTCCAGGCTGGTGTGTTGATTTAACTCTGCAATCCCTGCCTTCAACAATGACCAGTGTGCTCATGGCTGCAGATGTGGCTGTGGCCCTGTTGCTCTGTTATATCACAATGTTCCCCAGCCTAAGTTTAGACTATGCATGTATGCTTAATAGCAGTGTGGGGGTGGAATTTCCATTGGAATTGTGGGTGTAGGAAGTAAGATTTAAAAGGTAAAGTTTAAACCTTTCCCCTCATTTTAATCTCCCTTGCTGTTCAGCTGTCTGGGAAACAACTGAATTGGTGAAATGGAGACTGGAGTGCAGAAAAATATATATCTGGAGCCACCCCTCTTCTCCCTACTGCTTGCCTGATCAGTGGGATCAGCTGTGGGCCACAACAGATTGCAGTGGGTCAGAAGCAGTCCAGGAGGAACAGCTTCTACACTCCTGAACCAGAAATAGAAAAAGAAGCATGTTTCTTGCAGACTATGTATCAGTATACATAATCTCCAAGAAACATACCTTTCTTTTTTAACAGAGAATGTACAAAATTCAGTCCAAATATGCACTTTTCCAAATCTGAGGGACCATGTCACCTCCTTGAAGTTTCTGGACTTCAAGGAATTTCTGGACTCAATGGACTTCTGGCTTCTTAGACTCTTTTTCTCCCTGCCTGACACCGAAAGGCAAAATAATGTGAGGGAGAACATATTGTTCCTGTGAAGGCAGACAAATGGCAAATGGACCAGATGTAGATGATTTGATTGAACAAGGGGTGATTATAGCAGAGGTAGAGCAAGTAGGACAATGCAAGTCTATTCAGTGGCTTTTCCCAATGTTGACTGATGAGCTGCTCAGACTAAAGAAGTGAGTCAAATGTGAGCGCTATATAGGCCATGGTAGATCCCAGTTGGATAGCTGAGTCAGCAAACCATGTCAGCCTATAAGATGAACTTGACCTGTAGAGCATAGCATGCTTAGTTTGCCAAAGAACCAAAGCACTAAATGATGCCAGAAGAAAGGTGGCACTGGAAGTCCATTGAAGAGCCAAGTTTGAAAAACACTGCCCCGATGTCTTAACCCATTTTATAGCCCCTAGTAGTGTTCCTCCATTAAGTCCTAAGGAGCACATGGGAAAGACAGGTGTTGGGAAGGAGCTAGATCAGAACAGAATAATGGGTCTTTTGTGGATCTTCCCATAAGACTCAGACTCCCAAATGGTTCTTCATAAAAGAAAATACTTTGAATGCAGCACATACGTGAACTATGGACCTTGCTCCCAAGGGAGGCAGTGATGACCACCAACTTGGATGGTTTGCCTGAACAGCCAGTGCTTCTGAATGCCAGTTGCTGGAAACCACAAGAGGGGACTCATGCGCTTGAGTCCTGTTTGCGGGTTTCCCCATGGCATCTGGCTGGCCACTGTGAGAAGAGAATGGTGGACAAGGTGGGCCATTGGTCTGATCCAGCAGGTTCTTTTTACTTTCTTAAGATCTTCCATTTCTATGACACCAGAATGGCAGAGATGGTCTAGAAGAAGGGGAGAAACAACAGCCCCATGGAAAATGGGGTGGGAAGTTGAAAAATACAAGAGAGAAGATGAAATTGTAATTTGCCTCTATATGTTAGAAATATTGAAACAATAAAAGATAATTGGAAAAAATGCATATGAAGAACCTAAGGGAAATGGTGTCCATTCTAGTACCAATCGATGCAACCAGGGTCTCAGTCATAACAGCATACCATAACAGCATACCATAACAGAGGACCATTAGTATTTTAACTGCCTAGACTGGCATTCAGCCTCCACATTAAACAACAACCACCACACTGAATAGTCCAAGCAAAGTGGCAAGCCTGTAATCGAGGGGGGCGGAGAGGGAAGCTGCATTCATAAAGTTGAGAAGTGTTGGCGTGGTGACAAGAGTAGTCCTGGATACGTTAGCAATGACAAATGCAACTTTAACTGTTTTCTTTCTTAAACGAAGACTTCACACTGGCGTTTCTGCCTTCAAACTGAGCTGTGCTAAAGGGCTCCCGGAGCTGACTTCTTATGTCCCACGTGCCCCGTGATGTTACAGATAGTCTTTATGCAATTGATCTAACCTCCCATTAGCTTTGGTTGGACCTGTGCCTGAAGTGAAGATTGCAAGTCTGGGACCAATAATATTACTTAATATTTAACACAGGAATGTAACATTGTTTATTAAGAAATAAAAGACAAATCCAGGCCTCAGGCAGCTTGCAATCTAATTAGCCGAGAAGACATGCTGGGGAGCCCTTTTCTCCATAGCATGGAAGAGAATTTCTGATTGTTTTCTGGATGGGTAGTTCTTTTTTCTTCTTCTTTTTTAATGGTTAGCATCTCTTATGAGAAATATATGCAGCAGTGCCTTCCCCCAAATGCCTCTCTCCCCCTTTTTCAGGAAGAAACCCCATCCATTCAGCTTCCAAGCATCTCTCTCTGTTTAATTAGATTTGACTTGGGAAGCTTTTACAGGTAATTGCTGTTTGTGGGGAGTCGTGTGGGTCAGATGCAGCTCTCTCTCCCTCCCGGGCTAGCATTTAAATAATGGTATTAATGGCTGGAAATCTATATTTGAGGCTCACTCGTTACAAGAAGCCCACACCACTGGAGGAGGAGGAGGAGGGGAGGTTACATCCTTGCAGTTCTCAATCGTTTTCCTTTATCTGATTTAATTTTCCCTTTACCTTTATGGTACCTCTTTTGACTGATTGGTTGTTTAGGAATGGGAACTGAGAGAGAAAGGGGGGCCAACTGTAATCTTTACTCTTTGGAATGCTGCTATAGAATGTCAGCACTCTGGTAATAAAATCTGGGCTTTTGTGTACGCATAATTTTGCAACAAAGCAGAATTGGTATGGAACAAGTAGGACAAAATATAACTGGGTGAAATGGTGCTGTTCAGCATCCCTGGCAATCCATGCCGTCAACCCCACTCCTTTCCATTCCCTCCCCTTCCTGGCATTCAGTCAACAATCTTTGACCACTGAGCATGCTCATTCATCATGGACGTGCCACCCACATTTACTGTTTCATCTGCAAATCTTGTGGATCCCCAAACAACTCAGGTGTGGGTGTGATGCCACATGCCCACATATTTTCGCTACATAAGTGCTCACATTGTTAAAAATTTTATAAACAAAAAAGAAATGGAGCAAATAATCCTAGTTTCCTTTTTTTAAAAAATAATGGGTGTGTGGGTTGTGTGTGTCTAGCTAGTGTTGAGCTGAAAACGATCGTTTTGCAACCCAATTCTCAGCCCATAAAGAGGTAGGTTACTGGTTACTTTTTTGTGGGGGCAGGGAAATTCTAGTAATTTTCATCAACCTGGGCATACCAGGAAAAGCAGCAATTGTAACACCTTCTTTCACAATGCATACGGCCACGGCACCCAACAACAGCATTCAAATTCTGCCCCGGTTTTCCCCTCCATTGTGTCAACAGAACAGTACTATGCTATTGAATGTGGGTTTGCTGGCTGAAGGCACTCCTCTCCGCATATGCCATAGCTCCTCTTGTAAAAAAATTATGCCTGCTGAATATAATCGTCACTTTAATGGGCTTCTTATCTAAGTGCATGTTTTAAATACATTCTACAAACTCACTTAACTTGGCCTGTTTTAAGAGAGGTAAATAATAATGCCCAACATGTACAGCAGGAGGGAGAAAATAACACGTAAGTGCATCATTTAGCATTAACTTGCATAATATGCATTATTAGTGTACCTTTTATTTCCACCAGATTCCCTAGCTCCCTAGAGAAGTGTGGATTTGCTTCCACAATGAAGCCCCTGTTACAAGTCCAGTCTAGGAGGACAAACTTGCCTAGTCTGGTGCTGTGTTGTTGGGCTGTGATGTTCACTGTGCTCATGGCAATATAGCACTACCCAATTGCTATTCTATGGTGTTCGCCGACATCAGCTTTGTAATTCTTCCTAGGGTGGCATGGCCTGGTGGATTAAACATAGGATTTCCAGTGAAAATGCTCTCTGTGGAGTACCAGCTTCAAATCTGAGGCTTTGCCTCACAAGGGGGAACTGAGTAGTGGAACCGTAACTCAGTGGTAGTGGAACCGTAGTGGACTGAGTAGTGGAACCGTAACTCAGGCCATACTTTGCAATGCAGTAGATCTCTGGCTCAATCCATGCTATCTCAACAAATATATACATAATATTTCATGGACATAGAAGTAATTTTGATCTGCAATATCTGTAGTCCTTTAAGAGTTAAACAACACATGGTACAAATGTGTCTGCAACTGACACACAGGGAGGGCTGGCCCAAGACATTTTGGCAACTGAGGGGAACCACAAAATGTCACCCCCACCCATCAGAAACAATATGGGGAATGAAGATCTACATTGGGAACAAGAGGTGTAGAGGTGGCAGATCCAGCCTCCAAGAAGCATGCCACAACTGTTGCTGCCAATGCAGTGGCAGCAAGCAGGTGATGCATTCATTGGGGGCAGACCTGTGGATCCTGCCACCTGAGACAGTTGCCTCACCTTGTCTCCTGGGTGGGTCAGGCCTTCATGCAGGGCTTAAAAATGCAAATGACATCAGTGGAGGGTGGAGCTAATGGCTAATGGGATCAGAGAAGGATCAAACAATTTCTTCTTTGCTGTGCTCCCAAGGGAAGTACCTTTTCAGAATGTAGTATTTCCCAGAGGGGAGCAGACCCTTATTGGTGCCAGAAAGGTAATCCCTACCCCCCTAAAAATCCCATACAAGCTTTAGAAGAGGAATAATCCTCAGGACCGCAGTAGAGAGGAAAAGACTCCATTTTCCTTCTGCCCATCATTTGAGCTCATAAATTATCATCCTCCTCAGAAGCTAATGTAATCTTTCTTTCTTTCTTTCTTTCTTTCTTTCTTTCTTTCTTTCTTTCTTTCTTTCTTTCTTTCAAAAACCCCAAACATTACATGTTAGATGCAAATACACTTTTGATGTCGTGTATAGTAAGGAAGCCTTGGGCCTAGGGCTGATATGTGGCCCTCAGGTATCTTCCTACATCACACACTTTCCCCAGACACCCCCCTCTCCCCAGGCCATACCCTTCACTGGCCCCAGTTCTCACCTTCCTTGAGGGTTCTCGCCTTAACCTTAAGGTGACTTGGCTTTATGGACAAAACTCCCCAGTCAGTAGCTCTTGGCCTTCAGAAATCAGGCATGAAGATGATGTGGAGGGAAACTTGAATTTACATTTCCTGCTCTTTCATTTCTGTAGCATGTGTAGAGCAAAAAATGGTTTGAAGCAGGTGTGGGACTGTGATACCCTGCACATTTGTTTGCAAAGCAACCCCTACTTGCAAGTCCTATTCTGCTCAGATCCTGCTGGTGGGTATCCCATGGGGATCTAGTCTTGATGAGGTTGGACTTGATGGGTCTTTGTTCTGACCAAGCTTTTTGTGCATAAAGGCTCTATGCAGTTGGGGTGCCCGCACAGCCAGGTGTCCAAATTACATGGAATTCCTGATGTACAAGCAGCAGCTCATGTTTAGGAGTTCTTTTGCAGACAACCAAACTCAATTCATGGGCATCAGAGAGCAGGCCACCATAAGGATGTGAACCTGAAGGTCGGGTGAGAAGCTGGCCCCACTTGTCCTTCGAACTGTGATTGTCCTGCCCACAAGTAACATGTAAAAGAAAAGGCTATGGTTTCATCTGAAATGGAACTTTCAAATCCTGGGAAATTGTACTATTCCTACACGGTCGTGCAAGTTTCCCTATTGGTGGAATGATGTAAGAGGCCTTATTTGGAATGAGGTGGATGTGGAAGAATAGGAAGCATTTGTGCTTCCTGTACCTTCTTCATCTCTTTTACCCTCAGTATACCTGTGATTGCCTGGTACTTGGGACACGTGACAAGGCATTGCTATCTCAGTTATGCCAGCTTGTTACCCTCCCAGGACAACCCCAGTTCAAGATGGATATCTGGTCTGATTTAGCAAATGCACTCATTTTTGGTTTTGCTTTGTGTCAACAATAAGCAATAGAGCCAGGTGACACAAAACCCAGCATCGACCCGCAACTAAGAAATCAGTGGCTTCTGTATTATATAATTATTGATGTAGCTGAAAATTGCCACGGGCAAAGCACAACTTGCTATTTGTTATGCTGTATTGTCTCTCTAGTATGCACCAGGCCTCTGTGTCCGCCTCTCATGTTCCCATTCCATGTTTATTTATATGGTGTGCCTTTAGCTTTCATGTTTCTCCTGTGAATCCAAGTTGGAAAAACAGCACAAGTCTCATTCAGCAGGGTGATAAAGAAAATAAATTCCTGCAGATATCAGTGAAGCCCCAAGTTGACTACAAAAGAATATGAGGAAAGGTGAGCATGGGAAAACAGGTTGAAAAGGCATCAGGCTCTTTTAATCTCACCAGGGTCTGGGGAGAGTGCCAGTCATTTAATAGAAATGTACACCTTTAAAAAGAGAGTGAGCGTTAAGAACACAGAGGTGTTTTTATCTCTCTATTTGGATAACATAGCACCCATCTGAGGCCACTTCCTTACATGTGCTCCCGTGTGATCACTGAAATCATCGGACTATTTATGGCTAGTTCAAACAGTGAGAGAAAATGATTTTCTTGGGTGGTCACCACTCCCCTGCCGTGGAACCTTCTTCCTATAGAAAAAACCCCAAGCTTTTGTGTTTTCGTAACATTGTATATGAAGAAGATACAGTTTGTGTACTGGGAAAACAAATGGTAGACAACAGGGTTGTGGTTTTCCTATAGGCACTGTATGAATGAAATACAGGACTAGATAAGCCTTTGTTCTGATCCAACAGAGCTCTTATTATTACAGGCAGGAAACTGTTTTAATGAAAATTTTATTTTTGTGCATGCTACACTCTGGAGTGTCTATTACTTGTTTCACCCTTTATTGGTCTTTAGGGATAGGTCAGGTTCAAGCCTGTGACTATGCCTTCATTTTCAAGGTGAAGAGTGCCCACAGCTCCAGGATGACAAACCCTCACTGAGGTGCCTCAGGGTGAGCTTGGGAAAATCAGGCTCCTTCTGGGACTCCCCATTAGCTTTCTACCAGCCATAAACCTTTCCTTCTGTAGCATTCTGCTACCCAAGTTCCCCAAGCGTACCTTGTGAAGGTGAAGGAGATAAATCAGATACAGCGGAGGCCAGGGACAACAGAGGGCCCATTTTAAAGTCTTTTCTGTGTTCCCAAGAACAAAATGGATGCTGTGAACATCACTGTAAAATTCCTCTTGGCTCAATCTATTCTGTGAGGAGGAATTAATACAACAAGTCCCAGCATTCTGGAGGCACAATAGAGGCTGCCAAGCATGATCAGAAACCGCCAGCAATACCAGGAATGCTGGGATTTGTAACTTTAATTCCTCCTGGCTAAACAGACTCAGCCAGGAGGAAATACAGCTGAACACTCCAGTGTGCATGGAACATCATTGAAGCTTTTGAGTGTTGTCTGAAGCCTACTTTTGTGAACCCAAAGGGAAATTAAAAGATAAAAGGCTTTTCCTGGCCTTCCCAGCCTCCAGTTATCCTCCTCCTCACAAGCCCAAATATGGAAACGTGTGGAAGCTCCTCAGGGAGGGCTAGGGATGTGCTGTAATCATGAGCCCAAGCTGAAATTTTGGAGATTTTGCCCAAAGTGTGGATTGTGTTTCGGATGCTAATTGGCACTGCTAATGCCAATTTCTCAATTTGATGCTGTTGCTAGCAGGAAACTATAGGAAGGTTTTGGCTCACTTTGAAATTCATCTGATTCCTATAGTAATAGTATGATATATCATCCAGAGAGGCCAACTTGAGCAGAGGTTTGTGGGGGCCAATAACAACCATATAGTAAATCCAGAAAAAAGCAAAATCCACAGTAAAATAAATAAGTAAAATACACAAAGTAAGTAATAACGGTACCTAGTTAATTGATGTTCCTATTATCTGTTTTTATTGCTTGTCATTTAAATGTAGGTCTTAGGAGTTGCTTGGGATTTATATGCATAAAGCTGCATATACATCAATTAATTTGTCCTGAAGCTTGTATAACTGCACTGAGACCTGCAGGTATAAAGTGGTATATAAATTTAATTAATTAATTAATTAATTAATTAATTAATTAATTATATAATTGAGGTTGCATTCCATCATGTGATTTATAGGCAAGCTATTTCAGTTCCCCTTTCATGCAGCTGGCAGCATGGTCTGCATCATGCCAGTGGATTGCAGCAGAACCCTGAATGAGTTGGAATTGTAGTGAAACACTCGATTTTTAAATGGGTCTTGGTACAAAAGGTGATATCACGCTATTATAGATGAGATTAGACAAATTGGTTTCATGCAAAGGGTGTTTATAGATAATGGTGAGAGAATATAGACATCATGAGAATGCAGAATGAGATGATTAAGTATGTGTTACTTGGAGAATACTGAATGAGCACTATAGCAGTGTGAAACTTTTCAGAACCATGCGTGCTGCTCGCTTGATGGTGTATTTTGCTTCATCTATGAGGGTGTTTTTTGTTGTTGTTTTTTTGAGAAATACCCCTGTCATGAATGGGAGTTTAGTGACTTCTATCCAAAAATGAAGTTACTGAGCCTTCTGCCCATCTGCCCAATACGTCTTGTTCAGAAAGGTAGCCAGATTGGTGAGTGGGCTAGTATTTGTGGCACTTCAGAGAGCAACAGAAGGCAGGTTTTAGCTTCAAGGAATTTAACCCCATGCTGGGGAGGCAAGACTAACACAACAGAGGGAATGAATGGGAACTAATATGCTTCTGCTTATTATGGTATGTGTGTTTGGATTTAGCTCTATAAATATTAATAGAAAGACACTCATTTATTTTACAGTTGTTTCCAAATGCTGCTTCTATTTTGTGCAGATGTGCTCAGCCTCCACCCCTCCATTTTTTTAAACACAGCAGTCATGTTGTTCCTGAGAAGTGAGTCTCTTTGACGGTTAGCAACAGAGACAGAAGATGGCCTCTGCTAATTGAATAGATGCCTGCTCACATATCATTATCGTAAGAGCTAGAATGAAAACAATCCCAATGTAGTGAATTTAAGGTGCAATATTTGGTCGTTTAAAGACTTATAGGCTATAAAAACTAGGTTGCTGTTGACTTCCTCAAAAACTGTGGGGTTGTGTGAAAAGTAATTAAGAAAACATCATAAATGTTTTGCAGGTGGGACTCAAACACATATTGGGATTTTAAATTTCTTTTTAAAGCTTTTATGGTAATTATGATATTCACTTAGTGAAGGTCATTCTCTCTCTGCTGCTAGCAGCCAAAGAAACTTGCCCGTCAGTCTTTGTGTTCATGTATTTACTTACATATGCATTAGTGACAATGAACAGTCAGCCACCACTCAATACACACTTGGGCACACTCGTAACATTTTAAAAAGACTTCCAACGAATTGACCCATTCTCATAAGAGCATAAGAAAAGCCTGCTGGATCTGACCAATGACCCATCTAGTCTTGCATCTTGTTTTCACTGTGGTTGACCAGATCATTATTTCTTTTATTATTTCTTTATAAAATTTGTATACAGTGGTACCTCAGGTTACATACGCTTCAGGTTACAGACTCTGCTAACCCAGAAATAGTACCTTGGGTTAAGAACTTTGCTTCAGGATGAGAACAGAAATTGTGCTCTGGCAGCGCGGTGGCAGTAGGAAGCCCCGTTATCTAAAGTGGTGCTTCAGGTTAAGAACAGTTTCAGGTTAAGAAGGGACCTCCGGAATTAATTAAGTACTTAACCCAAAGTACCACTGTACTGCCCTTCATCTGAAGATCTCAGGGCAATTCACAGCATAAAAATATAAAAGAAAAACACAAAATACATAATAAAAACAAGAATGAAACAAACCCATAACCCCACCTCCCACAAATACATTTAGGGAATAGAATGTTAATCAGCCCAAGGCCTAGTTGAAGTGAAACAGGTCACCACAGTCGTTTTGGTGTTGCCACCCTCCAGACTTCCCAAGGAGGAGTTGCACAAAAGAAGGGGCTCAGATGATGACTGCAGAGTCCAAATTTGTTCATATGGGGAGAGGCAGCCCTTGAGGTATTGTGGCCCTGAGATCAGATGCCTTTGGGAAACCAAGAAGCAGAGCATTAGCACAAGGGCACTCTACCCCCTTGTGGTTTCCAGCCACTGGTATTCAGAAGTATTGCTCCCCCCCAGCTGTGTAGGCAGAGCATAATCATCATGACTGAACCTCTTTCAAAGCTGTGGGGTGTAATCCACTGAGAGCAGTCAAGTACAACATTCCTTGTTTTCCTAGAGTGGACATGCAATGGAATGTTTGGTCCAGCCAGTTGAAGCTTCCTGTTCCTCCTGGCCCAGAGCATCCTTTCTTGCATGTGACTAGTGGGTGGGCGTGACCTTTCCAGACCTGGTAAAAGGTCAAGGCATGCTGATACACACACTCTCTCTCTCTTTTCCATCTTCTTTTCATCCTGCGAACTCCCTGGAATGAACTGCTGGCTGTCAGCCAAGCAGTCCCCCAGGTCATCTCCCTCATGGGATAAATCTGTTAGTATAATTTTGTAACTGCAAGCCTAAAGCCTGCATTCAGGGATCACACTGTGCTCTGACTGATCGTAAGTAAAACTACTTTTTATTGCTTATGAATAAGATTGTGGTGTCTATTCTTTTAGGAGGGATTCAAGGGGTCTTACCTGGGAAATATTAGAACACATTTCAATCTGGACAAGCCAGATTGAATGGTGTATTGTCTTAAGAAACTCACACAAGTTTGCAGCTAGTTTTCTGCTGTCGGTGAGAAGGGGAATGTAAACTCTGCTAAGTAAAGGAACTTGCTAGTGCAAGTTAGGAAGGATATTAATAAGCAATATATCCTTTCCTGCCACCCTGGACATTCCCACAAAAGCCATCTAAGTTGGTGGTCATCTCAGCCTTCTGTGGGAGCGACTTCTATAGTTTAACTATGCACTGCGTAAACAAGTGCTTCCTTTTATGTGTCCTCCTAGCTTGATTCTCTAACCTTCGTATCTTAGTATCATGTTAAGAAGAGGAGGAAAGGAAGGATACAAGACAGCCACGGACACCCTGTGGGCAGGGTCCCCCAGTAACATGGAGTCAGTCCTGCTCCAGGTCAAAGGATCTCTACTCTACATCAGATTTGCATACTATTTTTTTGTAACTGGATCAGGTCTAGAGATTAAGTTTGGGCTGCAACCAGGAAACCAAGGTGAGTGGGCTCAGTCCTGAAAAACAGCATGTGCACACCAGCCCACACACTTCATCTAGGGCTTTAGTAGCTTGAGAGAGATCCTTCAGTCTGCATAGTGGACAATATGGAATGATGAAGGATTTCAGAATTCAATAAGGGAATGGCGTGAGGTACCGTAAAAGAGCCACTTATCCAGAAAAAAAGGCTGAATTGGAGGCTTTCAAATAGCCAATGATTGGTCCCTGCACATTATATCAGAAAAGATTGTTCTGAATTCTCTGGGCCAAGCTTCAGCTAAATTGGCAGCATTGTACAGGTCCCTAGGCAGCCACTGCAAAGGGGAAGCTGAATTTTGAGGAGTTGTTGAAGGCCTTGCCAGGGAGAGCGTTGTCGTGCCTTTATCTGCACTGAATCTAGGCTGAGCAGTCAATCACTCTTCTCCGTAGAAACCTAAAATTCATTAGTGAAAAGATAAAGGTACAATAATGTAATTTGCATAATTAAAAAAAAACCACACTCTAAATTCGGGAGATCTGCAGGGATCAATAACCCAGAAGACAGACTGACTGAATGATGCTAACTTGGTAGCAGTGTCTTTTTTCACACCTCTTATTTATTGAATCAGTTTGAAGGGATAAGATGGATGTGTGCAGGTAGGGATCAAAAATGCCTTCTTTCTGGTTGAGGTCTACTCATGAGTGTCTTTGGCTGACTTTGGATGTTGTATAACTCACAAGTTTAGTGCTGTTGTACAATATTCTTGAAATTTTGGGATGTAGTATTAAACACTCTTACCAGATTGTGAGAACCATGGACCATGCCATCAGTCTCTCCATAGCAGGCAAAAATTTATATGACTAGCTGGTGGCAATCTAGTTATTTGCACATATCTCCATATGTTTGTTTGATTGTTTTTAATGGTGTCCCACTCTCTAAGCACTTCGTAAGGAGATGAGGATTGAAAACCTTCCGTGATGCTACATTGAAATAGTCCAGAATGGAAATGGGCTTGAACTGGAATCTGGACAAGAAATAGAGGGAAATCTTTTGACCTAGTGTCCTCATAACCTAATATTGCAGTGATTCCTCTCCCCACAATAAGAAATCACAATCTAGTTTTCAGCCACCTCACTCCAAGCCTAGTTCTCTCTCCAGGAAGCATAAAACAAACTGTGGAGAATCGCTGAGGAACACAGCGCTATGAAATAGCCTCCTAGCATCAGATTTTGGAGAGGTGCTTCCTAGTTGACAGGGAAACTATATGATTCTTTTTCAGTCGGTTAATCAAAAGCAGTTGCAGTTTCCATTTCAATGAGGAAAGGTGAAATGGTGATAAATACTGAGCAGAAAAAAAGTTAATTCATATCCAAGCTCCTGGAGCATTTTAATAAATAATAAGTAAAGCATACAAACAGCAATGCATATTCTTGGCCAACAGTGCCAGCTTTTCAATGGTGTTGATGTGATACTGCCAAGACAGCTCAAATTTGAACTGTGGAATGGAAAGGGGATAATTTGCATCAAAGGCTAATGAAATATTTTCTAGGACTAAACATAATTATGCATTTTTTTTAATCTCCTATGATTTTTCTGGGTGGTTTCCCGTCCAGGTATTGACCAGCTTGAGTCCTGCTTAGCTTTCAAGAACACCATATCCTCTTATCACTCCCTAAGTTGTGGAGTGATTTTGGGTGGATTTGTAATGATTAGCTGCAACTTTCTCTTGTCACCTCTGTTTTGGGAACTGTGTCCTGGGCTTCCAAATCCAATAACTAGTTCAAAAGCAGGCAGCTGCCTACTTCACCACATACTCAAGCCACTTAGGCAATGAAAGAATGCCCCCCCTTTTATTTTTATTTTTTGGCACATACCAGTGCTATTTTTTCTAGAAAAAGAGGTACCTGAAGTCACCATGAACGCCTCCCTTCTTCTCTTATAATGGCAATGGCACCCACCTGAGAGGTGCCAGAACTAAGTTCTGGTGTGTTCCAAATGAAGGGAAAAAAGCCCTGCATACCACCATATTCTGTGTGGGTGATGGGGAGAAACCAGGCTGGATTTATTCACATTCTAGCTTGGCTTTGTTGAATGGATATCACAAATCAGCTCTTGGGGATTGACTTTTATTATGCGAATAAACCAAGCAATATATCATATGACAAGCTTTTTACTCAATAATTAGTACCTCCACTGATTGAGCAAATTGGCCCTGAGACATAAAAGTGAATTCTGTCACACAGTGTTGAGGCTGTTGTGTTGTAGTTCTGATACTATTTCAGAGGGAGGAAGAGAAGGAGATCAGTGAGCCTCTTCAGGTATTAGTAGACAGAGAATTCCAGTGAAAACAGAAATGGGACTGGAAATTGATGGTGATTGCTTATTTGTCCCATTTCTGGAATTCAAATCAATCCAGTGAATAGAAACAGTATTCACTGCTGCTGTTCCTTTCAATTAATAAACAACATACAATTGATGACACACATCCCCCCCCACACATTTGCATTATGTTTCCCTTTGCATTGAAATGAATGGCGTGGAATCACGTAATGGCAATGTGACTTGCATAATTTATGTAACTAAACACGTAAATTATATACGCTACACAAGTTCACTACAGCAGATAGTGAAGTTTTTAGAAGAAGGCAACTTGAAGGGGAGAATAGAGCAGAATACAATGCCTTCTCAGGTCTCTACTAGACAGTGGCAGTAAACACATGAGAAAGAGCAGGGGAAATGAGCCTGCTACCTTTGCTCCTCTCTGCTGCCTTTTTGTTGTCTTCCACCCTTTGGAAGGTGACAGCCCAAAGCAGGAAGGCTGAGGCTCTCCACAGATTTTAGAACCCCAATTTTGCAGGGTTCTAAAATTCTCTTGGAGCTTCCACAGGTTGAAAAGGCTCCTGTTTCAGACTGTTGACTTCCATAAGTAGGACATAGACAGAAGCAGCAATGTGGGGGCAGAACTAGTCTTTGTTGCACCCTTCATGTGTGTACTATAATCATTTATGATAGAAGAGGCCTGAAGAGGGCTTCCATCCTAAATACCAAATCTCAGGCCCTTGTCCATTTAGATTCCCCTCTCTCTATTTTTCCCCAGTCTTGAGTTCATTTCTGCACATACCCACATCAGTTTGTGATCTTCTTCTTTTTTTAAGTCATTGTTAAAATTCACCAGCATTTGAGGGTACATTTCTCCTAATATACATACTTTTCTGTGCAATTTTGCTTAATATGCTTTTCTTTTGCAAAACAGTTTTCTCTAGTATAATGCATTTTGTATATTATTTTCTCTAGTATGTGCATTTTTATGCACCTTTGCTGCAATATATATACTATTTCATACACATTACTTCACTGGAGAACTACACTGCAAAATTCTGAGAAGTGCAAATTTTGAAACATTTTTCTTTCCACATATTGTTTCCGAACGGGAGAATCGGATAGATTTGCCTTTAAATGCAAACTGAACCAAATATCTCAGAGTGAGAGTGAGAGAAAAGAGGCATAAATAGAGCAATGTTGTGGATAAATTATTACCATTGATTAATTTCTGTTTCATTTTGTTCAGTTATTCAGAAATTGTGACATGGTATTGATGTTTTTTATTATGTATTTTTGTTGCTATGAAACTAATTTGAATTATCTTCTATGGTTATTATGGATAGTGGGTTTTCTTCTTCTTCTACAGGCCATTATTTTCTTGTGAACTGCTTTAGGCATAATATATGTGGGAAAGTGAAATACAAATAGAGTGTCAGGTAACAGCTGTAGCTTAGTGGCTGAGCATCTGCTTTGCATCATAAGGTCCTAGATTCAATCCCTGGCATCTTCAAGTAGGACAGGGAAAGAGCCCTGCCTGACATACCTGTATGGCTAGCGCTAGTCAGTGTAGACAATACTGAGCTACATTGACCAATAGTCTAGATCATTATAAGACAGTTTCCTATGCTCCCTGCATTATCCCTCCTCCTTCCACTCAGAGACACAGACATATGCACACATTGAATTGTTGCTGCCTGGGTTGCATTTTCTCAGGATCATGCCATTTGCCTGGTTGGATAAAAGGACTGTATCTCTTTCTGCACCCACCAGCAGCCAACACTTTCAGCCTTGGGAAGAAAGGAACATGTCATAATACACCTGCCCTGTTATGGATGAAGGTGGAAAAACGTTTTCCAAATATTCTTGGCTCTCTGAAGAACAGAAATGGAAAGCAATTTATTATTATCCTAGTTTGCCTATCAGTCAGGAGGCAGGAGAGTCAGAATTTGGGTATTCCAGCCAGTTTTCACAATGACTTCTTGTGTGACCTTGGGCTCTTCCATCTCCATCAGTAAATTGGGGGTGGTAATACTTAGCCGTCCTTTTGGAGAATGATTTGACACCTCTGGGTTGAAGGTGCTTGAGGAGTGCAAAGCATTATTATTATTACGATGATCTATGAATGTTATTAATGGGCATGACATTTCCATTCCCCCTTTTAAAAATCCGCTCACGGTATTTGACTCCCTGCAGCCACATGAACTTCTCAGAATGGCAGCAGACACAAGTGCTTTCTTGCATTGGCTTAATATTACAACGCCCTCTTTTTCTTTTCTTCTTCGCATTCTGCAGTCCCTTTATTAACAAGGCCGTAGGAATATCATTTGAGCCAGATCCTGTTGAGTTACAACCACCACCGAAGGGTCAGGCAAGCTGCCTAATTTGAAGTAACATGAACCAATCTGAAACTTGGGTTGACTTTTGGGATTAATTCTTGGTGTTCCTTGGATGTCTGGGCCAGCTTGATGTCATGGCTGGGATTCAATTGGACCTGGATATAGGCAATGAAGACTCAAATCCCCACTCAGCCATTGAGCCCACTGAGTGGCTCGGCCTCAGGAAAAAGGTGTGGCTGGTCCCAACTTACAGTGCCAAGGATATGACCACCACAGGTCAGGGCATTGATCCATTGTTGTCATGAAATCCTGGTTAAAGACCAGCACTGCAGGCAGTACATTATTTAGATATTAGATATCTATTTGCGCCAAAGTGAATTCTTGTAAATGAGTGTGTGTGCAGACAGTTACAGTAAGTTACAATAAGTCTGGAATCCTTTTGAGTTTTTGAGTTCCTCAGTAAACTTAGCATCTTATGTAAAAATGGACTGAAGCAGTGATGGCTGGTGCCCTTTGAGACAGGCAAGGCAGAAGGCAGGGAAATCAACCGGAATTGGAAGCAGTCCATAAAAGGCAAGCCCAAAAACTGCCTGTGAGTTAGTAAGAAGGCAGGTAGGTGGAGGCTGACTGATGGCAGACTGATGTTGGTGGACAATGGCCCATTTGCTTTTGCCTATACTGGTTTGTAGTTTCATCAAGGGCTTGCAGCAGCGGTGGGGAATCTCAAGCCCAGGGGGACATCCCTCCAGCTGTCTTTATTCAGCCTTTGAGACTAATGCCACCCCCCTCACTAAGCCTGCTTTGTACCTTCCTTGTTTTTACCTGTCTGCATTGTGTCCTTCTTTAGACACAGGATAGAGAGGATGGAAGTGTGAGAGCATTTGTAGAAATTAGGCTACAAGTTACATTTGTTGCTCCATTCACCTTTTGTCTCTGGCCCCTCCCATCACTGGCGTGTGGCCCCTGGAGAGTTGTCCATTCGAGAACATGGCTGAATAGCACAGGCAAAATGAGCTGGGCACAGCACAAATAAGAACACACCTATTGCTGCCTTGTATTGCCAGGGTCCACTGAGTTCACCACTCTCTGCGTTCAGCATTGGCCAATGAGGTATATACTATATAGATAGAAAGGCTTGATTGCTCATACCAAAAGCAATCTGATAACAAGGACAGAATTCCAGGCCTAGTGCAGAATTTATCCCCAAGTTGGTCATCTCCCCAACATGCATTGTAAAATTACGAGATGAAGAAGATGCCATTGCTTTGGTTTTATCAAGAGTGCATGTGGAAACCCTTAAAAAACAACCCTCTATATCTTTCTGCAAATTCTTCAAAAAGAAGAACCTAGTTTGGGTTCTAGCAAGCCAAGCTTGAATGAAAGACCAGAAGAATGCAGAGTGAGGGGAAGAGAAAAGGATACTATCATTTTAATATCACCCACCCCAGAGCACCAAAGTGCAACTCAGACATTCAGTAACTACTGTAGTTAGATCCATCTCACTAGCTCTCTTTGATTTAATCACAGTATATACAAACAATCCATGGGTATTAAAACCATATTTGCTGAGATCTCAGAATCCATATAATGAACACATAAACATTTTTTTTTAATTTGTGCTGCTGTTAAACCTTGGCGACTTACCTTGCATTTTTTATAATCACCATTTATTTGCCACGCTTTGGCCTGCCCATCCTATTAAAAAAAATAGATGTTTTAACTACGTTTTGGGCATTTAATTTTTAAAGCCCACAAGATAGCATGGTTCTCAAAACACACTGCTTATATTGGAAATTGGATGGTGCAGAGGGACACAATTGACCTCTGATTTGAAATTTCTAGGGATAAAAAAAGGATGGCTTTCAAATCCTGAGAGCTCTATTTCAACAGAGTGCACTCTAAAAGATCCTCCACTGACCATGTATATTTTCAATCTTCTGCTGAGTGTACTGCTCTTTGGTAAGGGACCATTTATAGAAACCTGAATTAGGACCATGTAGCACTTGCAAGTGCAAAACATAAACGCCTTGAAGACTAACAATCAACAGCAAAAATGGCTAGCTTGTGGCCCTTCAGTTGTTCTTTAAACAATCTTCCCTGGCCTTGTTGCCTGAGAGAGTTGTAGTCCTTGAAAATCTGAAGGGCCACAGGTTCCCCTTTCCTGGTCAGTTCCCAACATCTTTGACTAAAAGGATCTCATAAAGACAGTGCTATTTTTCTAGGAAAATAGGTGCCAGAACTCACCACAAACACCTCCCTTGTTGTCTTAGAATGGCAGTGGCGCCCACTTGGGAGGTGCAGGAACTGAGTTCTGTTGAGACCCAGCTGAAAAGAAGCTCTGCTTATAGCTCTGTTTAGATAGATCTCTATTTGGGGAGCTGCTTCCTTTCAGAGTAGACAATACAGAGCTCAATGGACCAACCATCTTGAACTGATATAAGGCAGATATATTATGAAAGCTCCAGATGTTCCAAATAAAAACGTAGGTGCTTTTTAAAGATAACTGATGATGTAAGCGAGCCTGCAACTTGGGGTTTTGTGTGAGAGTTTTGGCAAAAGACAAACTGTTTAGGAAATGGAAGAGGTAAATAGATGAGCGTGCTCATCTAGGAGATGTCAGTGGCGGACTGCCAGCCAATTATTGTTAGTTAAACACCAGCTCCAACTCCAGGAGAAAATCAGCAATTGAAGGTTGTAGTTGTTACCAACAAAGAAGAAAAAAGATAGTTGTTTCCAACAACAACAGGAGGGAAATATGTAAATGTATTGGTTGGGGCAAGGTTGGTGTTTTCAGCTGCCTGGCCTTTCCAGAGCTTAGGAAGCCGCCTTGTAATTCCCTCACATTTCTGAAGCAAATAAATAAATATTTACCAAGATATTAAAGATTTATTGAAAATGCCGTATGTTTAAGCCAACTTGCGGATGGTGAGGGGAGCAAAGAGATGGCGGAATATTTATTATTTAAACATTAGGCAAGCTCTACATATTTATTTATTCCTCCATAATCCTCTCCATGTTTTATAAATATTGCAAAAGATCCGTCAATAATATAACATGTTTTCACTAATCCAGCGGAATAATTAGGAAGCGTTTAGGGTAATATTGTTCTGAGCAAATATTGCAGCAATGTGCCGAGAGGCATGACTGGAACGCAGCAAGGCTCCCTTCACTCAGGGCTTCCTCCAGTGCCTATCAGCATCTATTAGTATCTATTAGTGCTGCCAAGCAAGCTGGATCTTCTTCTGTCCTTTTGTAGTGCCTACTTGATTTATAGCAACAAGTTAATTCAGAAGAGAGATAACCATCACAATTACAGGACTATTACTGCAGGTTACTTAAGCCAGTGGCTCTTGACTATTCACGCATCTCCATTCCCTCCCATGAAGTGTGCATACACACAAAAGCTCATACTGATAACAAACTTAGTTGGCCTCTAAGGTGCTACTGGGAGGAATTTTTTAATTTCATTCCCTCCTAGTCCACTTGGAGACTTCGTCAATACAGTGGATGCTCAGGTTGCGAACATGATCCGTGCAGGATGCACATTTGCAACCCCCAGTGGCGCGCCGAAACCCGGAAGTAACCCGTTCTGGCACTTCCGGGTTTCGGCGCATCTGTAACCTGAAAAAACGCAACCTGAAGCATCTGTAACCCGAGGTATGACTATAGATTTCCAGAGGTGAGATGGACTTCAGAGCAGCAGGGCAGCTTGTGATTCCCTTTCTTCTGAAACACGTGGCTGCACATACCATTTGCATCCCAGAAGAGGCGGTTTTGGGGTGGGCACAACCGATGTGGCCACACTGGGTTCTGTCCTGCAGGGGGCACCAAAACAATGCTGTATAATGGAGCATGAAAGACTGGGGTGCCAAATTTTAGTGTGGCATACAGTGGCGGACCTTCATGCTCGGGCACCGGGGGCGGACAGCAGGTGGGGACGGGGCTGGTACGCGTCCTGGGAGTGGGGTGTGTCACCTGTGGGGGCATGGCACCCAGTGCAGGCGGGGGAGCAGCTGTGATGGCACCCCACTGGGATGGTGCTGCCGGGGACGGTGCGCTCCCCCCACACTCCTCTTCCACTGCCGCACAGGGTGCAGCTGAAATTTGACAGCCCAAAGTCCTCCACTGATCCCCGAGTGTGAATATGAGCTTTGAATTGGATACAGGTTATTATTCTTATTGGGTGCTGTGCTATCAATATTTCCTCATCTCCAAGTGGAAGCAGTAAGAAATAACCTGTGCTCATATGCAGGTGTGGTTGCATTTGCACATTTAAATTGCAATTGTATTTGAAAAACAATTTGCCCCATCAGTATTGTTTCCCCTCTCCATCCCAGGTTCTGGATAACAAATGAAGGTGGCCTGTTACACCAAATACTGCTTCACAGTGTCTGTCACATCACTCAGTGGCTTCTATCTGAATGCATCAACTGAGGAGATACAAAAGATTTCCATCTGTGGTGACTCCTTTACATGAGAAAGCCAGTGTGGTGCACCACACAAATTTCACTGCAGATGAATTGGTGATGATCAGAGCCTCCTCAACAAGGAAACACCCACACCTTCCAAAAACAACAACAAATAGCACACAGCACTCAACACCTCCCTCAAACCCTCAGGCCCCTGTCCCCCCCCCAAGCAAGACCAAAAGCGATTCCAAGTTAACAAAATGGGGAGGGGCAGGGGACTCAGGAAGGTACCTGGGAGAGCACATGACCTCTCTAGCCCCAAGAGGGAAGAGGTGTAGATTAGGCTATCTAACACTTAACTCAACACTTCCCCCCATTCTTCTTGGCAACCTCCCACCTGCCTTCTCAACCTTTACAGTGTGGGCCTTGCTAGATGCTTTATTGAGGGCTGAGTAGGAATTTCATGGGGAAGCCCCTGACTGGGCCTTGGAACTCCTCATTTTTTTGCCTAGCTCACACTGTGTTGTCTGTGTGATTGGAGAGGCATTCTGTTCTGAATTTGGCCCAACTGGCATTTAGTCCAGGCACGTGAGAGCATTTAAGAAATGGCTGCTTATTAGGTTGAGGGTACTCTTTGATAGCCTTTCATGGGCTTTCCTTAGGGAGGGGGGAGAGATCCTTGAGGGCACCATTTAGACTTGGCATGCATACTGGGGTAAACACTGGCTATTGGTGCCATGCTGCATATGTTGGGTTCACATATCCGAGGTGCAGGCAGCAGGGAGGGAGAATTCCAAACCTTGCTGTGTGACTGTAAACATGCCCAGGAGATGGAAGGGATAGGATGCCACTCCCCATTTATTGCCTAATTCCTCTGCCTGGGTGAATCTGACCTGGTTATCTGGTTAATTAGGTGTGATTGCAGATCCTCTAATCTCGTTATATTTAATAAAAATAACTTGTTTGCCCATAATTGTTGTATCTTGAGACTTTGTGTGTGTGTGTGTGTGCCAATGTGCATTCTGGTGTATGTGCACAAGCAACAAGTGAACATCATCTTGGGGGTAGAGCCATCAGACATGAGCAATTTCTGTCCTTCCACCTCTTTGGTGCTCAAAGATTCTTTTATTATTGTGAGTATAGAATGGGATGCGGATGCCACTATTTCTGGAAGGCTTTGTGGTTTTATTTTATTTTTTTATAAAAATTTTTTATTGCGTTTCTTTCCATAGGTGAACACATTAGTTTAAACAGCAATATACAAGAAACATTTTCTATATATATAAAGAAAAACAGAGAAAAAAGAAAGAATCATTATAAAATTTTTCGACATCTTTTTGGACCTCCTCACATCCTCTCAGCATTGCATTCATCATTCTAACCAATTCAGCAATTTATTATCTTATTTCCCAACTTATTATACCTTTGTATTTATTATGTTACCAATTTCAAAAATTTGTAATTTAATTTTGACACTCTTAATAAACATAATATTTTGTTTCTAATTTGTCTCATTTTTTTTCCCCATCAATACTTACTTTATCATTTACTTAAAATAAATTGCAGAAGCATAACGTATCTTAATCGTGCGCAATCTTAACATTCAAACAACTTATAATGTTTTTGCAAATAGTCCTTGAATTTTTTCCAGTCCTCCTCCATTGTTTCTTCGCTCAGATCTCGAATTCTGCCAGTCATTTCTGCCAACTGGAAGGCTTTGTGGTTTTAAAAGCTTTGTGGTGACAGGTTGATGTTGGCTTGTCCACAGTATACCCATAATCAGCCACCAAACTAAAACTCCCAAGAGTTCCACCAAGGATGGGCCAATGGGATAAAATGAGATTTTCATATCAAGGCAGGATAATATAAACAAGACTTGCCTTCCAATGCTTCCTTATCTTTCATACATTCATTAAAAAAGAGAGATGCAAATAGAAGAATGAGCATTCATAGATCAAGGATTTCTCCAATGTGGTTTGTGTTTATTCTAAGACTACCTTTTAATGCCTGTTCTAAAAACAGTGACTCTTTGCGAAAACCTCTTTTATCATGTGAAAGTAAGATGGAAAAAATAGCCTTTATCTTATCAAGAATCAAGATTTGGGCCTATTCTTTCTCGCAGTCACTTCCACCACGTGTGGTAAAACGGTCAGCCTGCAGTGTGTTGCCACTGTATCAGCCCACACAGGGAGGCAATTTTGTTTGTGCCGCTGCTCTAGAAGCTGAAATTGATCCATGTCAGTTTTGAGCATCGTGCTGTAAATATAGCCCATTGACACTGATCTGGGCTGAATTTAGTCTGTCATGGAAGATGCACAGCCATACATTTCCCCACAGATTTGGAGTTGGCAAGGGCTAAGCTCTCTCCCCACCCCTTCTCCTCCCCATGGAAGCCATGTCCTGCAGAGGTTGTAAGAAATTAGGCACATTATTATCAATTGTAATCCAATAGTAAAGATGAGAAGGGGGCAAGGACAGTGTGAATCTGGAGGATCCCTGGGGGACGAGGTGTGTAGGCTTTGGAAGATGTAGGATAGGATACATTTGTGTGCTTAGTGCAGTGGGGTTCCCCCCCTTTCCCCTTCTTCTTTGCAGTGTGCTGCTGAGCTTAGATTAATAAAAATGTAGAGTTAAGAATCAGAGTTTTATTAAGGTGTGCTCACAGAGCATCAGCAACCAGCCACTCTCTGAGAGCGTGAGCTGGAAGCCTGCCAGCCTCTCTTGCTTATTTGATGGTGAGTATTGCTTATCATACCTGATAGGAAGGTCTCTCTGAGAAACAGAGGAGCAAACTGGCAGCCACAGGATCCTTGATCCCAAACCTGTACCTTTTACACCTGTTTGTGGCATGTTTTGCTCTCCACACACAGCACAGCATGCTATGGAGATGGCAGAACAAGGTTTTATGGAAGCAATGGCTAGTTCTGGGTGTTTTCTTTCTTCGCATCCCACAGTCCTGCTCAAAATGCCTTTGCTGCCTCTCGCCCTCCTCCAAATCTTCACTTTTTGTCTGTTCTGTTTTAGGTTTCTTGCTGCTGAAACTCAGAGCTAATGAAGAGGGCACAGTTAGGACTCACGTGCTTTCTGTAGCAGGGAGCTGCAGGGAGGCATTCAGATCTGCTAGGGCAGAGCCTTTGAAAAGCTGAGAGCAAGAAGTCAAAGCAAGCATTGCTATGTGGAGGAAAATGAATGTGGAAAATCCACCTGTCCCTGCTCTTCTGCTCTCTCACCTTTCACATATGTGTGCTCTCTCTCACACAGACAGACACACATTTCTGCCTACTCTTTGACTTTCACCTCATTTTGTATTCAAGCATTTTACATACTGTAGCTCACAGTATGAGATTCTTAATTTCCAGGTTGTGGGTTTGAGCTCAATGTTAGCCAAAAGATTTCGGCATTGCAGGGAGTTGGATTAGATGACCCCCCGGTCCCTTCCTCCCAACTCTACAATTCTAGGATTGTATCTCTCTCTCTCTCTCTCTCTCACACACACACACACACACACACACATCCAGAAAGTTCCTTGTCTTTCCCTTCCATTGCCCCAGGTGACCCATGATTTTCTATACACATTCTCTCTGCTTCTCTGCATGCTACAGGATCCTTCCCCTGTCCCACAATGCTGGTATGAGGGCAAATATTCACTCCCTCATTCAACCCCACTCCCCCATCCATGGACCTAAACTGTTGAAAATATTTGCTTCAGTTGTATTCTTTTGTCTTTGATAATCACTTGATAGGCAAAAACTTAGCTAGGGTGTCTGCCTGTTTCTTCCCTTACTGTGGTGCATGTGAACCAAAGAACCCATTGATAAATGTTTCACTGCCTAAAGCAGCTGTTGAAGTCTCTTGGACCAGTAGATGGCCAGCATCACAAAGTAAGAGCTGGTTCACATAAGCCAATGGCACTGGTTTGCCATACAGTATACCAGGGTGAGGAACATATTTCAGTCCAAGGCCACATTCCCTCATGATAACCAAGGCAAGTGATGAACCTGGTGGAGCAATAGAGGAACACCTCACCTTTGCACAAGTAAGCTAAATACCAGCTCTGCAAAAATCAGAGGTTTCTACACACATACCTCCATTCAGAAAAGCAAAATGCATGCTCCCCATTCAGGGACAGTAAAGGGACATGACACCACTTGGGGAGGAACATGGTGTGGGGTGATGGTGGCTGTTTTGATGGGGGTGGGGAGTCCCAAGAGCTGAATAGAAAGGCCTGGAGGACTGCATTTGGCCCCCAGGTCTGCAAGCCATGTTATCTATAGTCATGTAGTCAACTGTGGCCACATTCATACCCTACATTTAAAGTGATATGATAGCACATTAAACAGTCATGGCTTCCCCCAAAGCATTCTGAGAGCTGTCATTTGTGCAGGGTACCAAGAGTTATTCCTCTCCCAGAGCTACAATTCTCAGAATGGTTTAACAGTCACTCCCTCTTCACAGGGAACTCTGGGAATTGGGGAGGAGGGGGCCAGGGGTGCCCTAACAACTCTCAGCACCTTTAGCAAACAACAGCCTCCAAAATTCTTCGGGGGAAGCCATGACTGTTTATAGTAGTATCACAGTGCTTTAAATGTATGGTGTGGTTGTGGTCTTTGTGTCTATGGAGAAAGGTGTGTGTGTGTGTGTGTATAGCAGATGACCATTTTTACAGTTGTGACTGCACTTTCTCAAGCTGACTTAATTAAGGAAAAGAAATGGTTGCTGCTGTCCCCGGGTCCAATTCACACAGAAAGGTCTCCACGCAGTCACATACCAAACTCATGCAGAAAAACCACTGTCATATTTTTTTGGTGCGAACCCGGCTTATAGGACTTCTTTACCATTCTTGGGGTCCTCATATTTCTTTGCAGAATAATTCATTGAATGGTTGAAGAATTTGGTAAGATATGTGCATGCACACATACCCATATACAGAGGAGTTTATCTTTTTTTGTGGCCAATCGCATCTAAGATATGCAACTTAGGCTTTCAATCTATTTGAGAGAATTGCAGGAAAGAGATGGTATCATATTGAGTCCATTACTGTGAAACAGGTTCTTATCTCCAGTGGTTTAGATGCTTCTGAAAATGGGCCTGTGATGAGTAAATGTGTTTCAGGGAAAATTTGAGTATTTAAACTAGTTTGAGATGGCAGTCTTGGCTGCAAAGGTTGGAGAGGTCATGATTCCAGACAGTTTTCTGAAGAAAACTGCAGTATTCCAGGTAAGATGGCTATTGTACTTTTTATCATACATCATTTGTCCCATTTCTACTCTAATTGATATAATCAATGGTACCATACAGAAGTAAAGATTCACTTAGGCTGTGATCCTATGTATGCTTACCTGAGAGTATGTCCCATCAAACTCAATGTAGTTTCCTGCTGAGCAAACGTGTTGAATTGTACTGTTCATTTGGTAAGAAAAGCTTGGGAATTTTCAGCCCACTGATCCCCAGTTAGCTGAATGGATGGTACATCTGTGCTACCTAGAGTGGGGTTCAGGGGTCTCAGTTTCTCCTTGAAGCAATGGTTAGGGATCTCAGTTGTGTAGTGCAAGCTCCTTTCAGTGTTTGCTATCTTTTTCACTGTGATAGTCTAGCTCCTATTGAAGATTAAGCCATGTCTCCTACATTCATTCAAGTGCAGCAGCATGTTGTTATACTTTTTGTCACTTGAACATTAGAAGGACCTGATCTTGCATCTACTCATGAATCTGAGCAAAGTATTCTGATCTCAGCTCACGAATACAAGCCTCTTCCTATTGACTTTTCAGGAAATGTTCTGCAAGGCACTCTTTCTTTGGCAAGTTTTTCAGGGCCTGGGAGGCTGAAATGTTGTTCCTGGTGGAGATTATTATTCACAGTACATGCCTGCTTCACCATCATGCCTGGGGAGAAATGTTTTTTCTGACTTAGCTACCTGCCGCCATCACCACTGGATGATCTTGCAAAGACTTAAAGCCTTTTGTGGGGTCTCTGAATCTGTCTGCAGGTTGTGAGCTAACTCACAAATGGGACAGAAAGATACAATTGAATCAGCCTTGAAGCTAAGGGTCTGTTTCACTAGATATGGTATTTAATGGCACATAGCAAAGAGAGATTCTGAAAAATGTGAATAGATTGTGTATATATGCATGCAGGCTTTGGGCTGATTAACATCCTATACATCCCTTTTAAATGTGTTTGTGTGAGGGGGTGGGGGAGAGGGTTTTTTGTTTCGTTCTCGTTTTGTATTTTGTTTTTATCTTGTATATTATGAAGTGAACCACCCTGGTAAACAAATTTATTTCATTAATTAATAATTATATATCTGGGGGAGCATTGCATAATAGAGGTGCCAGGTCTAAGAGGTTTTTTCTGTGGTAGTTGCCCACCTAACCACTGAAGATGGGAAAACCTGAAACAAATCCTTCACTGATCATCTTAATATAAAAAGTTCATTCAATATCGCAGTCTCAGGCTACTTAGAAGTTTATAGGTCAAAACCAGCACTTTGAATTGTAAGCAGAGTTTCAGTGGAAAACTTTCAAAACATGAAGAATATATCAATCACAGCTGGCCCCAGTAAATAACTCAGGCTATGCAGTAATGCTATTTGGAAATTTTAGTTTCTGGACTTAATGATCTTATATCTGCCCCATCCTTCTTTAAATGACCACATCTATTATTCACTTCTAAATGTAGTTGCTGCATTTGGGGTTCCGCTTTGCTATATTTGGGAGTCCTGGACTTCTGCACCTAAAGTCCTGACCTGATGGCACTATTGCTGTTGTGTTCACTTCTGTACTTACTCAAGGTTCCAAAGATTTTTATGGGTAGCCAGATACCTCATGCATTGCAGTCATCTTGCTTGGATGCTTCCAAAGCATGAATCACCATCTTTGTTCATCATCTTTCACACCATGCAATTTCATTTTAATATATATATATCCACCCCCTCTTTGTTCAGAATCCAAAACTGCAGAAGGTCAGAGTCAGTTGGTACAGCACTTTTTACTTTGCAAAAATGCTTAGACTACAGTTGAATATTCCTATAAGTCTGCACTACACACGTCATTGCCACCATCATTACCATCTTCTTGAAATCTACCTTCTTCTTTCTTTTATAGCTGGAACTACATTCTTTGAAGTCTGTACTTTGTCCTTTTGAGGGACAAAAAAGTCAGGTAACTCAGGAGGGCAAGGGATTCTAAGATCAGATAAGTCTGCAAATCCCTTTGTTATAGTTCTAAGACAAAGTTCTATACAAAGTTCAACAAACCCAAGTGATTCTACATGAATGATTTACCTTGGGCCCCAAATACAGGAAAGTCTTAAACTAATATGCTACGGGCTTACTAGGAATGGGAAGAGCTTAGCTGTCTTATTAAATGTATCCAGTTTTGTTGTATGGCTACAAACACTTTAACTAAATGTTCTGCACAGGATCTTCAAGGTAGAGAAGCATTCCATTTAATACCTGTGATGGATTCTCTGGGGAATAGTTTTTCTTCATCTGGTTCCATTAATCTCTTAAGGGACATGGGAAGGAGTGGAGGGGTGGGAAAATTCCAATATGTCAAGTCAGCTGTGACCTCAGTGGGGAAACCAAAGTCGGCTCAGATGAATTAATCTCAACAGGCAATGCAAGAGATGCAGCTTGTAAACCAAACATGATCCATTATATCACTGGGCCTCTTCCCCTAAATCTTGAATTAAACGTGTATATATTACATCTGTGCTCTCACCAGATTCATCCTTTTTTGGACAACTTATCCCACCCATTTCAGAATTCTTTCTTTCTTTCCTTCCTTCCTTCCTTCCTTCCTTCCTTCCTTCCCTCCCTCCCTCCCTCCCTCCCTCTCTTTTGTGTAAGGCTGATAAATGCTATATCCATTCCTCTCCCCTGTGATGATGATGATGATGATAATTTATTTATACCCTGCCCATCTGACTGGGTTTCTCCAGCTACCCTGGCAGCTGTCAAGCCACTTGTATAAAAGCATTCCACCTTCTTCCCAAGTAGGATTGCCTTGACTTCCTCCCCTCTCCTGTCCACTCCCCAAAATGTATTTGTGCTGACGGGCCCATCGTTCCTCGTATGCAGACAGGAGATATGATTAGATGGAATCTAATTTGTTTGGAGTGCTCCAACAAAGGAGGGAAATTATTCCACAGCAATATTTGCAAATGCATCTATCGCTGAGTCCCAGGCAATCCCTCACCACTAGATGATGACTCTGTGATCTTCAGGACGGCCTGATTAAAAGGGCTTTCAAATGATCAGGCTGCACTCTTCCCTCCCAGCTGTTGTTCATCATGCTTGGAGCACAGAAAACCTGCTCTCATGTTTCAGATGCTTCTTTCTCTTCATCCTTAAACTAGTAGATTCTTTCTTTCTTTCTTTCTCCTTCCTTCCTTCCTTCCTTCCTTCCTTCCTTCCTTCCTTCCTTCCTTCCTTGGCATTCTTATTCTTATGGCATTTTTAAGAAGGGAGGCGCTTCTATTGTCCCCATGTAGAATGAAACAGCCAAGAGCCACAGAGGGATCATGCACAATGTGCAGAATCCAACAGGAAAAGGGAATCACTAAGTATTTATGTTACGCATTTGTGTTTTTATACTGTAAACTACCCTGTGATCTTTGGATGAAGGGTGGAACAAAAAAATTAATATACAATAAGAGTAATTTAATGCATATCTCTTTGGGGTTGTCCTACATTTCACATCAAGAGTCAACTCAAAGGAAAAGGCGTAATATGGGCACACATACACATACTCCAACAAGTTGGGCCTACAGTTTTAGCAAGCTTCTGCTAAAGTTGTTATCTGGTGCTAAGACGCTAAACATAGAGCATGGGAACATTTTGATGTGGTCGTATCTTGGAAAGCCACTTGGGCATTGATAGAAGCAGCTTGTTAGTCAATTGATCATTTTGATGAGTCTGGCTCCTCCTTGATGGAAACATTGATTTGGCATTCTGTTTTCTATGAGGCAGACAGATAGAAAGCAATAAAATGGAAAACAGATTCATATTTAGCCCATGACTAGCAGATCACATTTTCTGTGCTTGCAGACTGGGTGTAGCATTAGAGTCACATCAGGGAGAGGACACTGGGGTGGAAGAAGCTAAACCTCAACAATCGTGATGTCATGCACCCTACCTTGGAGGTGTCTGCAGTAGTGTGTGTGTGTGTGTGTGTGTGTGTGTGTGTGTGTGTGTGTGTGCTTCATTTGAAGTATTGAAGTACTGTAGGTCTCCTTGGAGAATGATGCCTGCCTGATCCCACACCAAAAATGAGCAACAACCGTGCATTTGTTGCACTATAAACTTATCGTCTGAAAAGGCCTTTAAAAACAGCTCAAGGGCTCCCTTGTGTGCCCTTGCGAAGGCTTGATGTGTCCTTCTGATCAGCGAGGACTCTCTCCGAACCATTCTCAATGTTTGTCTAGGGGTAATAATTTCCAAGTACACAAGCTGCAGACTGAAGGTGAAGTTGATCTGAGGAAGTTGGAAGACTCTGTGGGGATGGGGTGAATTGGTTCCGCCAGGGCTGAGTTGAAAGATGTGTTGCTAGTATAATATTGTCAGGGCTTGTAAAACATCAGAGGCAGCTAAAGGAACAAAGATATGACATGTTGCACAGGTGTCTCTAGATCACAGCATTACAACAACCAAGTGTTTCTTGTATGATTGTTTTTCTGAGACTAGCCAAAATATGCTGTGCCTCAAATGCTCCTACTTTTGCTTTGGTCACACTTCTGGAACCAGAACTCCTATGGATGAGGGAGAAATAAGAAAAAAACACTTTGCAAACTGATGTAGAACTGTAGATAACTGAACTTACAATTGAGATAATGAGAAACCAAAATTAACAGGTTTGCCCTGTCTCTATGCATCTCTCTCTCTCTCTCTCTCTCTCTCTCTCTCTCTCTCTCTCTCTCACACACACACACACACAGAGAGAGAGAGAGAGAGAGAGAGAGAGAGAGAGAGAGAGAGAGCGCCATGCAGAACTTTTCTTCCTTTTCTGGATGTGCATTTCTCTTTTTCACTTCAGCTCACAGCCTATGGCTATATCAGAACCTCAATCAATGATCCTAAGCATGTTTACTGAGAAGTATATCCCATTGAATTCAATGGGGCTTACTCCCAGGTAAGTATGGTTAGACTTGCAGCCTCAATGTTGCTCTTTCTCCACCACCAGCACCTGTTAAACTTGCCTCTGGTGTCTCCTTGAAGCCCTCTCTCTGTCTCCTCCCGCCCAGCTTCTGAATCCTGATTTAGATTGCATGCACGGCTTTTCTGGAAGACTTAATGAAGCTGTCTCTCCATTCAGCCAGGTGGAGGTTCAGTGTCACAGGGCAGGAGATCACCTGACTGAAGAGAGAAGAAATGAGGCTTAGAAAACACTTGACGTTAAACCAAAAAGAAAGCGCTGGAGAGAACACAATAGCGCAATGGTTGCCGGGGCTCTGATATGTCACCTTTCCACAGGCAAATAAGGATAAGGTTAAAAGAACAAACACCTATCCTTATACAGAGGAGTCAGGTCAAAAGAAAGGGAATGATCTGAAGCACTGAATATACCTGATCTTACAGAACTGGGCTTTAGAAGTATTGATGTTATAACCGGGGGAAATGAAGACACAGAGCAAAACGCACACAGGGACTCAGGCAAGGTAAGCCGCATAGCATTCATGCCTCGGAAGTGACCATAATCACATTAACGGGCAGGCTACGGACAATCAACCATTTTGAACCAAGGAGATACGTAGGTAAGCATTATTTTAAGTGTGATAGCTGCATCCAGCTGTACCCAGAGAATTTTGTCCCATTTTTATTTACTGCGGACATAATTTTTCGAAGTACAGCTACGGAAGAGTTTTGTGTGAAATACAAGGGCCCTACTAACATCGTAATAACAGCTCCTATAAAAAATTTTGTGCCCCACTCAACATGCTCATAGGTAGCAAAGCACAGAGCTTGGTGCCAGTGGAGAGATATTGTAGCTCCTAGTAAATCAGAAACCGGATCATAGAAACATCTAAAGCTTTATGGCACTGGCTCCTTCATATGGTAGGCAGTGGCTCCAGCTTGGTGAAAGATTGTGGCAATAGAGCTATGCAAAACCTCATCAGCACTCTCTGTTTGCTTGTGCTTCTTCAAGTCCCAGGATCTGAAAGTGGCCAGCACAATAAAAACCAACAACTGAAGGTCTGGAAAAGAGAGGTGAATGGAGCTATGGTGATACCTTAATAAGTATTATTAATACTGTATCCATGGTCCCTGTAGCATTGAGAAATGGGACATGCTGATGTGTTACTAGCAAAGGCAAAAAACAGAAAGAGAGATGTTCTATATGAAGGTCCATCTGTCCCAGGATCCTTTTGTTGTAGTTCAGCATCCTGTCCTTACAGGGTCCAACCAGATGCCTATGGGCACTCCACAAGCAGAATCTGAGTGCAACAGCACTCCCCACATTTGATATTCCACCTGTGGTTGTGCTAGAGCAATCTCTGCAAGAGTCAAGGGGGATGTGGAGCCTGTGGTCCTCCAGATGCTGTTGGACTCCAACTCCCATCAGCCCCAATCAGCTTCATTGCACTCTAAAGTAGTAATGTGAACACACCGTAAATGTATCAATCCAGTCATACCTCGGGTTACAGACGCTTCAGGTTATGCGTTTTTGGGTTGTGCACCGCGCCGAACCTGGAAGTACTGGAACAGGTTACTTCTGGGTTTCAGCACTTGCGCATGCGCAGAAGTGCTAAATCTCACTTTGCACATGCACATAAGCGCTGAATTGCGACCCGCGCATGTGCGCTGCGAGTTGCAAATGCTGTGAAGGGTTGTGAACGTGCCTTCCACACAGATCACGTTCGCAACCCGAGCGTCCACTGTATAGGTTTGATGAATGCCCTTTAATTGAAATTATGGAGAAGGAACTTCAGCTCAGTGTGGCACAGGCAGAAGGAATCAGATTCAGTCCTGGGCATCTCTAGGTAAAAGGATTTGGTGGCTGATTATGGGAAAGTCATAAGGAAATCCTGCTGAATCAGGACAATGGCCAATCCTGTCCAACATTCTGTTCTCACACCCAGACTTTACTTAGAAAGTTTGTAAGCAGGACATGTGAGCATCAAAACTCTGCTTACCTGTGATTCCCAATGCTAGTTGTCACAACTTTTAGAAAGCATCTGAAAGCAGCCCTGTATCCAGAAGTTTTTAATGTTTGATGTTTTACTATGTTTTTATATGTGCTGGAAGTCACCCAGGGTGGCTGGGAAAACCCACCCAGATGGGTGGGGTATTATTATTAGCAATGCTTTTTCTGGAGGTACTCAGGGGTATGCAGCACTGGTACCTTTTTTCTAGAAGAAAAGCACTGGTTAAAAGTGTAACGACATCATGGTGAATAGCAGCACCTTTTTTCCTAGAAGAAAAGCACGGATTATTATTATGCTAATCATCATAGTCAGTCATAGGTAGTATTCATGCTAGTAGTCATTGATAGCTTTGTCCTTCATTCATTTGTCTCATTCTGTTTTCAAACCATCCAAGCTGGTGGCCATCACTCCCTGCTGTAGGAGCGAGCCCTTTGCCTGAAAGCCTGAAAAGCCACTTCCAGGCAGAGTAGGCAAGATGGACAGGCATTCTGACCTGACATATGGCAGCTCTCTATGTTCCTGTATGTCAAAGCAAGTTGTGAAGATTCAGTTGAGCTATCTCTTTGATCATTACATCTTTAGCTCAGTGGTGGGAGTGGGTTACTTTTTCTCTTCTCACATCTCACAAGGCTTTATTTATAGTTTCTTTTTTGACTTTGTGTGTGTGCTTTCTGCCAGCCTGCTGCAAGAGCCCAAGGTGGTTTCATGCCAACTTAAGTGCTCTTGATTTATTGTCTGAATACAGGTTTCTCGGGGCTTGCGCGAGCCGCTTTCCCTTAGCTGCTCACCTCTATAGGGCAACATCAGCTGCTTATGGAAATTTCCTTTTGTAGCTATGGATGAATGGCGTGGACCTTTTGTCCCTCGTGCCAATGTAGGGCAAGGGAAAACAGCATCCTGGGGCGTAAAGGAGTCCCAGGGGAAAGCTGAAATACAAGGAAAGAGTCTGTGATGCCAAAGAAGGACTGGTGGTCCATTGATCATAGGTAACGTTACAAACATACATGAGGTGCTGCTGGAAATTTTATGTAGTAAGGAATTCTTCTTTTTTAGGACCAATCAGTGGCTCAGATAGGGCCCTCAAGTGACTCATAGCAGATTTTTAAAAACTATTAGAATGCAACAATAAAATAAAATAAAATAAAATACACATAGCTTTAATATAGAAATAAACAGTGAAAGATTCTGCAGCCACAGGAATACCCATATCTAACCCTGCTCCCTGCTTTTTTTGTTTAAGCCAGTAGTATCAAATTCCTTCCAAAACAGAATTCTCTTCGCCAATCTCTTCTGTAATAAAACAATGGAATGAATTTGATGGGGGAAAGACCATCATAATGCAACTCATCCAGCAAGTCTATGTTGCCTACCAGCTGAATTGCAGATAAACAGGGAAAATGCCCTGACATCAGAAGACCTTAGCTTGCGTTCTTGTTCTTGTTCTTGTTCTCGTTCTCATTCTCGTTCTCGTTCTCGTTCTCGTTCTCGTTCTCGTTCTCTCCCTCTCCCTCTCCCTCTCCCTCTCCCTCTCCCTCTCCCTCTCCCTCTCCCTCTCCCTCTCCCTCTCCCTCTCCCTCTCCCTCTCCATCTCCCTCTATGTATGATTGTATTTTCAGGCATCCTGATCCCAAGTTATGTAGGGCTTTAAAATGGCTTCCAGCTGGTGACTGATACCCACCTGGCCCACAATGTTTCAAGCGCTTACCATATTAAATGACTGAAACCTCTCCAGCTTTGTAGGCTCTGACTGTGTGCTCACATATAGTAAGTGGAGCATGTCTTAGGATGCTGCAAGGCATGCACTAAATTCTGGCTAAACTCTCAGCTGTGAAAAGCTTCCTTTTAAAACAACATGGTGCTGCAGATTGGTGTTCATATGAACAGCTAATTCAGCATAGTTGATGCTGATGGGCAGTGCAGGGTTTCAGGCAGAGGTCTCCCGCAGCCCTATCTGGCAATGCCCAGAAAGATGGACTATCTCATATGACGTGTTAGATTTTAGATGGCCTCTGGTTCCAAGGGAAAAGAAGAATCTATGGATTATTGTACTTCCTTTTAGTGAACCATTTGGGGTTCAGTGGTGGCTCATTTCATACTGATGCCACCTTGAGTCCCATCAGGGAAAAAGGTGGTGCATAAATGAATAAAATAATAATATACATGATACAAAATATCAAAAACATGAGTCAATATGAACCTACAGCGTATTTGTTACAGAATCTGATGGGGCCATGAGGTCTTGAAACAGGGCACTTAGACTTTGATGCTCTGAAATAAAGGATGTACAGTGGACGCTCGGGTTGCGAACGTGATCCGTGCGGGATGCACATTCGCAACCCGCTGCATTCACAACCTGCAGTGGTGCATCTGCACATGTGCGGGTTGTGATTCGGCACTTCTGCGCATGCGCGACCGCCAAAACCCGGAAGTAACCTGTTCCAGTACTTCTAGGTTTTGGCGCTTCCGTAACCTGAAAAAAACACAACCTGAAGTGTTTGTAACCCCGAGGTATTACTGTACCTAGAAAATAAGTGATGCCTTATATAGTGGGGAACCTCAGATCCCTGGGCCAAATGTTTCCAAGTCTCTCCGGAAGTGGTCATCGGGGCCTTGCAGGCTGAGAAAGGTTGCTCACCTGCCCTTTCAAGACCACTGCTGATGGTTCCTGACAAAAGAGGGTGAGAAATGAGGCAAGGAGGGTTCAGTGCAGTATGGAGGTGCAATCTGAAGCTCCTACTACTGTGCCTGCACCACATTGAGCTCCCTGCACCTCACTCCTTCCCATCTCAGGAACCAGCAGAGATCCCTGGTACTGAGAAGGCAGATGAGCAACTCCTGCCTGCCTGTACCACCCCATTGACCACTGCTGAGTTTCTCCATTCAGTTATCGGGATTCTTTCCCCAGCCACATCCTCTTTCCCTGCAGCCATACCTGTCTCTGACCTTGCTTTACATTCTCCTGTAGTGGTTTTTGCCTGGTTAGCATGTGTCCTTGACAATGATTATTGCTTGCTTTGATGGAGGACAGAGAGGAGTGTGTGTGCAACTGCACTTGCTTGCCACACAAAGGTCACATTTATATTGGTTGCCCCCCCCCCACTTTTTCCCTTTGGCTCTGCCCACCACTGTCCCCTGGAATGCTGCTCAGAAAGGAAGGTGGCCCATAGGTTGGTTTCGTATTGTCCTTCCCCCACCCCTGCAACAACTGTACGCTGTGCACCGTTGTTCGTAAGGGGAGCCGAAAGCCTGAACAAGAGGAGCTCATGTGCAGAGCACATGACACCTGTTGTGCAGCTGCCCCAACTCTGAAAGGAACTGTTATGCTGAGATCTCTTTATAGCAGGGGTGCTGCATCTCCTGTCGCCGCCCAGGACAGGCGCATGTGCTGGGTGGTTGGCAAAGTGTGCCAGGGGTGGGGTGCACCTCCGGGAGGCCCCACCCACATCATCATCATCATTTTTAATTTGTATACTGTCTTCTATCTTAAAATATTCATGGTGGTTTACAAGCTGAAGAAACAAAAATGTACATCTGATAACTAATGCAATACACAAATGTGATAATAAACCATAACTTTAAAATAGGCAACCTACATCAAAAAACATTCAACAATCATTAGAATAGTATAAAATAATAATATCAACATATAAAAGTTAAACAGAAATCCACTAAACAATTACAATAAATAATATCAAAACTATAATCAATAAAACAACACTGGAGCCTGCCGCTTTTGCCCCTGGCTCAGGCCTGACTCAGGAGTGTAGCTATGGCTGGCTGGCAGTGTTGAGCTGCTATGTGAGGAAGCTGCCTCTGCAGCTCTCTCATGTGCCAGATTCCAGCAGAGAAGAGGGGTGCCGCTGCCACCTCTCCTCCTTTCCGCTACTTCTGCCCCCGGGTCAGACTTGACCTGGCAGTGGAGCTGTGGCCAGCTGGTGGCTTTCACCCTCCCGCTCCCTCTCAACTGGCCCAGGGGGAAGCCCTAAAGGAGAAGGATTTGCTGTCGCCAGCACCCCAGCCGATGTCAGAGACCAGGCTGAGGAGTACTGCTCTGATGAGGAATAGTGGGAGACTCCCCTTCTCCCTGCTCCTGACCAGGATCCTGAAGCTGCCCAGGAGCGGTGGAGCAGTATAGATTTGGAACAGTGGTTTGCAGAGGGGCATAGTTCTGAAGACAAAAGTTGGGACGAACTGGGGGTGAACAGCAAAGTGAAGAAGAACTGGAAGAGAGAGAGCTAACAGACACTGCCATGCTGGAAAGTGTCCAAGGTCACATAGAGCAGATAAGGTGGCTACACAAAAATTAGGGTGGTTGTGAGATCAGGTTGCAAGATGGAAGTGACGAGGGGAAAAGTGGGTGGAATCCTTAATTGGGAACGCCTTCATTCTGAGAATGGCTGCTTTGTTCTTTTGCTGTGATCATTAAGGACTTTTTAAATGGTAAGTGACTCTTTTTGCTTTGTCCTGCTTATCTATGGCCAAGGGGGGGGGGCTGACAGCCCTGATATTTGGGCCCAGGTGCCTTCACCCAATAAGGGAGCCTGGTTATGACCCCTAAAAAAAAGTGCCTTGGGCTGTGCCCCCACTCCACACTACATCACTGCTTTACAAGCAGCCATATACAAGACACAGCTCTTTTGGGCAAATCTAAAATCATGGCCCTACTTCATGTTCTATATGATTATGACCTACAAATGAGTATTGCATACATGTATGGCTACTGTGATTGACAAACATGTTTAGATCTACTTTCTCACTTGCATTGTGGATGGCACATTGCAGATTGAGGAAACACCATTCTCCCCCTTGTAAATATGCAGCGTGATGTATTTGCAGTTCGGCAAAGTGTTTAACCTGGATATTCTTAGACTGTGCAACCTGCAACTGTGTGGCTTTGCAACCGTTTCCCTCCACCTGCTCCTACCAGCTTCTGCCAAATGATTAACTGTCTCTAGTGGGATTCTGTTCAGTTACTCCTGCTCTATTAGCTGTGACAGTTAAACACAGAAAGGAAGAACCCGCTAGGTGGGCTGTCGTACAGGCTCTTGGCTGCTGTGCTGCAAAGGGCACTCAACCTTTTTCTTTCCTCCCTGTGTTCCGTTCATGCATCTGAGATCCACCAGCACCTGTGGAGCAGCAGATGGACTACAATCCACTAGAGGGCAGTGATAGCCATACCTGCAAGTGTGTGCGATTTGTAGGGCAGAAGGACTAGAAGTGTCTCATTTTGCATGTTAGCAGGATGGCTCTAACCCCCCCCCCCCGCCCCATGTGCCCTTCACAATTACTAATTCAAAAGGAAGGAGAGGTATTACTGCCAAGGAATGAAGTTGACTGCTCAAGCCAGCGCATGCCGAAAGGATGGAAGAAATCGTCTCTCAAGTCATTTTGTTAGCTCTTGATATCTGCCAGTTCTGGTGAGAGAGATTATTCCATCGGAGAAAGAAGCGTGACCAACATGACTGATGTGGAAGAACATAGTTCCTGAAAAGCATAGTTGAGCATAAGAAGCTGTCAGGCCATGGGTCTATCTAGCCCAGTGTCACCAGCACTCATTGACAGGAGCTCTTTGGGGATGTGGATAGGGGTCTCTCCCGCCCCTACTAAGAGATGCTGTGGAATTGAACTCAGTGTTCAGTGCAGAACATGGGCTCTGCCACTAAGCTGTAGCCCTTGACCCAACATATTGGCTAGCAGAATTTTTTGTTATTCAGAAATACCTACAATCTCTGAATAAACAGAAATCCTTTTCCGCTCTCAGTCCATGTTGCCCCAGACAATGCCCAGCAATTGCAGAGCTGCTGTGGATGGAGAATTCAGTTCTTCTCTTTCCTCTCTGCCTCCCTGTTCTGTGAATTTTTTCATAGACACCATTGATGGAATCTTTCAAGGAGTTGGAGATGGTGTTTATAAGTCGTCCATGTTTCACAAGTGTACAGTAAAGTTGGTGGTATGATAGCTTTGTAAGCAAGTATTTTGTTTTCCCTATGAATGTCCTCAAACACTCTGCACTTCAACTGGGAGAAAGCTGCGCTTGCAGAGCTCAAACGTTGCTGGATTTCAGCATCATTGTTGACACTTGTGGAAAGATAACTGCCCAGGTAGAAAATGATTGACATTTTCCAATGTTACACCATTAAGTTGACATAGTAGCCCTTCCAGAGTGGATATAGCCCACCAAAATACAGACAAATAACTATGTCCCATTTCTGTGTGTTCTGGGAACCCTTAATCTTTGCTTTTATAAAAGGGGAATGTCTAAAACTTTTTGTTGTTGTTGCCAGAATTGGATGAATGGGAGACCCTTATGAGGGGATGAAGCCTATCCAATTTTGGCAAGATAGCTGTGGTAAATTTCTCACAATGTGGACCTTTACGGTTTGGGATGGGTAAAAAAAGAGAGTAATGACTTAATTTCAAGATTTTGGGGGCAAAATTTGCAGATATGGGAGAGGTTTTCTCAGGTACGAAAACTGCCATATTTCAGACAAATAGACCCGGGTGTTTTTGTGCTAGATACTTTTAAATCTGATTGAGAGGGGAGAGCTGAAAGGGATTTACTTTCCTTCCTGTGATTCTGTTGACAACAATCTTATTATGAAAATGCATAGAGGTGCCTCTAGGAAAGTAACTTGGAAAGTAATAGAGGTGCCTCTAGGAAAGTAACTTGGAAAAGTTCAAAAGGATGAAGACAGGATCTGGGGAGTTGTGATGAATGAGAAAAGCAGCTCCAGGCTTGCGTGGTGGTCAATCAGCACCAAAAGCCACAGAAATTAAGTGCAAACTTGATTTGACAGAAGCAGATGTCTAGAAATATGATGCAGAGGCAGAAGGACTAGAACGTCCAGCTGCTTCCAAGCAAGTATTACTAGAAGAACTAGCAAAGAACACATAACAGACAAGAACCCAGGTGATGATACATCAACATCCCTTCCCTAAAGTAGTGTGATCCAAAAGCTCTGCTAAACTATTCCATCTGATTGAAAGCTACACCTGTCAATCACAACGGAGCTCTCCTCATCCTGGTGTTTTCCTTATATGTCAAGCATTGATTTAAATGTTTCATTTTTGCAAAAATGCTGCCTTATGCTCGCTCTCTTTTTTCTTCTTCAACATTTGAACTGGGGATCTTCAAAGGTACCCACTCCAGTTCTGAGTGCTTCAGAGAGGTCTCTCTTCAGCTCAGAGCAGGACTTCTTCATATTACCTTAAAGAGACATAGGAAATAAAACCTATGTAAAATGGTTTATACCACCCTGTGTGCAGATTTACAGATCTATACTCATTGAGAAGTCATAGATTTGTATTATACTCCCAGTTAAGCAAAGCAGAGCAAAACACTGGCTTAGATGTACATGGGGTTATGTGTGCATCAGTCACACAAAACTGTCTCATATGTAGTGGGCCACTCCATTGACACCGTGTACAAGTATTTTATATTCTGCCTTTTGACTACAAAATGTAACGTGAAGGGGGCCCTGACTCTCTGCAGCTCTTTCAACAATATACTCTGAAATTATATCCATCTCTTATATGTCTCTGTTGACTTTAGTGTCGGCACACTAAAGAATGAATTGGCCCCTCTGAGTGCAGCCTTTGACTGTATTTTGTGAATTTCTCAATGGCCATTGTCACTTCTTTGTCTGTGGGAATAACTCTGTCGCCTTCCCCTCCTCTTTGCTCCGTTAATCAATAGTGTCTCTACAGAGAACAGACTTTCCTATACAATGCTGTGTCCCTCAGGCCATCTCTATACTGGCGGCCGGCGGGGGGGGGGGGTGAATTAGCCATTTCCCGCCCTCTGGAAGCAATAACAAACAGACAGAAAAAGTCAGAAGGGAAAAACACTGTAGCATGGACAGATGATAGCAAAGACTGGATGTTTATGCCAGAAGAACAGTGCACTCCCATGGTGTGTTGGTTTTTGAACCTGTGATATGCGACTTCAAATGTCAGCGCAGCCATAAACCTAATGAATAGCCTTCCTAGGGAAGTAGTTTTCTCTCTGCCTCAGTTCCTTTACTGTAAAATGTCACCAATGACAAGGTTGCCGTGAGAAGATGAATGAGTGATTTAGTGCTTTATAAGCACTTCATAACGCCGTGGTAATCATAAGACTTCTGTTTATATGATTTTGAAAGCCTTCATCTGATAGGACTGGAATGGATTTTTGAAGATGCGCAGAAACAAGCAGCAGAACATGACTCAGAGCCAGCTCCAGCCATACAATAAACATGTGCACATCTCGAAAAGGAGAGAATGAATTTCTATAGCCTGGTGAAGATGAATTAGTACCAACAAAAGAGGAATGGTAGGATAAATTATTTGAATATCTCGAACTGACAAAAATGATGGAAACAATTAGGAGACAGGCAAACCAAAAGTTCAAAAGGAGTGGGAAATTTGTAAAGAACATTTTTTAAAAAACAACAACAGTGTCCTCAAGTTAAAACCTAGACATGCTTTGATTAATTTTCACAAACCACTAGTATAGTATTCAGATAACAGAATAAATGGCAAAATGGTTAAAGAAGCAGTTTATTAAACAGATAAGACAGACCTGCTTTGAGGAAGATGGAAGTCTATTGGGGAAGATAAGGAATTGGGAATTAAGAACATGGTGGCATAAGTTATTTTGTAAGAACGTATGGATTTATGGATGGATGATTATTATTATTATTATTATTATTATTATTATTATTATTATTATTATTTTATCATTTCTGTTAATTTCTTGTGTGTGTTTGTTAAGTAAGAAAACTAATAAAAAGCATATTTTAAAAAATGGTTTACTTACAAACTCCTCAAAAGTCAAATGAATAGATTCTCCATACAGTAGCAATAAAAGACAGGCAGTGCAACTGTGTTTCAAAAATGGTAAAAGTTTCTAAATTATTTGTATAGAAACATAAAGGTGGCTTGTTAAAGCCACATGGTCTAAGCTTGGAGCATCTAGCTCAGACATCCTTACTGAAAAGGGATCACATGGTGGAAAAATAATGGAGGAAAATGGGGAAACAAAGAGTTTTGTATCCCTTGCTCCCAAGGTGAGCGTGTGTGACCTAGCTAAGCCTGGCAGGACAGCTTACTCTATGGTCTTAACCCCTTCATGTATTTATCAGAGTTAAGCATGTTGGTTATATGAAGCTGGACATATCCTACAGTTTTGACCTTGGCTGTTCCAGGAGCCAGGAAAGCAAGGTGAACACCTGGACACTGTGGAGAAGCAGAGTACAAAAAATCGTAGGTGCTTGCTCCTTCACAGCATGCTTCTTCCACGAGTGTGTGGAGGACAGAAGAAAGGCACTCTGTGTGTGCACAGAGGAGCATCAATATTTACATAGCACAATGCTCACCTCTAGCACTGAGCCTTGGCACAAATTGGACACGGTACTTAAAGTTCTCAGGGAAAGCATGCGGCTCCTCCTTTTAATTAAACAAGACCTGAAGTATGGTCATATTGACCCATCTCTTCGCTATTCAGAAAGTGGCTTGCGTTTGGGTGCCCTGGAGAGAGCGCACCAAGCTGCAGGCCCCCCTTGCTCTCAAGGAGCTGTCTCATTGCATCACTGATCAATGTCTCTCCTGCTCCTGAGCGAGGACATGACAGCAGTGGAGAGAATGGAAACCAGATGTAGTTTCCATGGCAACATCCAAAAAAGAGTGTGTGCATGCAAGAGAGAGAACGAGGACAGGAGTAGGGAAGAGTGAAAAGGGAGCCTGATAGAAATTTAGGCTTTTCTGTACATCACTGACTATGCACCAGGCGCTGCCCTGTCCTGTACAGAGATGTGCTGCTTTGTGAGCCTTTTGAGGGAGACGATCCACAACTACCCCATTGCCATTTCTTTCTAAATCAATGGGACAGAAAGCCAAGGGTGAAAGGGAAAGGGTTTTACCAAACGGCTTTGCCAACACCCCTGCAAGACTGATATGACATATCTACAGTAGGCAGCACAATTTGTGATCTAGCATACACAGTGTAACCAACTAGCTATGTATGGTGGTCCATCAGGGACTCAATCATCTTCCTGTTTTTACTGCCTTCCATGGCTGTTGTCAAGCTCTAGGGAAATCATAGTATATGTCTGGTGGGCTGCATGTGGCTTGATGAGTCACAAGGTCTGTAGATCTTCTCTAGAGGTCTCCTACTGTTCAGACAATCTGTATCTTACTGCAATGAATTTGCACAAAATATATGCATTCCCTTCTCACTTGAAGCAACAGTGTTGTATAGCAGCATCCAGGATCAAACAGTTAAAAAGTTTAAGAGGTTTTTAAAAAGTGATGGGGAATCTGTGTCTTTCCAAGTGTTGAACTTCAGCTACCAGTGTGGTGTAGTGGTTAAGAGCGGTAGTCACGTAATCTGGTGAACCGGGTTCGTGTCTCCGCTCCTCCACCTGCAGCTGCTGGGTGACCTTGGGCCAGTCACACTTCTCTGAAGTCTCTCAGCCCCACTCACCTCACAGAGTGTTTGTTGTGGGGGAGGAAGGGAAAGGAGAATGTTAGCCGCTTTGAGACTCCTGAAGGGGAGTGAAAGGCGGTATATAAAATCCAAACTCTTCTCTTCTCTTCTCTACCATCAGCCCCAGCCAGAATGACCAGTGGACAAGGGTGATAGGAACTGTGGTCCAACAATATCTGGAGGACCACAAGTTCCTTATCTCTGATATAAAACGTTATTCAAATATTGACCTGTCTTGAGTGTGTGGTGCAGGACTTGCATAAGCAAGAAAGTTGCAGAGGTGGATCTTATGGGCTTATCATCATGAGTAGACAACATACCTTTTACTATTGCCAGAAATTCTAAGGTGTTCTGGCCACACATAGCTATTACATATAGTTACTGGCTATTTGAGGGTTTTTACAGGTCCCTATATTTTGCTTTGGAACTTAATTGAAGAAAGAGAAGCCCAGTGATGTGTACATGATTTCTCCCAGGATAAATTACTGTTTTCCAAGCTTTATTGAATTAATCAACTTAAGTACAGTGTGGGTGATGCAAAGCAGCTGATTGTCTGCCATTGCCAAAGCCCTTCTAGTGCACAATGCCATTGCAGGAGGACCAAAAGGGTGGACTTGCCCTTTTACCTCTTACTTTCCTGCTGTGCAAATAATTTCTTTTTCAATTTACCCCCATTCAATCCAGTGGGGAAAATTAGCAACACCATCTCCAGGAATGGCTCTGCTGTTGGTCTCTTCCAACAAATGAAGTGGCCTTCGAAGCCAGCAAATCCAGCACAGTGGTACCTTGTTTTACGAACTTAATCCGTTCTGGAAGTCCGTTCTTAGACCAAATGTGTTCTTAGAGCAAGGTGTGCTTTCCCATAGCAGTGGAGGACTCAATTTACAAATGGAACACACTCGACAGGAAGCGGAACATGTTCTGCTTCCAAGGCAAAGTTCACAAACCAAAACACCTACTTCTGGGTTTGCAGCATTCTTTTTCCAACTTGTTCATAAACTGAGCTGTTCTTAAACCAAGGTACCACTGTACTGCCTCTACTATCCTCCTGCTCTGACCACAAAATGCCCTACCAGTTATTGCCATCAAAAGAACCATCATCAGTAGGTCTGTGAAGGTGGAGCTCTCTATGGGCAGAGTGATGGCCACCACAGTGGATATTCCCATCCACCAATAATTGCTCTGTCAGAGTAGGGATGCTTGAAGCATGACCTTTGTAATCTGCACCTCTTGAATTGACGTGTGGATCAAGATGTAGCTATCCACATGATTTTGCACGTCTCCAAATGTTGTGATACAGTTCTTGGCACTTAAACAACATATCAAACTCTACATTTAAATATGCATTGTGAATGAAAATCCACATTTAAATGTGGATTTATATATGGATTTTCAGAGGATTTTTTGATGAGATTAAAGCAGAAATCAAATAATTATGAATAAAAACAAGCAAAAGTGAAATGGGCCAGAAACAGACAGATTTACTGATTTTTGGCTTTATTCCTTTAAAAAAAAAGTCAGCCTCAGGCAACTTGAATTGACAATTCTTGGTAAAAGTATGTCTCTCAGCATTCCTTTTCAACCTCAATCATCCACAGTACTGATGACCTTGTTCATTTTTTAAGCCATTTGAAAGTGAAATGGATGATCTGCATACCTGATGAAGAAGAAAACCTTCTTTCTAGTGAGTGGTTGCTTTTTGTTACTAAGTTATAAATTATGTCATACTCAAGAGAAATTGTTCCCTTCCGTTTAGATCCTCAAAAAGTCACTTTCAATAAGTTTTGCTCAGTGCATGCATTTATTTAAAATCAATTGGCTAATCAGTTAAAAGATAGTAAATTAAAAATCATTAATCATTTGATATTATGAGTAAATAACATAATCAGGAGATGCTATCACTTTCAACTCACTTCAGACTAAGGTGTTCAACTTTTGATTGTATAAAGAATTTGAAATTTTAAGTGAATTGAGAGCTCATTTATCACATAAAAATGCCTTCTTCAGAGCTGCATCCTGCATTCTTTGATGCCCACCATTGATTAAGTATGACTTAAGTTGAATATTTCCCAATGTTTTGCAACTCTATTCTTTGCATGTTTACTTAAAAGTAAGTCTTCACTGAAGTTTGTCAGAATTCTAAAAACATTTTTTGAATCAGTTCTTTTTCAAGTCCTAATAGACTGTTAGGATATTCTTCTGGAGAATATTTAGTGAAATCTCCCTTCCCTTGCAATTTCATTTCACAGGGCTTATTGCAATTGCTATTTACTATGTACTCAGTGGAAAACCTGGCTTTGCTGGCTTCGCCTCTGTGCAATGTGTAAAATAGACACTATTTCCATAAATAACAAGTCAAAGCCCTTCCGAAAGACCTGGAGCCATCCCTGTTTGAACTGGTTCGAACTGTTTGAAGGATCATCTCCACCCCCATCGTTCTGCCTGGACACTGAGGTCCAACTCCGAGGGCCTTCTGCTGGTTCCCTCACTACGAGAAGCCAAGTTACAGGGAACTAGGCAGAGGGCCTTCTCAGTAGTGGCACCTGCCCTGTGGAACGCCCTGCCACCAGATGTCAAAGAGAAAAACAACTACCAGACTTTTAGAAGATATCTGAAGCAGCCCTGTTCAGGGAAGCTTTTAATGTTTAACAGGTTATTGTATTTCGGTGTTCTGTTGGAAGCTATCCAGAGTGGCTGGGGAAACCAAGCCAGATGGGTGGGGTATAAATAATAAATTATTATAATATATTATTATTATGGTCTTTTGAGCACCCTTAAAAGTAAAGGGACCCCTGACAATTAAGCCCAGATGTGAACGACTCTGGGGTTGCGGCGCTCATCTCGCTTTACAGGCCAAGGGAGGCGGCATTTGTCTGCTTCTGCAGACAGTTTTTCCAGGTCATGTGACCAGCATGACTAAGCTGTTTCTGGCAAAACCAGAGCAGCACATGAAAACACCGTTTACCTTCCCACTAGAGCGGTACCTATTTATCTACTTGCACTGGTGTGTTTTCGAACTGCTAGGTTGGTAGGAGCAGGGACCGAACAACAGGAGGTCACCCTGTCGCGGGAATTTGAACTGCTGACCTTTCGATCAGCAATCCCAATTGGCAAAGTGGTTTAACCCACAGTGCCACCCACGTCCCCTTTTGAGCATCCTTAGGTAAAGGTAAAGGTACCCCTGCCCGTACGGGTCAGTCGTGTCCGACTCTAGGGTTGTGCGCCCATCTCACTTAAGAGGCCGGGGGCCAGTGCTGTCCGGAGACACTTCCGGGTCACGTGGCCAGCGTGACGAAGCTGCTCTGGCGAGCCAGCACCAGTGTAGCACACGGAAACGCTGTTTACCTTCCCGCTATAAAGCGGTACCTATTTATCTACTTGCACTTAGGGGTGCTTTCGAACTGCTAGGTGGGCAGGAGCTGGGACCGAAGGACAGGAGCTCACCCCGCCGCGGGGATTCGAACTGCCAACCATACGATCGGCAAGTCCTAGGCACTGAGGTTTTACCCACAGCGCCACCCGCGTCCCTGAGCATCCTTAGGACTCTTTAAAAGTTGAAATTCCCTTTGTGGTGGGTGCTTAAAAATACTTTTGCATGGGTGCAGCTTCATACAAAGGCCAATCCTTTCAGAGAGTAATGCCCAGCAGATTGACTTTTGTTGAATAATGAATGTGACATCACAGTACTGCACCCACTTTTAGGGTGATTACTGGAAATGAGTTGGTTCCATTATGTTTATATCTCCTAAATCAGTGTTTCTTAAACTTGTGTTCCCAGCTGTTGCTGGACTGCAACTCCCATCATCCTTCACTAGAAGGACCAGGGACAGGGATAATAGGAGTTCTAATCCATCTACAGCAGGGACCCAAGTTTGAGAAACGCTGTCCTAAATGTATAAGGAGCCCTCACTTTCGTATAACAAACTTCGATGCTTTTGTAATTCACACCAATATGAATTATGAGTTAATATTTATTTTCTGTGCCTGAATAATCTGCATGTTTGGTGAGGTGGGATGTTTAGAGCAGCTGTTGCTAATAATAATAATAATAATAATAATAATAATAATAATAATAATAATAATAATTTATTTGTACCCCGCCCATCTGGCTGGGTTTCCCCAGCCACTCTGGGCGGCTTCCATAGAAACCAAAAAAACACTAAAATATCACACATTAAAAACTTCCCTGAACAGGGTTGCCTTAAGATGTCTTCTGAATGTCAGGTAGTTGTTTATCGTTTTGACATCTGATGGGAGGGCGTTCCACAGGGTGGGCGCCACTACCGAAAAGGCCCTCTGCCTGGTTCCCTGTAGCTTTGCTTCTCACAATGAGGGAACCGCCAGAAGGCCCTCCGCGCTGGACCTCAGCGTCCGGGCAGAACGATGGGGGTGGAGATGCTCCTTCAGGTATACTGGGCCGAGGCCGTTTAGGGCTTTAAAGGTCCACACCAGCACTTTGAATTGTGCTCGGAAACATACTGGGAGCCAATGTAGGTCTTTCAAGACCAGTGTTATGTGGTCTCGGCGGCCGCCCCCAGTCACCAGTCTAGCTGCCGCATTCTGGATTAGTTGTAGTTTCCGAGTCACCTTCAAAGGTAGTCCCACGTGGAGCGCATTGCAGTAGTCCAAGCGGGAGATAACTAGAGCATGCACCACTCTGGCGAGACAGTCCGCGGGCAGGTAGGGTCTCAGCCTGCGTACCAGGTGGAGTTGGTAGACAGCTGCCCTGGATACAGAATTGACCTGCGCCTCCATGGACAGCTGTGAGCCTGTAATCAGGGATGATGGGTGTTGTAGTTCCAAAAATAAAAATCCAGATGGATGGAAAAAGCAGATTTACAGATATACAAGTTAGTCTAATTAGGGTTCCCCACCACTCGCTTATTTCCTTTAATTTACTTAAAGCTAAAAGCACTTCTAAGAGGCTAGGAAGCATGGCTCCTGCTGCATGCTTTCAAAATGGGGAGTTTTTAATCTCTGCAAGGTTGGAGCTTATCAGAAGCTCACTTGCATAAAAAGGATCTAACTTCTAATTGAAGAGCAAGCAAAAGCTGTAATTCAGAGAGGGAAATGAAAGTGGATTCCCAAGAGGCAGAAAAGTCAGGAGAGGAGCAGATAGCAGAACCCAAGCAGCAGATTACAGGGTCAAGAAGAAAAGCTTGGAACAGACAGGAGTGAAAGAAGGAATGGAATCTGCAAGGTGCAAATTTGATATGCTTTGTTGCGCAGAGTCTGATAACAGGATTTACAGGTGAATACGGGAATTTTATGGGCAGGACGGAAGAATTGTTGTTTCCCCAGTAACTGATATTCTGAGGCAAGGTTCCTCTGTTCCTACAGGTAGCATATAGCTAACATGATTAGTAAAGGGAAAGGGAAAGGGACCCCTGGCCATTAGGTCCAGTCGTGACCGACTCTGGGGTTGTGGCGCTCATCCCGCTTTATTGGCCGAGGGAGCCGGCATACAGCTTCCGAGTCGTGTGGCCAGCATGACTAAGCCGCTTCTGGCAAATCAGAGCAGCGCACGGAAACGCCGTTTACCTTCCCGCCAGAGCGGTACCTATTTATCTACTTGCACTTTGACGTGCTTTTGAACCGCTAGGTTGGCAGGAGCAGGGACCGAGCAACGGGAGCTCACCCCGTTGCGGGGATTTGAAATGCTGACCTTTTGATCAGCAAGCCTTAGGCTCTGTGGTCCCTAACATGATTAGTAGAGGCTATTAATAGATTTGTCTAATTTTATTTTAAAGCAGTATTAGTTGATGGCCATCACCACATCAAATCCCAAAGTTTTAACAGTGCCTTATATTTTTAAAAATGCTCCCTTTTGCTAGTCTTTGACTCTCCCACCATTCATTGGATGGCTTCTAGTATGATGAAAAAAAATATCTCTGTCTACTTTCTCTATAATTTTATACACTATGGAAGGTGGTGGACTCTCCTTCACTGGAGGGTTTTAAACAGAGGTTGGATGGCCAGGGAATCTTTAGTGGTGATTCCTGCATTGCAGGGGGTTGGACTAGATGACCGTTGGTGTCCCTTCAAACCCTACAATTCTATGATTATGTTGTGTCTCCCTTTACTCTCTCCAACCCCCCCCCCAAAAAAAATTTAACCCCAAATGCTGTAACCTTTCCACATAGAAAAGTTGTTCCATCTTCCTCATTTGGGTCGCTCTTTTGTGCACATTCTCCCCATTTTAGCATCCCTTCTGAGATGAGGTGAACTGCACAAGCATTTCAAGCGATTTTACAGCATAGATTTGTGCAAAGGCATTAGGACAGAGGAAGTCTGATTTTCTTAATGATTATTTTCCAGCATGGAATTTGTCTTTTCCACAACTGGTGCTCAAGGGGTCGACTTTCCCCTTGCATAATCCACATGGCCCTAAAACAGGCATAGGCAACCTTCAGCCCTCCAGATGTTTTGGACTACAATTCCCATCATCCCTGACCACTGGTCCTGTTAGCTAGGGATCATGCGAGTTGTAGGCCCAAACATCTGGAGAGCCGAAGGTTGCCTATGCCTGCCCTAAAACATCTTTCTTGGTCAGCCACTGCAGTGTGTGCAGAAACTCTTCTCCTCCCTCTGGTGTGGTTTTCTCTAAAGCTAAGAAGCAACTACTGGAACCCTAGTTCTGCCTGTGTAGCAAGTCCTGGGTGCTATAATGAGTTGCTGTCCAGTTGTTCACGACTAAATACAACTGTTGACATTCCCCTGCTACCTCCTGTTATTAGGGCAGACCCAATCCAAGCTTTTAACAGGACAGATAACAGTAAGCACTTCTTCAGACAGCACATAGCTAAACTATGGAACTTGCTCTCGCAGGAGGCAGTGATGGTTGGTTTTAGATGGCTTTAAAAGGTACTCTGGGGAATCATTTGCTCTGAGAATTTCAGTGCATCTCTACCCACAGCCATTTCCATGAGCCAGGTGCTACCAGGAATTGCATTCATTTTAGTTACAGAGAAGCTCACATTGTAGTCCCAACCATTGCCAGCAGGAACCTCAGTAGAAAATGGTCTGAGCGCTGGCTTTGAAAAGCACAATTCATCTCTCCAGAATTTTTCTTTTCTGTGATTTCCATGCATGCCCACTTATCCCATTATCTGTGTCAGAGGGAAAACAGAATTATCAGTAGTTGTGATTTGTATCTCTGAAGATTTCCTTCTCTGTGCTTAACCAAATCCCCTCTTAACCGCTTCTCATTCGGCCTTGGCAGGTTAAAGCATTTCAGTCTGCAATTTTTATGCTGCTTCCCAATGTGAGGACTTTTAGTTCAATCCTTTTACCTGCCTATTACAGATGCTTTTCAAACTCTAGGAGATGATCAAACATGAAGACCAATAACAAAATGTAATGCATGTTATGCTTTAGGATGTCATATCAAAATGGCACTGATATTATGTTTCAAAAATGCTTTTTTATTATTGGAAAGTAGATTTTCCAGTGATTCAGACTAAACCTTCAGCTCCATTCAGTCCAGCACTGTACTGTATGTTTAATCATTTTGATCAGTGGACCTTTAGTTGATTAATGGGTGGAGATTTATATGACACTTCATATTGCATTTTAAGCAGTATAATACCAGGGAAGAGGGTGTGTCGTTCCATCCATCGTTGAGCAAGCATCTTGGGTGGGAGAAGGCAGCTTTGGTGAGAGCCACATCGCTGTCAGAAACATGACATCTGCGTGATTGACGGGTGACAATTTGGTTATTTTCTACCATTCTGTAAGTGAATGGTTTCATTGTCTTCTGATCCTCATACAGCACATTTTTAGTTGAGTGGAAGGAGCAATTGGTGATAATGGTTGGTGACTGAGTGGGAGATACTGGGTGGATTGTGTGTTTATGTGTTGTACTAGTGGAGGTGTGAGAGAAGAAGGGATTGAGTGATGCTGAATGAATAGTTGGTATTGTCTGATCTGTATAGCTGTAAAAGGGAATTTGGGGTGACATGCACATATTAGTGGGGTGAGTGCAGTACACTGTAAGAGTTGCAAGAGGGAGGCTGATGGGGGAAGGGGTCCCTGACTCTTAAGAGGTTTTCAATATGTGCTACCATGTTTTTGTTTTGTGGAAATTTTCTTATATTACATTGCATTACACTGTAATTTCTCTATTTCATTGTTTATTGCTGAAATATACTTGGAAATATACTCGGAGTCGAGAGTGGATTTCATGCTCTTTATTCAGCTCATAGTGGTGAGGAGGAATGAATGTTTTCCCCAAATATCTGCTTTATATACATTATTTACACAATGGGCTGCATGTGATTGGCTAATTCCGGGATTCTCCTGTAGGCCAATCTGGTTGTGGATTCACTGCCACCTGGAGCTGGATTGGGTGGCTCCTGCAGACCAATCATACTGCTGCATTGTTCTAGGACCAATCAGACTGCTGCATTCTGAATCCTATTGTTCTAGGAGCAATCAGACTGCTGCATTTTGGATCCTATTCAACTCAGTACATAACAATTGCATATGTATATTATATATATATTGTGTGTGTGTGTGTGCGCGCGCGCACCAGTTAAGAGACAGTTTTGGTATTAAGCAGCCTATAAATATTTCAAATAATTAATAGCCACACAAAGCCTACTTGAATTCAGTAGCTTCGAGAAATTGTTCAGCTCCAATTAGAACCTGTGCCAAAATTTGGTTGAGACCTAGGGCCATTCTGACAGACCACAATATTACAGACTCTTACATCGGAATAAATCCATGAAGTGTTTACCGTATTTTTCGCCCTATAGGACGCACATTTTCCCCTCCAAAAATGAAGGGGAAATGTGTGTGCGTCCTATGGGGTGAATGCAGGCTTCCGCTGAAGCCTGGAGAGTGAGAGGGGTCGGTGCGCACCGACCCCTCTCGCTCTCCAGGCTTCAGGAAGCTCTGCGCAACTCTCGGGAGACCGGCTCCAATGGCCGCGCAGAGCTGCCTGCAGTCCCAGGCTCAGCACAGCTCTGCGCGGCCATCGGGAGCGGGGCGCGAAGTCCCGCCCGGTTCCCGATGGCCGTGCAGAGCTGCCTGCAGTCCCGGGCTCAGCACAGCTCTGCGCGGCCATCGGGAGCGGGGCGCGAAGTCCTGCCCGGCTCCCGATGGCTGCGCAGAGCTGCCTGCAGTCCCGGGCTCAGCACAGCTCTGCGTGGCTATTGGGAGCGGGGCGCTGTTATGTACTGAAGTTTTCACCCTGGGCCAGCGGGGGGATACTGTGGATAGTTTTCACTCAGGTCCACATCAGTTATTTTAGGCGGGAAACCCTGGGTTGTTGTTGCTACAATGTTGACAGCCGGCTGCCTATAAAAGCAGGCCAGCTGAGCTGTTTGCTGTTCAGTTCTGTTCCAGCTTACAAAATAAAGAGCTGCTTTGGAGAAATCGCTGTGTCGTCTGCCATGTCTACCCACTATTTAACAGGCGCGAAGTCCCGCCCGGCTCCCGATGGCTGCGCAGAGCTGCCTCCAGTCCCGGGCTCAGCGCACTCTTCCCCATCGCCAGCCCCACAAGCTCCGGGGACAGCGGGGAGGCGGAGTGCGCCTTCCTGCTGTTCCCCGACCTGGTTCTTCCAGCCCCGCACCTGGGGGGGAAATAATTTTTTTCCCCTTTATTTCCCCCCCAAAAAACTACCGGTAGGTGCGTCCTATGGGCCGGTGCGTCCTTTGGGGCGCAAAATACGGTACTTATGAAGAAATAGATATCCAGTTTACAGCTACTGTGGTTCAAGTTGATAATTATTTCACTTTAGCTACAGTCAACTTTCTTCCAAACCAGGGGTAGACAACCTGTGGCCCTGCAGATATGGCTGAACTACAACTCTCATCATCTTTGGCCATGGTGGTCCATGTTGGAAATTTGAGTCCAGCAGCATCTAGAGGGCCACATTACATTGTAAAGATTAGATATACATTAAGGCATGGTTGGAGGAATCTATAACCATTTAGTAGTCATTGGTGGACTTCATCTCCATTACTTCCAACCATTGGATAGAATGACTAAGGAAGATGGGAGTTGGAGTCCAATGATATCTGGAGGGCCACAGGTTCCCCACTTCTGCATTAAGGTATATTAAAGCAAATATTAAAGTGTATGCCTCTTTGGTCATTTTGGACCTCACCAGAAAGAGTGTAATATTTTTACATACACTATACAGAAGAAGAGAGTGGAAAAAGCAGAGAAGCTAAAGCTTCATTTCTGTGCCCCTTTCAGGAGCTGCTCTTGGCCCTAAGCTGCTAAATTTGGCTTATCCTGCATCAACCAGCTTCTGCTTGGTGACTTCCAGGCTTGATGTAGAATTGCCTTTGAGAAGCATTTGGAAGCATCAATTAAAGCAAAGCACAGTGTTAAGGGTTCTAATTAGAGCCCAGTGCTGGGAGCATGTAACTCTGATACCGTGTCAACAGCACTGCTTCCCAATTAGCTTCCAGGCACAGTTCAAAGGGCTGGCATTATTCTTTAAAATCCTAAACAGCCTGAGACCAGAATATTTTAATAAACATTTAAATACGTTTTTTCCCCTCTAAAATAAATTGTGTTTAAGTGCATAGTTAAATGCATATTTCATCTAAAACCTGTATTCAAATGCATATTTCCCCCCTCAAAATGAATATTAAAACCTCTTCTTTCAACAGAGTTCAGCTGCTAAGAATTGCATCACATTCAGAGGTGTGCAAAGTCTGTTGTGCAACTAAAATCTGAAATACATGTTAGTCCAAAACAGGGCTGCCTCACTAAAAGCCCCAGTCTGAGTTACTGTGGAGCAGACTTCTGAGATCGTACACATTACTGCTGTATTGTCTGTTGAACATGTTGAATATTTTTCTAAAAACGGAAGATCACTGGAGCCTGTAGGGTTCCAGTGAAGCTACAAGGTACACATAGAGACGACAGGATTTGACCCTGTCTCTTTCTGATTTCTGTCTCTTGAAGCTGTGACCTCAAAGACCTAAATACCATGAAATCCACCCGTCTGCCCTCCATGCTCATCCTGTACGGCTTTGTTCGCCACGCCTCAGCTGACCTCAAAATATTTTACCTTCAGTGGCGGGGGGGGGGGGGAGGAGAGGTCCTAAATAATTAAATAAATGCTAATCAAGTGTCTGCCTCACTGTTGTCCTTAAGTGTTAAATCAATCACCGATTAATTGAAGCTTTCTCTGCACGCTCCCTTCCTTCCCCTCCACCCCACCCAAGCCAGTGTCTCTTCTCTTCCTTTTCTTTCATAGTCTTCCTCTCCCCCTGCCGCCCTTCCCCACATCTCTTCAGGGATTCTCAGAAGGCATCTAAAGTTCTTTGGTTGTGTGGTTTTGAAGCGTGCAATTTGGCAGTCGTGTGAGTCTGGGACTGAATTAAATTAACTTGAGGCACTCTGATTTTTTTTTTTGTATTATTATTATTATTAAATTACTCCTTTCAGTGTTACCACAGAACATTCTGCTTATTAATTTTTGTTTAATTATTGAATAAAAGAAAAAGGGAGAAACACAAAAGACTTGGAAAGACTAACGTGGCTGGCTGTTTGGTTTATTCAGCAAGAAAATCATTGTGCTTTTTGCTCATATTCCTGAAGATGGCTAGGTTGCAGAACCTCTTTCTTCCAGAATAATCAAACATCCAAACAGGTCTAACAGGTGCCTGTATCTTCATGGGCTACTGAGCATGTGCACAAAGTGAAGTGTGTGCATGTGGTGGTGGCACAGTGACCGCTAGTGATGCTGTTGTCTGCTCAATCTGCACTTGCAGCGTATATTCTTACATCACTTATTCAACTGAAAAGGTGGAGCATAGGAAAATCTGGCTTGTACTGAGGCAGACTGATGGTCCACCTATTTTTTACACTGGCAGATTTCAGAAAGGGGTCTTTCTCAGCTCTGGCTTGAAGATGCTAGTGAATGGTCCTGAGACCTGCTGCATGTGAGCCACTGAGCTATAGCTTTCAGCCTGATTCCTGTACTTGCATTACTCATTCTACCACCTGATGGGAACCAGTTGGGGAACCCCAAGGGAAGATGGCTCAGGGCTCGCTTATTGGTGGTGGGATGATGATGAGTGGACAGAGGGAGAAGATTGGGAGGAGAAGGTGTTAGAAGCTGAAGAGCTAACAGGGTTTAGTGAGTACGGGGAGCCTGTGGCAGAGAGAAAAGCAGAAGCAGGAGAGGAGGAAGGCTGAGAAGCAGATATGAGTCAAGCTGGTAATGAAACCAAGCTGCCTCCCTCTCCTGCTGGGACATGCTCACCTCCCCCTGGTCTCCCAGGACCAGGAAAGGTATGAAGCAGGAGGAGCAAAGACAGACACACTGGTGTAGTCTCAGATTCCTTGGGAAGGACCAATTTAGGCAGCTGTCAGAAGACCTTCAGTCTCTGCAACTGCCTCAGAGGGGCAAGACCAGACCTTGTTTCTTATAATAAGGAGTTAACTTTACTTAGTCCGTGTGATTTATTGCTGGCTCACTCCTGACACTACCCAAGATTCTTTTAACTACCTATGTTGTTATGCCCATTTATCCCAATATACACTCCTTTTTACACCTTGTTTTGCAAGCATTTTCCCTAAGGCAATGCATTCTTATGTGTCTTCTTTCATCAATATATACATATTTATGTACACTTTCCCCTAATATGTACATTTTTGTTGAGTTTTTGTCTGGCAAAATTGGGAGAAGTAGAAATTTAGAGGAATAACTGCATTTCAGTTTGTATAATGTTTCTGGAAGTGCAAATTAAATAGGTTCGTGGCAAAAATTGCACCAAAGTGATTCCCCCCTCTCCCATGGGGCAATCTCTCACTAATAGAATCTTTCAAGTATTTGATTTTAATCATTTCTTACCAGTTCTTTTGTGTCACCCAGCAGCACAGGTTTAAGGATACCCAATAAAGCAATGAAGAGGATCTCCCTAGCCAGCGGCCCCATGTAACAAATGCCACAGCACTGTGTAGCACCCACAATCTGTGAATTTTTTGATCTGGGAATCCTAAAGTGTAGATGAAGGTTTTATGAGCAGGAATTTAAAACAGCATTATGTTCTCTCTTCCCAAAGGAGTGACAATAAACTCTCCGTGCCACATCACATCATCATATAATCTATGTACTGCCTGCATTACAGGCAACCTATTTTAGGCCTGTTTGCATGCAGCCTCAACACTTCCCCCCGCCCATCTGTAGACAAACATTATCTCAAACAGGCAGTTTAATCTCACAAAGGCAAGTTGAGAAGAAAGAAAGCATAATTGGCAAAAAACAAAGATAAGAAATAAAGTCATTGTGGGAGGGCCCAAAAGGAACTCCAGGACTTTAAGTTATAACCTGATGGGCTGACAGGTGAGCTGCCATGAAATGTGGGTCATCTGTCCATAGGGACACTTTTCCCTGGAGGAAATAGAGGTGTGTAACATCAGTCCCTGTGCATGATAGGCTGGGAGGCAGGCAGGCAGGCAAAGAACCTGAGTGGTTACTCAGGCCAACAGAACAGTAATTTCCACCTGCTGTACTTCAATATAATTCTATATTACAGGCTGGGTGGGGCTAGCTTTGCCATTGTGGCTTTTACTTCCGAGGACCTAGTACAAACCGAAGCACCAGGAATCACCTCTGAGTGTGATCAGTTCTATAGTAGAACTGGAAGACTGCTCCTTAGAAGACTGCTGCTTTTTTTCTTGTCCTACAACATCTGGGAACATTCATTTCCCAGGTGCCAGTGTATACACGCAGATAAAGCACGTGGGACATATTTTCTTCTTGATTTTGTATGTTCCCCAAAGCAAGGAAAAGGTAAAAGGAGCCCTGACCATTAGGTCCAGTCGTGACCGCCTCTGCGGTTGTGGCGCTCATCTCACTTTATTGGCTGAGGGAGCTGGCGTACAGCTTCCGGGTCATGTGGCCAGCATGACTAAGCCACTTCTGGCGAACCAGAGCAGCACATGGAAACGGCGTTTATCTTCCCGCCGGAGTGGTACCTATTTATCTACTTGCACTTTGACGTGCTTTCGAACTGCTAGGTTGGCAGGAGCAGGGACCGAGCAACGGGAGCTCACCCCGTGGTGGGAATTCGAACCGCCGACCTTCTGATCGGCAAGTCCTAGGCTCTGTGGTTTAGATCACAGTTCCACCCGCGTCCCTCCCCAAACCACTCCCCCCAAAAAAACATATAGAAGAGTATTATGACCAGGAATGGGCTAGGTTGGAGCTGTTCAACCTGACATGCTACTTTTTTATGTGCAGGTGTCTTCTACCAATTTTTCCTATGCTTGAAGAAAACATTGTGATTGTTCCACCATGTGAAACTAAAAGTAGTACCATCCCAAGGAAAAGATACTCCTCCATAACACATTCTTTGGCTTAGATAAATCAGCTCTGAGCTCCTGTGTTTCCTGGATTCCTGTGGCTGGAATGGCCTGCTGCTTTGATTGCCTACATCCTATCTACCCTGGTGTTCCTGCACCATTTTATATCATGCTGTTAGGGTTTAACTATGTGTTAACGTTAACAATGTGATTAACAACCACATTGCCAATTTTTGAACATTAAACACAGCAGGGGAAGGGTGCAATTGTGATCAGCATTGCAGCAATCTCTGTAAAAAAATTCCCTCAGTGGGTGCTTTCCCCCCTAATGCAATTGCTATGTGGAAAGTAACCTAACTGCAACAGGGGAAAAAATCACATTTCCTCTACCCTCAATCACCATTGGCATGTGGCCCCCACCATTGGCATGTGGCCCCCCATAAGGGGATCATAAAATTGTAGAGTTGGAAGGGATCCCAAGGGTTATCTAGTCCACCCCCTGCAATGCAGGAATTAAACTCAGCTAAAGCATCCATGACAGGTGGCCGTCCAACCTCTGCTTAAAAACCTCCAAGGGATGAGAGTCCACCACCTCCTGAGGGAGACCGTTTCACTGTTGAATAGCTCTTACTGCCTGAAAGTTCTTACATTTAGTCAGAATCTTCTTCCTTGTAACTTGAAGCCATTGTTTTGAATTCTACCCTCCAGAGCAGGGGGAAACAAATCTGCCCCAGCTTCTTTGTGACAGCCCTTGAGATATTTGAAGATGGATATTATTTCTCCTCTCAGTCTCCTCTTTTCCAGGCTAAGCCTATTCACCTCCTTCAACCGTTCCTCATAAAGGCTTGGTTTCCAGCCCTTGGGCTGGAAAAACAGGTTCCCAACCTCTGCTTTAAACCAATACTACTAGGCTGCTTCTTCAGATTAGATAGATGATAGATAGATAGATACATTATAGAACCAGCTTCTATAAGCTGGTCCATAGCCCTCTGAGGTTGTCACTGGCAATCCTGTGAGAAAGTCCGAGTCTGTATTCATCTGATCAACATGGAACTGGCAGGAGGCCTGGCTGGTGTGCAAAGTGTTGCTGTAGCATTTGGGAGCTTAGCAGGAAGACGTAGAGGGAGGGGAGATGGGGAATTGACAGAGCTGCCAGCATCCCAGGAGTTACAAACAGCTTCCATTCACAAGCTGTTTGTAACGCTGAGCTTCTGCTACAAAATGAAGGGTAGAAGTGCCTCCTCCTGGATAAGTACTGAACCCATGCTCCCTCTGAGTAATAACCTTGGTATAGAATAAAACCTTTCCCCAGGAGGTATGTTGCGGTGAGTTGCTGCAGAGGAACGAAAGGGGCATTTATCTCCATAGTGGCAGCATTTGACTCTTTGTGGTTCATACAAATCTCCTTTAAAGCCATTGATCGCCACTGTCGGTGCGATTAGTGGAAGCAACAATGCAGAGCATGTTTGTAAAAAATGTGGAGTGTTTTGGGGGAGGGTGAAGAATAAATTCTTCCTGAGCTCACCAAATCCTGTAAAAGATCTAACTGCGCTAGGAGAAAGGGGGAAGGTTGCCTTGAAAGAACAATGAGACAGTTTCTTAGCACCGGCTTGATTAGAGCAGAGGTGCGATATTTATTAACAGCAAATAGTTGCTACAGCCAAAGAGAGTGTGGGCTGAGTTTGCAAAGCCAATTTGTGCAGAAGTTTGCTATTGGACCTGACAGGAGGCTCCTGCTGTTGTGAGTCCCAGAGCTTCCAAGTCCATGCCCACTCCAACTCTATGTACACTCCAAGTCCATCTGCACATCAATCCAGATTTGGAAACCCAGTAAGTTCAATGCTTTATATGTGTTAAATGTTTCTCCATTCACATTACAAGGAAGGAGGTTCTGGTTAAACATCAGGAAGAACTTTCTGACAGTAAGAGTTGTTCAGCAGTGAAATGGACTCCCTCAGGAGGTAGTGGACACTCCTTCTTTAGAGGTTTCAAAGCAGAGGTTAGATAGGCATCTGTCATGGATGCTTTCGCTGAGATTCCTGCATTTCAGGGGGTTGGAGTAGATGACCCTTGGGGTCCCTTCTATGAAAACATACAAGGCTTTAAAAAAAAATTAGACATTGAGGGAGAATTTGGGAACTTTCTATAAGCATTTTCTTGTGTGTCAGCACTTTATAGCCAACTCTGAGATAACCCAACTGAGACAAGGAGAAGCAAGCAAAAAATGGCAGACCACTGGAACATCTTTTTCAAATACTTCAAGCCTGTGATTGGCAACACCTCCTCACTTCTCGCTTCAGCTTGCATCACGTTGGCTCAGAAGGAGCAGTGGGAGAAGGACTTAATCCAATTCACATTTGAAGGAGAATTTACCTAATTCATACTTTCCAAAACAACACAGGAACTGAAACACAGTCATACTTCAAAATTTGCACTTCTCTGAATCTTGTGATGCAGTTCTCCAGCTAAGTAATGTGTACACATATGCATATACTATGATGATGTATGCATATAAATGCATATATAGCTGAAAATGACATAACAAATACTATTAGGGAAGATGCTTTGCAAAAATGTGTATAATGAGCAGAACTACATTCACATTAGAATCATGGTGTATTTTCATAAGATTTTTCTAAGAAAAATAATAATTACAAACGGATGTGGAAATGTGGAGAACTGATTTTAAGGCTGGAAAAATGAGAAACTGAGAGAAACCAAAACTGACACATTCTCTCATCCTTGCTGAGAAGGAAGCAGAGTTATTTCCTTAAAATCAGAAAATAGTTCTGCTTATTTCTGAGTCAAACTGAGTTCACGCGCTTGAGCCTGTAAACCCTTCCTCCCAGTCACCTACTCGGCCTCATTCTCCTTATTTGAGACAAACCAGAGACTCATATTTCCACATTTGGAAATATGAGTCTCAAGGTCATCATCATTTCAAACTGCTGGGATCATATTGCCAAGCAAAATATACAGAATATGTCATCTTGCATTTATATCTCACCCATCCTCCCACCTTATCCTCATAAAAACCCTGCAAGGTAGATTAGTCAGATAGAGAGGGAGAGAGATCAGCTCAAGGTCAGTCAATGAGATTTGAACCTATGTCACCTTGCTCCAAGTCCAGTGTGTTACAATGGCTTTCTGAGGACCTTCTGTTGGCCATGAGATCAAGAAAGATGGAAGTAGAAGTATCACATCTTTTGATGCGTCTAGGAGATGGGTGGAGCTATAGAAACTCTTCAGCCACATGATATGGTCCAAATGTCACCAGAACCTTCTAGACAAGCAGTTCTTGATAGCAGCGTTTCTGTTAAGAGTTGCAAAATTTAGCAGCTGAAGTCCTCGAGGCTTTTGAGATTGTATAGATTTTCCCTTAATGCATATACTACAAATGTATCCCTGTTCTGATCTACACCACACTCAACAATCCACAAAGAGTACTGCTTTCTCTTCTGAATTTTCTAGCTGTATCTTCTTCCAAGACTTTCTACTTCACAGCTTGAAATTTCAGGGTTACTTGAAGCAATTACAGCTTCCCCTCTCCTGCCTGTGTCTAGGGTGTCAATAAGTCTAATTCTTCAGATACTTGATTGGCATGACAAGGTCTATCAGTGTTGGCTAATCATATGAAAAAGCCCTCAAGGATTGTGCAGCATTTAGGAAGTGAAAGTAGTTATTATCACCACACCTTGTGGCTTCCAGATTCTGTGGTTGAAACAGACATCTGTTACATATTATGGCTGCACATTTATGGTTTGGTGGCAGGTAATTATTCAGTGTAGTGCCCAGTCCACAGCCTGCATGTTTGAGCTGATTTTCCCTTCCAACGAAATCATCCCCATCATCAATCTACCATATTTGGAACATGGAAACCAAAAGTGTCTCATTGGCCAGTATCTCTTATTTCACATGTGATTGTGTTTCTCAGCATCAATCTCCACTTAACAGTTCATGGATGGGTAACCTCAGGCCCAGGGAACAAATGCAGCCCTTTGGTCCTTTCTGTCTCATCTCAAGGACTCTACCCAGGCCATACTACATCCCCCGCCCCATACCACCTCCCTAGGCCACATCTTTTGGCCTAGCTAGAATGTGTCTTTGAACTCTGATAATGTTCTTGTTTATGTGAATAATAGAGGTGTGTGTGTTGAAATGTACCAACTGTACAATGTAAAATTGATGTATGTTGCTTGGCCCACTCTTACCTCCACCCATAGTGGAAATTGGCCCCCCAAATGTTGTCGATAATGGAATGTGGCCCTCAGGCAGAAAATGTTTCTGCACCCCTGTTGTAGTTAATGACTGTTGGTCAGAATCTCTGCCAGTTTTGCAGATTTGTGGTTTGCTTTTCTACCAACATTAGAAGGGCTGAGTCTGATATATTATTGCATTCAAAATTTCTCTGATTTTGATTACTTCTTCCTACTGAGTGGTGTTTCTTTGGTTAGGTCTTCCGGTCCGAGTGTCTGATTACTGGTTTCATTTCCTTACTTGTTCAAGTGGGCATTTAATGCGGGGAATGATGATATATGTAACCACCAGCTCTGTTAGAATTTGTATGAAGCCAATGGTTTGGCTCAGTTGCTTGAAGCATCTGGAGCTATTTACTCTGCAGGCATTGCTTTGTAGTGCATCTGCTCTCTGACTGTGGCATCCTGTGGTCTTGGCTTCATCGTTTGAGCCCGTGTGCTGCTGATGGGTGACTGGCCCTAAATTGCAGCTGCATAATTGATGAGTGGGTTTTCTGTGGTTCATTTCAAGGCTATGATTCTATGACATTTTGAATGTTCCTTTCAACCTCTCCTTTCAGTCCTAAAAAGGAGATAATGAAGGTGACCTACAATCCTAAGTACAATCAAAATACAATTAAAATAGACATCAGTAAGACCAGAGCCAGTCAAATAGCATTGGGAAGAATCATAGAATTATAGAGTTGGAAGGGATGTAGAGAGTCATCTAATCCAATCCTCTGCAATACAGGAATCTCAACTAACACGTCCATGACAGATGATCATCCAACCTCTACTTAAAAAATAAAAATCAACACACGTCTAAATACCTGATGGGCCAATAAGATATACATCCCAGCCAAGGCCATAAAGTATTAGATTAGCTGGTTCTCTGTTGGGAGGGAGTTCTGAAGCCTTGGCACTGCAGTCAAGAGCTCCCAGTCCTGTGATCCAAACAGCTACATGAAGCAAGATTTCAGCCGACAAGCTCAGTGATGGGTAGTTTCATGTGGGAGGAGGTGATGTTTCAAACACTGGTGTTCTCAAGCCAGGAGTGCACTTCCTAGAGACATCATCATATTAGTAGGCTCATAGATAAGCGAACTCTGAAGGAGACAGGGCCCAAGTCAAATTTTGTATATTTGGTGGGACGTGGGCATCAGACACATTGGATAGAGACAGCCTTGGATCGCTACAGGTTGGGATGGATGTCAGGGGGCAGGGCATCAGGCAGGAAGGAGAAGCAGTCATCAGGTGGGAAACCCCAGGCTGAGACTGATGGCTGCATATTCCCTGGAGAAGGTAGGAGATGCCTGAATCTCCTGCCTGTCTGATGATTGTTCCTGAAGCAGCACCACTCAGGATTGATTGCTTTGTCAGTAAAGGTACAGATGCAGAGAAGCAGCTTACAAAGGAGCACCCGACAGATTTGACTCCCCTGCTTGCTTGCGGCTGAAGGAGAGACACAACATTTTCCCCACCCTTCCATATGCTAAAATTGAGGTTAAAACAACAACAACACCCTAGTTAAACATTATCCCCACCCTCAAATTAATTTGGGACAAGATCTGGGGTGAGTCATCCTGATTGGGGCGTCCCCAGATCAGGGTCACAGGGCAGATGTGGGGCTGGGTATAGCATACACACACAAGCACACACACTGAAGCTATCACTTCAGTGGGTATTTATTATCTTAGAAATCAGCCTCGGTCATAAGTTTTGGTATTATTTGCACAAGTAGTAGACCACATGGGCTTACATCACAAAATAAAGCTCCTTTGGGGCTGTGAGTGTATGTCTAAAAGAGGCCTGGCCTGGAAATTTATTGCTTAAGGAAGATTTGGACATACAGTGGTACCTCGGGTTAAGAACTTAATTCGTTCTGGAGGTCCGTTCTTAACCTGAAACTGTTCTTAACCTGAGGTACCACTTTAGCTAATGGGGCCTCCTGCTGCCGCTGGGCCGCCGCTGCATGATTTCTGTTCTCATCCTGAAGCAAAGTTCTTAACCTGAGGTACTATTTCTGGGTTAGCGGCGTCTGTAACCTGAAGCGTCTGTAACCTGAAGCATCTGTAACCCAAGGTACCACTATACTGTTCAACATCTGTGAGGAGAATATAATGCAGAATCTTTAACCTTTGGTGTTCTACCATCACTAGAGAACTGCTATTCACTACAGTTGAATCTGCATGTTCCTACTCAGGAGAAAAATCTGAGGAATGTCAAGAGGAGGATTCCCTCCCCCCCCCCCAACCCCCAGGACTTAGCAACATGTAGGAGAATGTAGGAGTCTTTTTCTGCTCACCCCCACGTTGTCACCTACTCTAGCAGGTTTAGTTCCACACAGGGCTAGCCCTACCATTAGGAAGAGTGACCCCCACCAGATGCATCCCTTCAGATGCAGTGTTGAAGATTCAGTTGCTGGCTTTGCTGCCTTCTTTATGCAAAATGAGGAAAGAATTCCATCTTGTCCTTTGCCTTAGGCAGTAAAACGCCTTGTGCTGGCCCTGGTTTTTCAGAATCCTTGTAATCAAGGAATTGAATCCATTACCATGTGTTTTTCTTTAAATCATACCATTTCCCCACAGAATGACTATTCTCATAGCATATTGTGAAGAGTGCATATTTACAAGTCATAGTGGAGAGGCCCTGCCTCACATCTGAATCCCTGATCCAAAAGTATGTGAAGTGTAATTATGGTCTTCAACTCACATCTCCTGCTTTTACAAAGCCTGGCGTGCAGGGACAGGTGGACTTTGATGCTGCACCAGGACACATTTTGTAGCCAGATATACAACCACCCATAGGTGGCGGAGTGGTACTCTACTCGGCCTTTAAGCCTGTGACTCAAGGAGGAATGGGTATGTGGCGGACAGCTTGTGTGACAGGAGATTAATTACCCACTTTCTTTGTGACATTGTGAAGGGCCCCATGGGAAATGGGGAGATGTTTGTTGTCTTCCAATTCTATCCCCCTTGTAAATAGCAAGGATGGCTGCTGCCTTGCATAGCACTGGGCTAATTCCATTTGTCATTTTTAGACAGCCCCTTTCTGCCACAGTGTTTGGGCTGCTAAAATGCTGTAATGTAACCAGGCCCTCAGGGATAAAAATGGTTGTTCCTGGAAGTCAGGGCAAGAAAATGGACTGCAAGCCAAAGCACTCCTTGGTAACAGGAAGCACTGAAAGCTGAAGAAGAAGGAAAAAGAAAAAACAGCTGTGAGGGACTTGAACTGCCATCTCTGTGTGCCAGGACTGACAGTCCCCTGCTTTCTCTTATATCTTCCTTGTCCCCATCCTTGTTGCTCTTCATCCTGTTTTCTGAACCACCCACAAAAGCTGCACTGACTTTCTCCAATTATCCCTTGAGATGTCTCCACGACTCAGAAATCCATGGCTATGGAAGTGCACCTAGAAAGCTGCCAGTTTGTTTATAAGCTTATTTCATTTAGGGCAGGGCTGGGAAATCTGTGGTCCTCCAGATGCTGTTGAACTACAACTCCCATCCCCCCTGACTACTGGGCATGCTGGCGGATGAGAGCTGAACTCTGACAACATCTGCTTTAGATGCATTTCTTGTGAAGGATGTGTTCACCAAAACTCTGTATCTGCATATTCAACGTGCTGGTTATGACCTATAAAGCCCTATACTGCTTAAAGGTAAAGGGACCCCTGACCATTAGGTACAGTCACGGACGACTCTGGGGTTGTGGTGCTCATCTCGCTTTACTGGCTGAGGGAGCCGGCGTACAGCTTCCGGGTCATGTGCCCAGCATGACTAAGCTGCTTCTGGCAAACCAGAACAGCGCACGGAAATGTCGTTTACCTTTCCGCCGGAGTGTTACCTATTTATGTACTTGCACTTTGACGTGCTTTCGAACTGCTAGGTTGGCAGGAGCAGGGACCGAGCAACGGGAGCTCACCCCGTCGCGGGGATTCGAACCGCCAACCTTCTGATCAGCAATCCCTAGGCTCTGTGGTTTAGAGTACAGCGCCACCCGCGTCCCCCTATACTGCTTAGGTCCAGGCTATCTAAAATACTGTATTCCCTCATGTCTAGGCTCTGAGATCTTCAGAGGAGGTGGTTCTCTCAGTCCCCTCCCCCAGCAGCACACTTGGTAGGAATGCGGTGGCTGCTTCCAATCTTTGGAACTCCCCCCCTAGAGAAGTTAGGCTGGCCCCCTCCTTGCTGGCCTTCTGCTACTGGCTGTTTTTGAGGAAAAGGCTGATGCTGTTTTTATTGTTGTCTGTGTTCAATTAATTTACATCATTTTAATTCTATTAGTGTTTATTTACATTTCTATCATTGTCGTTGCCTTATTTTTATCTTGTTAAATTGTATCTGTAAGTTGCCTTGAGTCCCAGTCTAGGGAAAAGGTGGGATATAAATAAATATTATCATAATGATGGTGGTGATGCTAATAATAGCTAGAATCTCACTTTAGTTCTGGGCACCAGGTGCAAATATGCTGAATAGTACAATAGAACATAGATTTTGTACTCCTCAGAGTCTTTTTACCTGTTACCAGGGTCTAAAGTGATATAGGCCACAGCTCTATTGTCTTGATGCATGAACAAGTCAAGAGCAACTTACCACATAGTGCATAACTTTCACTGAGGTGTGTATGTAGCTTTTGTTTATGTGAACCTGATTCTGGTTGTTCCTTCTTGCTTTCTGGACCAAAAAGAAAAAAGACCTGGGAAAATATTCCTGTTTGTAGAAGCCAGATGTTCATACCATGTTAGCTTACCCTGAAGAAACCTTGTCCGTCTGCTAACTCAGCATACCCAGCCAGTTGCTTCAACTCACCAAATAATTGATTCTTATTTATATTATGGCTGCTGGTCCTGAGAGAGGCTGTCCAACAAGAAAGTGAGGAGTGTGCCTGTGTTCTGTCTCTTGCAGTATCATACTTACTGATACTGAACTTACAGTTTCCCTTTGTCCTATCTCACTCAGATAGTTAATACGAGAAGTGGTGAGAGAGACTGGATGCGGGCGGCGCTGTGGTCTAAACCACTGAGCCTCTTGGGCTTGCTGATCAGAAGGTCGGCGGTTCGAATCCCCATGGCGGGTTGAGCTCCTGTTGCCCTGTCCCAGCTCCTGCCAACCTAGCAGTTTGAAAGCAGATAAATAGGTATCACTGCGGTGGGAAGGTAAACGGCATTTCCATGTGCTCTGGCACTCGTCACAGTCCTCTGTGCACTAGTAGTGGTTTAGTCATGCTGGCCACATGACCCGGAAAACTGGCTGTGGACAAATGCCGGCTCCCTTGGCCTGAAAGTGAGATGAGCGCTGCAGCCCCATAGTCACCTTTGACTGGACTTAACCGTTCAGGGGTCCTTTATCTTTACCTTTTTACTTACAGATACTGAACTTACAGTTTCCCTTTGTCTTGTCTCGCTCAGATAGGAAATACAAGAAGTGGTGAGAGGGATGGAGGCATCTTGCTGTCTGTCTTGGATTAGGCTTTGTTGTTTTAGGCTGAAAATAGATACAGTTCTGAAGAGAGCTGATGGTAGCCCACAGCATGCACACTCATTTCTTTTGTCCTACTCTCATTTCTGGTGAAACAGGTTTTGCAAGCTTTTGAAGCACTACAACAACCTGAAAGCCTGTTTACTGGAGATAATGTGCATGACACAGGCAATGATGGTTCTATCATTGTTACCTGCAACACTGGGGGGGGGGGGGGAGAGAGATTGCCTCTAGCCTCCTAAATTTGGCACAGCTTAGAAAGCAGATGATGAGTTCCACACGCCAGACAATGGACTCCTGCAATACTAAATGTCTTTGGGAGGAGCCGGTGAATTGGGGGATAGCTGGTTATTTTTACTCTGGAACGTGATATATTCATGTGAGATCATAAGGTGAGTTTTCAAAATGATGCCTCAGTAACCATTTCCAGAGCTCTATAAGGATTTATCCTCATCTCATCTGTTAATTTTGGTGCTTTCCCCATTCCTCTGAAAGATGAGATGTTTTCAGCAGGTGATGGGGATGCCAAATTGGATAGCTGATATAATATATGAAAGTGAATATAGGAATTGTTAATCTCTGATGCTGTAGACTAGTTTTTCTCCCCCAAAAGCTTCCAAATAACTGCAATTTATGTATTTGACTCTGCTTGAAACTTTCCCCATCCTGTATGCTCAAAGTGAATGAGGACAGATTCCCCCTTTCCCTTTCCCCAGAGAAGAAAGCCATAGATGCCTGTTGCAGATACTGAATTTGAAACTTTGTGGGTGGAGAAATAAAAAGCCACCTTCACAACTAAGTTCTAAATGGTTCAGGACCACAATACCACAAGGACCACCTCTCTCCATATGAACCTACCAGGAGCCTTAGATCATCCTCTGATTACCTTCTTCGTATGACTCCTCCACAAGAGACCTGGAGGATGGCAGCACAAGAGTGGCCTTTTCTGCAAGGACTCCCCATTTGTGAAATGCTCTCCCCAGGGAGATTGGGCTGGCACCTTCATTATACACCTGTAGGCACCAAGCAAAAACATTCTTCTTTTAAATGTGTTGTGGAAGGGGGGGGAGGTTATTAGGTTGTCTTTGTTCTTATTTTTATTATGTATTTTGTGTTTTTTATATTTTAATTCTATGTTTTGAGCCACTCTGAGATCTATGGGTATATGGCAGTATACTACTACCACCGCCACCACTACTACTACTAATAATAATTCTAGATAGGTTCGGAAAGTTAACCAGCCTTCTAAACACTTAATTGACTACAGCAGGCCATGTGACAATATCTGACACCCCACAATAGCTTCTGAGTCAGGCTTGTTTCTTTGGTCTTACTAAAAATGGGACTCTGGCACCTGTAGCTCCAGTCTTTTCCAGTGCCACTCAGTTCATCACGCCCAGTCTTCCTCCACTCCCTTGAGCATGCCACTCAATCTTCTGCCAGACATAGACAAACATAGGAATGCCAGGCCTGACCATAATATCTAAAAAGAATTTAAAACTAAAAGATATAACTAAATTTCCCAGAGTTATTCAATGCCAACTTTGGTGTGATTCCAAGGAGAGGGATCCCATGTTAGGAATCACTAGTTTTCTTCTTCAGCCAATGATTCCTCCCTCCCTCCCTCCCTTCCTTCCTAATCAAATAGAATTATAATTTATATATTGTATAATCCCTTGGTCCCATAGGTATACTGGAATCTCGTATCTTTTGAATTTGCCAAAAATATATTGTGGTTGTACCATACAGATACATAGTTCCAAGAGGCTCTGTAAAGCATCCATCATTAAATCCAAATTTTAATTTTCAATCTGCATATTCTAGTTGCTGTACTAGACTATACTACTGGGCATGGATGAGACATCAAATGAACAGTCTTCTGACATTACCCATTACTGATGATGAAAAGTCATGCTGTGCAACAGACAGAGGGTACCCTGAGCTTCTGCGCTGGGGATACAGCTTATTCCTTTCATCTATTGTTGATTTTTACAAAAAAGCAAAGCCTAGATAGATGGGTGAGCTGGGAGTTCAGCTTAGTAACTAACAAGTTCAGCATGTTGGAAATGGAAATGTAGGGCAAAGATAATCAATCCAGAGAGTCAAAGCTGAGCCATAGGCAACAGTCAAAGATGAACTGAGAGTCAGGAGTTGAGCCATGGAGTTAGAGCCAAGAAATTCACCAGTGCCAGGAAGACCTTGTTGCTCAAGACATGTTCCCAACCCAATCAGGAATTCTTTTACAAACCTTCCTGCCCAGGAGCTGGAATGCTCAACTGATGTAAGCAGGGCCAGTCCAGGGCCTGAGAATTCTAAATTGGTAAGAAGATGCTCCAAACTGCCAAACTACAGTTCTAATGGTTCAACATACATAGTGACTGCACACACAACAGGTTCCTGTTACTAGCCTTGGAAGCGTCTGATAGGTAGGAGCTTATATGAACATGCATACCAAGAAAACGACAAAACAACAGCAGCAGCAACAAATCTGCTAGTCTCCAGTACTACAGTCATACCTTGGGTTACAGATGCTTCAGGTTGCACGTTTTTAGGATACAGACACACCGAAACCCAGAAGTACTGGAAAGGGTTACTTCTAGGTTTCGGCGCTTGCGCATGTGCAGAAACACTAAATCGCGCTTTGTGCATGCACAGAAGTGCCAAATCGCAATGTGCGTGTGCGCAGGCGTGGCACTGTGTGTTGTGGACGTTGTGGGTTGCGAACGTGCCTCCTGCATGGATCATGTGTGCAACCTGAGTTGAATACCACTTAGTATATTTAAACAAATACAGATAAGAAGAACAATGATCTCTTGCATTGGTTTTCTATTTCCTCCTTTATCCTTTAGAATAGAAATGGAAAACGAGGCCCTCCCGATGTTGCTGCACTATAACACCCATCACCCCTAATCATTGACCAAACTGTTTGGGAATGATGGGAACTGGAGTCTAAAAACAAATGAAGGATCACGGGGCTCCTATCCTTGCCTAGAGTCAGAACTATATAATTCTGTGTCCCTCTGTTCGACTTCATAATCAGAAATAAATATGGACCAGACTCTTTGGTTGATGCAAAGAACCAAGAATGGGGGCAAGATGTAGAGAGAAATCATAAGATTTTGAAACTCAGGCAAGGGGTGGAAAATAAAGGTTTGGGCATAGTATGCAGTTAAAAAGTTTACAACACATAGGAAAACAGGATAAATTGAATATGTTGAATGGGGGAACAGGTAAGGAGAAATGGGCTTGCAATGTTGGGGGTAGGGTAGGAAAGCTCAGGGCCATTTAAGAGCAACTGCATCCCATAAGCCCAGTGTTTGGTGGAATAACTGGCAGGGATCTGGCATTTACTTGAATGCCAATTTCTCACTTTCTACCACTCTTGGCAGAGCTGCTTTCTGTCATTCTGGTGAAAAGAGATAATTCCAAAGCCTCTGTGTGTGTGTGTTTGTGTGTGACAGACATGTTAGTGTATTGTTAAAGGGGGAAAGAGGGTGGTTAAGCGTCGCTGCCTGGGCAAAGGGCTTGAGACAGGCCCATCACACAGACTTCAGCCTGCCAAGCTCTGTGTCTTTTTAATTATGGAGCAACTGATGAGCAACATTGTGGAGATGTGTAAATCAGAGGGAAAGGTGTTGCAAATTGAAAGGGACTGGGAGGACGGGGCCCCGTGGGCAGCACACCATCAAAGGTCTGTTGTTCTTGGCATCTGATTTATCACAGCTTGCTCCAGAAGCTGGCAGGAGTTGGAGCTGCATGCAGGTGGGGAATGAGAAAAGAAAGTGTGTGTTCAGCACTGAAAGGAAACGGAGAGAGGGAAGAGGAACATAGGTCCATTCAAGCACAGTTCTGCTCTCCATACTCTTGTCTCCTTTGGTGATCAAGTTTGTCAGAAAGTCACTTAGCAACTCTTTACTGCAGCAGGGCGGACCTTCTGGTCCACCAGCCTAACTGGGCTATTTCAGCCAAGCCATCCCACGTGGTAAAGATGCAGCTCCCTGGTGAAAGCAAGATTTGCCCACAAAGCCTTGTGCTTTTGCTCAAGTGGGCTAAGGAAAATGGGTCACCTGGTATCATTATGACATTAGATGACTGACAGGAGGGCAGTTTCACCTACCTGTTTATTTTATTCAATTTATTTAATGCATAAGCTGCACTTTCAAAGGGGGTAAAGTAGATCTATTAAAGTAAATCTGCAGGGGTTGTGAGGGGAGGTAAGGATTCTGCTAACCAGCCCTGATCCATTTGTCTTCTTGATTTACTGAATATCCTAGTCTCTAGAACTTGCCACAGACAATCTGGAAAATAAGTTCCTAACATGACTTCTGAATTGTCAGAAGAGGATATTGAGAACTGTTTCAGCAGGACACCATTTATTTATATTATTATATCTGCTATTAAACCAAACAGCCAACTATGCTTTAACGTCTGAGGATGCTCATGGCATCTAACACTAATAACATCACTAATAAAGTAAGAATTAAAATACAGCCAATTTCAGGTAATATAAAATAATTTAAAAAACGGCCACAGCACAAGTTAGGTCTCTGGGGAGGGTTGCCCCCTCCTCCTCAAGAGTCTCCTTTCCTCATATGAAAATAGGTGGTCCTTCTGATAATTTGGTCCTTAAAAGGCAAGACCAGCACTTTGAATGTGCCTGGAAAGGAATTGGTAACTCATAGTTCAGAAAATTCCTAGTCCTGGGAGCCAGGTGGTCCCCAAGGCCATTCTCATGCTGATCTCTCAGATCTGCTGCAGCCTTTAGGCAGATCCACAGCATCCATTTAAATCACTTCCAGCCTACATTTAAAGCACATAACCTTCCCCCAAAGTATCCTGGGAACTCTGGTTTGCTAAGGCTGCTGGGAATTACAGCTACTTGAGTATAGTTCCCAGGATCCTTTGGGGGAAGTAATGTGCTTTAAATGTGGATCTGCCTTTCCCTTTGCACCATCTTCCTGCTCTGCCATTTCCATGCACTTTGCCAGCCCTTGGATCTGAGCACCCGACAATAGCTATATTATACTGTCTGCCTTGACATCTGCGGGTATGCCTAGAATGAACTCTGTGTTCTTATTATAGAAGTGATATGATTGCCAATTGATCCTAGTCATTCTATATGTGTGCATCACAAATGAGAGACTCCACAGATGTTTGTTCCAAGACAAAAATCTAGAGTTCTTTCTAGGGTAAGCTATAAACATTTAAGTTCTGAATCAAAACATTTATGGAGTGCTTGGAATTTACACATGTGTTGTCTTTTTAATTGCCAATCCAGGTAAAACATTTCATCTAAATATAGCACGAGAGCTGAAACTAACAGAACTTTTTTTAAATGCATGCAGTACATTCATCCCTTTTGACAGCTATACAGGGTGATTTTCACACCCATAGAGAATCTTGACAGGATTTTGAATAACTCCAGATAATTTACTCTATTCTAATTTAGGGATGTTCATATGTTACTTCCAGGGTAGAAATAATAATTATCTCCAAAGAAACCCTGCAGTTTCCTTGCTACTTTGTAGGGACGTATAGAACACATGCACACCTTTCTGAAAAAGTTTTGCTTCCATCAACATTTCGTAATGTTTTGTTCAAGCAAATTATATGCAAACTAAACTCTAGTTCATAGTTATAATAACAAACTGAAAATTACAATAGTTATTTTCACTATTGCAATCCTGTGTTCTAAAATACCTAAAATGGATCCACAAAGGGCTTTTTATCGATTGATTGATTGATTGATTGATTGATTGACCAATCAATCAATCAATCAATCAATCTCATGTTATCCCCACTCTTTAGCCAAAAAAGACTCCTGAAATGGATTATAGATCGGGATTGCAATATACAAGACACAACATTAAAGGAAAAGTGTATGAGGAGGGATGAGCAAAATGAGCACACTCAGGCAACTCACATCATTTTTTTAAAAAATCAATTCAAAATGCCCATGGCAGATACTGTACATAAATGAAAATAAGAGAGTTTGGCCCTGCCCTTGGAATTACAAACTAAAAGATGAAACACACAAAAGAGAAGGGGAAGTAGGCGATAATGCCAGAACAAACGATTACCTTGTGAACAGCTATTTCTGTCTCCAGCTTGGGCTAGGCTGGTCTCCCCTTGCTAGTCTTCTTACAGAGATGAAGGCGATAGAACTTCCCAGCAGCCTTTGGTCTCAGGCAGCTAAGAGAGGCCAGCAAGACACACACACACTCTTTGCTTCTACAGTCATAGGTAGTTGGAGCAGATTTCTTTCTAGCTGGGGTGTGTGAGGAGGCTAGGAAGTAGGATCTCTGAATAGGATCATTCTCTGAGTGATGATCGGACCAGGCTGATTACACTATTTTATTTTACTGTACTTTCTGACAGAGAAAGGGGGGCAAACCTTTCAGTGTTTCCTGGACATCTGGTCAACAGCAGAGGCCAAAGTGATCTGTCCCTCATTACTGAAGTTCTTCATAATACCAGAAGGGGGAACCTCAGATTTGGGGCTTCAGTGTGACCCTCCAGGCATCCCTGTCTGGCCCTTGGAACTATCTACAGATATAACTCTCCACTGGCCCTGCTTTGTACCCCAGGTGCTTTTGTCTGACTGGAATGTCTCCTTGAATCTGATAATACATCTTGCTTTTTTTTGGATGGAAGACAGAAAGGGATGTGTGAGTGTATGTAGAAATGGGCCTAATGAACAAAGGAAATTTTTATATAATTTTTTTTCCACCTCAGGCCCTGTCGACCACTGGCAAGCAGCCCTGTGAAAGTTGTCCTGATGTGGCACTCGGGTTCAATAAATTCCCCCACGCCTGATGATACAAACTCCTGTAGACTAAGAATGGATGATTTTATTTAAAAACAAAGAAGGTGCTATGAAAATGGTTTTCTAGTCCTAAACACATAAGGAACATTTTAAGTTGTGAATAATTGGAGCGATCACACCTACCTGAGTGGCACGAGCTGTCACTGGATTATGCAGTACATACATCTTCCTTTAGGAGAGATGTATGGCTCTCTGCATGGAATTTTACAGCAGGAGTGTGAAAATGGAAAACAGAGCTAATACACTGGTTTTTGTGGGGGTGTTTTGTGTTTTTTTTTGCTCTAACACTGCATGTATATGTAAACAGGTTCCCTTATAATTTCAGCAATAAGATACGCCTCAAATTGAAATGAGAATCTTACAGGCTATAGTCTGCATATTTTTTTCCTCTAAGTCCACACAAAGGTGGTAGCTGAGGTCAAGATTGACTCCAAGGCAGGGGTGGGAAACCTTGGTCCGGGAGCCAAATGTTTTCCCCTCTCTATCTGCTCATCAGAATTCTCCTTTGGCAGTGCTGCTCCCCAGGCCACACCCCTTACTCATCCTGTTCCTCCTTGACTGTTTTTGCCAGATAGAATGCGTTAATGAACTATAATGCCTCTTGCTTGGCTGGATGGTGAATGGAATCTCTGGTTTTGTGAAATTGAAATATCTACTTTAGATATCTCCTTTAGATATCTAAGAGTCCCACCCATTTCCCCACCCACTGTTTCCTTCTAGCCCTGCTCACCACTGGTATGAGGCCCCCAAAAAGTTGTCCATGAAGGAATGCAGCTGAAGAAGGTTTCCCACCTCTACCCTACAGAAATGGTCTCCAAAGAGTCCCCAAGCCCCAAGCCATGTAGAAAATCAGTTACCAGACTGGTGGCACCACTGAGATTCCTGCTATTGCACCAGCAATTTACATAATAATGTACAATAGAAGGCTCAACAAACCAGATTCCAGACTCAGAGCCCATAATCTAAAATTAAACAAAACAAATTGTTGATGAAAGGGAAACATGGGCAAATCACATGAACATTCATTTGATAATCTCACACAATTGTGACATAAGCAGAAAGAAGGATTGAGTGGCCAACAGCAGATGGGCTGTTATTCCTCTAAGGGGAGGAAAAAGGCAATTACTATGGAGCTTGAAGATGTCCAAGGTTGACAGCAAAAAGCTTTTATTCAGGAATCAAGTTCCTCTGGCAGGTCTGATCATGATGCACAGGAAAAGAATATGAAAACATAAAGATTGAAAAGAAAGTCCAAAGGTTTTAATGCAATTAGTTTGGTTTGATGTGCATGCACACACACACATGCATGGACTTTTTGTTCAATTAATTGCTCATTCTGGAGCAATCAGGGTTTCTAGGCAGAGCAAACTGTCTTTGAAATGGCCTTGTATTTGCCAAAGGCAATCCTAATATGATTGACTTTGACGCCAAGAAGTCAGTGGATCACTTGTATGCTCAGCAATGAACAATCAGGACATGCTGCTATCCATGGTGCTGCTCTAATCATGATATCTAATACAGTCTCATTTGATTGCCTGCTGCCTCCTCCCTCCCTCTATCAAGATGGAGAAAGAGAGCCTGATAGGGAGTTCCAGAGAAGGTTGGGTATGACTTTGTGATATTTTGGTTGGGCAGATTAAAAGCATTGTCATAACATGGCATAACTCTTGAACCATTTCCTTCCTTAATGTCTCTCTTATATAGAAATCACTGAATTTTTTTTACACTGTACTGTCTGTTTATTGTGATCTTGAACTGATGTTCCAGCTGAACCCCACATTCTGACTCAGAGCCTGCTATGAAGTTACTTTTTTTCAGAGCTAATAGCCCACAGGGCACAGCCCAGCATTTAACCATGCCTATTTGCCAGCTATTGTTCCAGATTTAGTTCCTCTGTCTTATTGACTAGTTTTTGTCTCTTGAAGCCAAGTTGTACAATTGGCAAGTTTGCATGATGCAGCTGTCTTTGGTCTGGATACTTCTATATTGTATGTTTTCAGTGCTCTCCTATATTAAACAAACGGTCTCTGTAAATAGAGAATGAGCATGTCAGGGAAAAGAGTCAAACCTAGCTTTCCCCTGTCATACTTACTTTGAATCTCCAGAGAGAGGGTTTTTGGTTTGGTTTGGTTTGGTTTTTGGTTTGTTTAGTTTTTGCAGGAAGGGGACAAAACGAGGTGCAATCAGGTTTTTAGCCCCTCACATATAGCCTGAAATTGTCTAGTCCAGTAGCAGGTGCATAATTTGCTTTCCACTCAAGCAACTTTCCTAATTTGAAAGCATTAGTTGTTTACTAAAAATAAATTAACCAAATATATCATAATCAGTGATACTGAAGTATGGCTTTACATGACTGTTTGGTTCTGTAGTGGCTGCTTGAAACCTCTATCCATGGTTTGGCTCACTAGCTGTCTGGACCAGTAAGTCCTCTAGGCCACACAACTGTTTTTCTACTATACTAACACACTTTACATAAATACACACACACGCCACTGTCTCTCTGTATTGTGACATTTTCCTATGATTGACTCAGCAGAGGTGGGAACCAGCAAGCACAACAATGTCACCTGGATTCCCAGTGGCCCCCATGCAGCCACATTAATTTGCCTTTGCTTTTTAAGTAAATATGCTAGCACATGAATGCCAGGAGGGCACATGACAGTTGCCCCACCCACCCTTCATGGTGAGATGGCCATATGCAGGAGCTACTAAAAGCAGAGATGAGATATTTGCATAATCACAAGAAGTGCATATTTAATAGGGATTTCACAGCAGCCTGATCATCTGCAGAGTGGATGCTGAGCACATACACAGTTGACCAAAAGTGGGAATCAAGACATGTTGGTAAATTTGATTAGCTGCCATATGACTGGAGTTCATACACATCAAATCCCAGTGAGGGGCTCAGCATTTCAGCTCCATAGTAATCATCTTCTTGTAAGGCATCTATGAGCCACTCTCAGTGCATGTGTGATAGGAGGTAACAGTGAACCAGCTGAGATTATTAAAGTTAAATAATGATAGAACAACAGAAAGCATGGTAGAACAGCAGTTGGGTTCCAGATGTGAGTCTAGTTAGCTGCACAAAAAAATGTGCATATGGGTTAGTGGGGTGTTGCACTTATCCTTGTGGATGAGTAATATAACCAAGGTTGCCTTGCAAAGACTCACATCCATAAGACTTAAAATGATTGTTCTGCAACATTTGCTGAAAATCCAATGTTCCAATAAGCTTTCCTGCTAGTAAATGGCATCACTATTATTTGGACTGTGAAATGAAAGGCATTCTGGGCTGACTTCAATGGTTTGGGAGTTCAGATATTGATCACCTCCATTTCTGGTCCCTAACTGAAAGCAAAACACCAGAGGAAAATACTTTAAGGAAATAAATGAATTTAGAACAGATTTTCATCCACAAGCCAGGAAGTGGAATTGCCAAAAAACAAAATAAAGAAAGCAACAGTCGTAGAAATCTCAAACCTTTCTCCCTTGCAATAGTAATGACCATATTATTTGCTACAGAAAATTCTGGAACTGGGAGAGTCATAAATTCACAAGTACTGTGTGTTTGTGTGAGAGCCTGGGTGACATAATTGATAAATTAATGAAACCAGTACCAAGTTGGCATCTGCAGCACAAAAGAGTCTTTAACATTTTTTCTCTCCTAATAATCATAAGTGTTAGCAACACGGAATAGATTAAAATTTAGAAATGCCAGAGTCCCATTCCTTTTCCTTCCCTTTGATTTTGCAAGTTCCTTTCACTTAGGAAGGCAGACCATATTTAAAATTCATGTAGCCCTTTACATCTAAGGATGCTGAGTGTATTTCACACATTCACAATCACATGCAAATTTGATCCCCCTCTGATATAGAACTCTGTATCTTCCCAATCTTAACTTTCTTATTCTTTCTTTTTTCATATCTGAGTCCCACTGACATTGCCTTTCATTTCATTTTATGACACATTGGCCAAATGGATGACATGTTCATGATGGATGAGTGAGCTTTGCAGTGACTGTCTCTTATAACTTCCCAACCAACTCTGCAAATGACACAGATTACGAGATCTTCCTTATGTCCTTGGCACTGGGTTGCATTCTCTCTCTCTCTCTCTCTCTCTCTCTCTCTCTCTCTCTCTCTCTCTCTCTCTCCCCCCTCTCTCTCTCTCTTTCCTCTCCTGCAGGGGGCAGTGTGAGGATGACAGAATCCTTGGGTGGTATTCAATGAAATGGTTCCACTAGCAGAAGGGAGTATATTTGTGCATCAGAACTTCCCTTTCCTTTCATATTCCTGCACAACCTGTGCACTCTTCCTAAACCTGTTCTGTAGGGAGGAGGGAACCTCTAGGACAGATTTAGGGGTGTCAAAGGGAGAGGAGAAGGTAGGAACGTCAATAGCACAGTCAAAAGTCTTTGCAGTAGCAGAATCATTTACATAGTTATATAGCATCCCTTCTTTGTCAAGAAGAGTCTTTTTCCATGCTAGCAAGGCAATTTATACAGCTTGCTATCCATCCATTTGAAGTACATGTATGCCATCTTTCAGGGGAAAGGCCTCCCTTTTGTAAGTGGCTTTAAAAAGATAATTAGTTTCATATACATAACAGGATGATTTGGCTCTACATGCATAGCAGGACCTCTCAGCTGTACAGCTGCATCCAGGCATGTTGGATGGGTTCCTGAGTGCTTCTTCCTCTTCCTCTGATGGACTCAGAAATGGCAATTGGTAGCTAGAGGGAGGAGAGCTCTCAACAGGAGCTGTATATTTAGACTTTCTGCTGCATGATCCCAGTAAGCTCTTTGAATAGCTGCAGAAGTTTGGCAGGCACTGCTTCCATCACTGTGAGGAGAGGGCTTGTGTTGCTTTCGCTGCCCCTGCAGATTAGCTGGCATGGGACTCAGCATTACAGGTCACAGCAAAGAAGAGGCAGGGTGGGACTGGTGGGGTGAGCCAACTCACTGAGCCATGGAGTTGTAAGTCATCTAATCCACCCTTCTGCTTGTTTCAAGAATCTTTCAAGTTTTTCAGGGCTTTATATACCAGTGGTAACACTTGAACTTGGCATAGTGCGGATCTCTGAGCACAGGTCTTCTGCGCTGACAAGGCCTCACTTCTGTCAGCATTTGTGCTGCACCACTCTGCTCTAACTGCAGCTTCTGCATCAAGCACAGCAGAAGCCCCACATAGATTAAGAGCTGCTGTGTTACGTGGGTTTGTATATATTATTACAATGTATTCTATGTAGCCTTGAGGATCGTTCAATGGAAAGGTCGATCTTCTAAAATCATGAATGGGAAACTCCCCCTGCCCCCAGTCTGAGGGACAGATGCTGTCATGGGAAATCTACTGAAGACATTCCACTGCTGGTCAGGGCATGGGGAAAAGTGGGTGGAGCAAAGGATGCTACTCTTACCTTATACAGCTCTCTATATTCCAGCCATGCAAAATCTCTCTGTCCGCAAGCCAGACACTCAAGAGACATAGTATAAGGACACATTCTAGCCAGGCAAAAGCAATTGTAGAGCTCACAGAGGTCATGGTGAGGAGTGTGGCTTAAGGGGATAGCCTGGAGGGATGCATTTGGCCCCTGGGACTGAGGTTCCCACCCTTGTTCCGATAAACCAATATATTTGTAGCACTGATGAATGCTCCCCGGCCCCCCAGTATATCTCTGGATGTATGTGACAATGTGAAGATTGAAGACGTCTTGACAACTGTGGAGCTTTGTGTGTTTGAGGTAGGCATGTTGCATTTGGGCATCTGGCATCTCAAAGGGTATAATTGAACAAGTGTATATGTTTGAGGGATTAGCACCTTCCAGGTACCCATGTAACAGGGATGGTCCTTAACACAGCACTTGAGTCCTGTAGCTTGAGTCCTGGTTCTGGCTAGAATCCTACAAAAATTAAAGACAGTTACAGATGATGAAGAAGAAGAATTTGGATTTGATATCCCGCTTTATCACTACCTGAAGGAGTCTCAAAGCAGCTAACAATCTCCTTTTCCCTTCCTCCCCCACAACAAACACTCTGTGAGGTGAGTGAGGCTGAGAGACTTCAGAGATGTGTGACTAGCCCAAGGTCACCCAGCAGCTGCTTGTGGAGGAGCGGAGACACGAACCCGGTTCACCAGATTATGAGCCCACCGCTCTTAACCACTACACCACACTGGCTCTAAGATGCAACAGATCTACGTATCTTTGTCCACAGACTGGAGTTGGCCTTTTCTAGTGATCTAATATGCATTGGAAACTTTATCCTAAGTTAAGCTATGAACAGGGACTATTGGGTAAAGGCAGATACAGTATCTGGTGCTATATCACCCAGGGTTGTTGTTTTTTTATATTATTTGCAGACTTTTGCAAATGCTCCCTAGGGAGGAACTTAGTCACCATTATCTGCTGCCACAGGGGCAACCATCAAACTCCAAATTCTGTCTGGAGCCATCAACGAGCTCCAGACCTCCTACTTGCAGCAGAGCTAGCTTTCATTAAATAGGGTGGAAAGGGAGGCGCCTTCTCTCCCGGTCTTTTGCTTTGCAGGCGCAGTCACTGGAAAGCTCTTTAATCTTGTCTTTCATGAACACTTAGCACCTACAAATCACCTGTTCAGCTTGATATACATCACCTGCTTCATGCCTTGGTGCCCCAGAGGTGAGCACGTCAAAGGTACATCTTGCTTACATGAGAGGTTGCTTTATGAGAGTGGCCCTCCCACTCTGACACAACTGCTTGGCCCTCTCTTCCATCTGCAGCAACACTGAGATGAAAGGGACATAACAGGCATGGTAGTGGGAGTGTCACAAGCAATTATGATACTTCTAACCTATGACTTCTCAGACACAAGTGGGGGACGGGCAGTCTGTTGCCCGTCTCAGGGCATTTGGACAGGGCCCAAGACCTCTCCGCAAGGAAGATGCTGCTGAATATTATTTTTCAAGCTGTTGATGCCCCATATGCAGGACTATAGCTATGGCAACTTGTTTGAGCCAATGCAGCATGGAAAGTGTGCAGGGAATGTTGTTTGAGATGATCAAACATCTTAGCTTCCCAGATCTCCACTCCACGCTGTGAGGTCAATAATGTTTAATAATACATAATAATAATACAAATACTTTGCATCTCAAGCTCTCCCACAGTGACTGACTGGAATTGCCAAAGAGCAGCTGGGCCTAGGTACATAATATTAGGTACATAAGTCATTTGATCATTAAAGAAGAGGGGGAAAAGGAATTTCACACACAAGGAAGGAGCTAGAATAGAAACAGAAATATGGAGAGAGTCTCAGAGGGAAAGAACGTCAAGAATTATCCTCCAAATTCTCGGTTGACATTGAATATCCTCCAGATAATTTGCAGATATTTGCATATTTCCTAGATGTTTTATATCTGAGTGCTGGTGGTTGGGCTTTTCTCACCTGTGCCTTACGGTAAGGTATGAATGACTCTTATCTGGCAGATCACTCCTGAGATCAGGTGCACTTATGGTGTGATCTGGGAGAATGCCAGCGTCTGGCACCTAAGACAGACATGCACAATGTATTTAGTACTCACTCAGGTTTTGAATGACTTGTATTAAAAAATCCTGGTATTTTCCCTCCCTTCTCTAGCTCAGGTCCACATTCCATGGAAAGGGCATATCACTTCCCATTCTAACTCCATTCAGTTTATTTCCAAGTTAATGTAGCCTGTCTCTTCCTAACATGATCCCACACATCCTAATTGTAGCTCTGTTGAGCAAATGTGGTCTAGTTCAAATAATTTGGGGAGTGTCTATGAGATACCCAATTCCAAAAATACTTTTTGAGCCATAGCATTGACTGGGTAAGATTCAGCAAATCCATCACTCTTGGCTTCATTCCCTATTTCCCTTTTCTTCCAGAGCAAGAAAATATTCTTTCAGAAGTGAATCTCTTTGAATATGGCAGAAGGCAGCAGAGCACTTGGGAGAAAAGGATGGGAAATGGGACTGTCAGGAATCTGAGTGAATCTCTCCCCACCACCACCACCCACCCACCCATCTACCAACCTGATCTCTGAATCTCCTCTATGGACATGTGTATGCATGCCATTTTACAATAAGAATGCACCAGACGTCGTTGGGTGGTGGGAGGGAATGAAAACTAAGCTGACAGAATAATGCAAGGCAGCATGCAGGCTTTCTGCATTTCAAAGAGATGAATGATGGCATGTCATAATTCAGCAGGAACAATAAAACGTGATGGATTTCCTAACCTCTTGTGTCTCTTCCAAACAAGCTTGTCCAGGACCTTCTGATACAGCTAGATTAAGTTGGCCTCTATGATGCCAGCTGGCTCTAGAGCTAGAAGCAAGGGCTGGGAGCCACCAATCAATCAGCTGCCTCAGAGGTGTCCTGTTGTGCTCTACTATATCAGCAGAGGTTGGGGCAGATCCCCACAGGGAAGGAGCAGACTGCATTCACTAGATAGATGGTCATTAGGGGCTCTTCTTCTTCAAGAGGCAATCAGTGACCATTGGATGCTCACTATAAATACAGCGGAAGATTGCACTCCATGACATCCCAATTATCAAATGCAGCCCAACTGGAAGCTGCAAGAACAGATGTGCAAAGATACATTTAATGGGGTTATTTTTGTTTTTTTTTTGCTTTAAAAACAAAGCATATGGGGACTTGTTAGCTCTTGAGAGATAATGCATTGACAGCAGTCCAGTTTTGCTTTTGAACCAATAGGGGCAATGTTCTTAGGATAAACAAGCAGATGTTGTGCTAGAGGTTGGTGCTAGTGGTGGTTTAAGTGCAATCAATTATTTTAAAGGCTAATAGGAGATACAATTTTAATGCTATGTGGTGGCATTCTCTTTGATGCCTTCCCTGCCATCCTTCATGTGAGAAAAGGTACTGGCTACTCTTTCTGCAGTATGCACAAGGCATCTGACATGGGGCAGAATCAGTGCACCTGGAAACATATTCTAGCATCCAGTCAGAAGTATGGGGGGAGTTCCCCGAAAAAAAATAACAAACGCATGTGATATTTTTATATCACAGAGAATTTCCGGTATGGGCAATTGGGAATTTGGTGACATTCCCTTGCAAAAGTATGCTTGAATCCTGAAAAGTCATCTAAACTACCTTAAAGTAAAATAAATAGAAGTTCTAACTCACTTTTAAACCATTGATATATGTTAGGAATATATGCATGTGTGAATATAGAAGCAAAGTATTGCCTTTGCTGACTTTGGGGTTTTCTTTTTTGTTCTTAGTAGTTTTGTTCAGGCAGCAGCCAGGAATGATCCTTTTACTGGGTTCTTTGAAATGGAAACTCTGTGGATGTTGCACCAAAAGACCCTGCAGTAAAATTTCCTCTTTCTTCCAGACCCTGAGGACAATGGGGCCCAAAATGACTCATGTTTCCCCTCAGCAATCACAAAGGCTCAAGTTAGGACAAGTGTAGCTTGCATAGCCTGGGTGCTCACCCTTTGAATTTCTGCCCAGTAACATTTCTGCCCTTTCTCCAGTGCCTCAAAGCCTGACACTCCTTTGTTTTCAGTTTTGCTGCGAGGGCAAGGCAGTGGCTCTGTCCTGTCCTTTATTCAACACTTCATCAGAGCTGGCTCACATGGGTGATCTCTTGATTCCGTTGTTAATTAAGATGTATTCTGTGGCACGTCCCAAGGATTCAGAGCCAGGCAGAGCCTTTCAGGTTTCCAAGGGTTAGTCGATACATTTGTATGACTGCCGTCAGCATGGCCAGAAGGACGCTGCATATTTTAAAAGGCAGTTGAGGTTGTCTGAGAAATTGTGTACATCTTACAAGGCTTGACACTGACAGATGCACATGGTGGGCATGGAAAAATCAGGAGCTTGAACAGCTCTATAATTCTGTAAGTTGTGCAGGTTCACTCCCTGCATCACCAAGGCTATTGACCTTTAACACTTGGGATGTACATTTTTAGGACCCGCATTATTTCTGTAATTTTAAGTTGTTTTCAACTGTGCTCAGATACTGTGCTTTTGGTATTAATAATATGTTTTAATTGTTGTAACCTGACCTGGGACATTAGAGTGAAGGGCAGGAAAGAACTTTTAGTAGTAGTAATACTGTAGTAGTAGTAGCAGCAGCAGCAATACTTCTTTAGTTTTTTAGTTTTTTTAATAAAAAATAATGTGTTTCAGGTTTATACATTTCACTAGTTTTACAATCATTTTAACATTTCAGAGCTTGACTTCCTTCCCCTTCTTTCTGTGGTCCCTTAAATTTATTTTTAGTATCTTCTCCATATCCAAAATAACTTCATTTGCTCATTTATTCATCTACTTTAAATATATGCCCTTATGAAACTGCAGGTTATTACAATAATCCTGCCAATGTTCTTATCTGTTTACAATTGGTGGAACGATTGGTTGCACAAATTGTAAATTGTAAATAGGAATACTTTCTTAGTGTTCTCTAGTGTAGGAATGAATTGTAATAACACGAGTCCCATGCACCTATGTGAAGGAGGGGGGAGTGGTCATTTTGGCTCCCCAATTCAAGTCACCGGGAGGACTGAAGCTTAGTTTTTTTCTGCATGTTACTTTGGATTCAGGGTTCTGAGGCAAGCCCCCCTCCCTAAAGTGATCCAAAGCAAAGAGGGGCCTGATCTGAAGTGTTAAAGGGAACCCAGAAGCAGAGTGGATCTCGTAAATAAGATAGCGGACATCAGCCAAGGCATTGAAAAGAAAGGCAGGGCTGTGGGAAGATGCAGAAGGCAGAGAGAAAATGGGCTTTGACAATCAGCATCCATGAAGCTATTGTGCTGCCCAGCATTCCAGCTGCTATCCTGACAGCAAGCCATTGATGTCAGGCTCCGATATTGTAGGTTTCCATGGGCAGTGCTGATACCATGGCGGTGCTAATGCTGCCTTAAGTCTGTCCAAAAGCACCTGTGAGCTGCAGTACAATACCAATGAGGCTGTTATCTCAGTGATGACTGAAGGTTTCACGACGATTACTTCATAGCAGCAGAACGGAGCACAGCTAATGGTGTCATCACCATAACACTCCAGAGTAATTGGCACAGAAACCTGGTCATTACCCAACAAGCCTGCTGTTGCATTTACATTTTGCTTCTCTGACAGTGCAGCTTGGACTGAAAGGTAGGCGAGATAAAATGCTTTCAAAGGAGGAAGCAACATGCTGCAGGAATAAACGTTTGAAAGAGGGATGGAGGGCCTGTGAGCCTACAGATCTTGTGGGACTCAAATTCCCATCTGACCTATCCAGCATGGCTAATGGTCGGAAATGAATGGAACAGTAGTCTATTGAAATGTGGAGGCACACCCCTAGTTTAAAAGAACTTCTAAACCAGGCTTCCTCAACCTCGGCCCTCCAGAAGTTTTGAGACTACAATTCCCACCATCCCTGACCACTGGTCCTGCTAGCTAGAGATCATGGGAGTTGTAGGCCAAAAACATCTGGAGGGCCATGGTTGAGGAAGTCTGTTCTAAACCCTCCAGAATAAGAATAGTATTAGGTATGTTTTTCCCCTCTTCACGGTGTCTTTCTGTAAACTTGATTTGGTTTGTCCATGGCTCCTAGAACGTGTGTCAGTTCGGCCTCCTCTTGCATTTTGCAAAAATGACACAACTGACCTTGATTTTTTCAGATTGTGTTGCGAGAACTCCTTGCACAATGGAGTTTGCAATTTGCACTTCTGTTCCTGTGAATCATTGCCCACCAGCACAGAGTATCTTTTTGCATGGCCCCTGAGCATGCAATTTGTTTGTCTTGCAGTGTCATTGTTCTCACCCTTGTGCAATACAAATAGAGCAAATTGTGTTCACCATAACACTCACACCTGGAAATATTTATATTTTTCTTAATTTCATCTCCACGAAGGAGTGATTCTTCCTCAGGAATTTGACAATGACTCACTCATGTGTTGGTCTGAAGAAAGAGAGGACACTAAAAGGAAGTGGGGTAGGGGTGCGATGTGTCAGTGCAGGCAGTGCTTTTTTCCTGTGGGGATGCAGGAGTATGCATACCCCTATACAATTTGTGAATCTAAGTTTGGCCTGATAGAGAGGCAGTATTTCAGTATGAGTAGGAAAATGAGAGTACCCTTAAACATTTTTTTTATAGAAAAAAAGCACTGAGTGCAGGGATACTATTTCCATGAAGGTAAAGGAAAACTAAATACATAGCTGTGTGAATTATATGCAGTCCCCCCAAAAAATACAATGGTGAAGAGGTGGCTAAATTTTTCTGTGATGCTTACTGAGCAGTAGTCAAAAACAACACAAAACACAGTGATGGTGGGATTCCACCCTGACTTACCTGAGCATAAACACCATTGACTGAAATAAGACTTACTGCTGAGTAGACATGGTTCGGAACAGATTTATAGCTAACCTGGTATTGTTTATATTATTAACTGTTAGAGAAAGCAGTGGCACTGTTGCAGTGGCATATCATGTTGCATGGCAAACAGTGTGTGTGCTTTTGTGCATGTGTTTGCATGACTTTTACACACATACAGAAAACTGAGCTGCTCCTTGTGACATGGCCAAGGCAGGGGATGGTGTATATTCATGGATCCATGCTGTGTGTGTGTGTGTGTGTGTGTGTGTGCTGATGTGCATTCCCTTCACCCAGCCCTCCACCTTTCGTAGGAAGCTGCCGCATATGGAGTCAGGCCTTTGGGGTCCATGTAGCTCAATATACAGCTCTCTGTCTTTCAGAAGCTCCCTGGATTCATGTGCATTTGTTTTGCTGATGTATTTGGTATAGAAGATTACGCTGTACGATCTGCTCTTTCTCTGTTCTCCCCACCACCACCCGTCTACCAGCCACCAAAATAACTGCTGTCTCTGATCTTTAAGATCTTTAAGAGCTAGTTAAAAATGCCAGCTGCCACCCACTGCCCCTGCCAGACCTTTTCCAGAGCACACAAGAAAGAGAGAAATGAGTACAATTAAACAATTTATTTGACGCAAGCATTTCTACAGATATAGCATAGCCATTTTTTTAAACAAACAAAACACATTTTCATTTGCTTTTTTAAAAATAAAAAAAATCCAATCACACAATATAAATAAGAAATCTTTTTTTTTTAAAAAAAAACAACTTCAGTAAGATGAGATTCACATTTTAAATACAGACATAAACTGCCTGTCCTTAGAATGTCCAGCTTCTCCACAGTGGAAAAAAGAGAGTTTGCCTTGCTTCCTCCACTGTATGAGAAGCAAGTGTAAAACATGATATTAATAGAGGATGAATTAAGAATAAGAGGACTCAATAAAATGTGTGCAATTCATATGACCAGACTTTATAAAGCTCATCCTAGTACCACTGAGCATGCTATCTCTGCCCACCCCAAATTATGGTAGGAGGCAGGATTATCAAAACATAACAATGAAAGTTAATGCCTACTGCCATCACCTCAATTAAACAGAGTTCAAGAGAATACACATTGCAGCAACACAGCAGAAATTGGTTGCACAACTATAAAGGCCCAATTCAATAAGTTGCTGTCCGGTTTGTTATTTTTTCATGACTGAAGAAATTTGAACTGCTAAATATCGCTAACATTCGCGTGAAGCCTGATTGCCTTGCAAAGCTCAGGAACAGCTGTGAGCTGGCAAGTGGGGCTCAGCTCAAAGGACAAGCTTGATTGCTGCCAAAACCATCACGGTTCCTACACTAGAACAAGGATGAGCTATTTGTTTCTCAGGTTCCAGATCAATTTTACCCATGCTCCAGTGAATTTATCAAGTTTTAATTCCGGTGCCATTAAAAAAGCTCCATGAGAGCTCCTGACACTCTGAACTAGGGAAATATGCGGGAATAAGTGTCTAAAGGGGCATCAGAAGTTACAGAGGAATGAAATATTGGAAGTCTGGTCCATCCAGTTTCATCTGACACATTTGCCCAAGCATACTTCCCCTTAGACACTTGATCTGTTTTGCTCTGGGGCACGTATGTGATAGCTGAATTATACCCATTTTATAAGAAAGATGTGGTTGCAAATGTGGTTGGAACTGAGGAAGATGAGCTTTAGACAACCTTAAAATATTTCATTTGAGGGTTCTCACCAAGGATTTGGGTATCCTTTGGCTGCATCCTCCTGTTGAGACTGCATCATGAAAAGTGGAAGAATGGTTCCTGTTCTGGGCTTTCCCTTTTTGTTATTGGGCCGTTATGGAAGGCTGAAAGTAGCCCCCCCTTCATAACAGCCCATCTTGTTTCATCGTTCTATGCCAGAGAGCTATGTTTTCAGAAAGGAGCTAACCCATTTAGATAAAAATTGCTTCTACAAAGAGACTGATATGGAGGATGATTGATTATTATGCCTGCACATTCCCATTATAGGACAAACAGGCCTTCCATAAAATCCACATAGTTTGCCAATTCAGTTCAGTTGTGTCCTGCAGCATCCTTTTGTGTCACGGACTTGGATGCGTCTATGACACAACCTCTGCCAAGGCATCTCTATGGATAGCCTGGGGCAACCCTGTTGCATACACCCCTATTGAACAGAAACACAGCCCAGTTTACTGAATTAGGATGCTCATTTTTGTGATATAAAATGGAGTCATGCCTGGCTCCAAGTTGTGTCCTTCCCAATAAATGCATGCTACATTAGGTTCTGGAGCTAATCTGATTTCTCACTCTTACACATATGGTCTAATTGCTTTGATGATAGCTGTTTTCCATAACCTAAAGGAGTATTGAAAGACTCTGCATGAAGGATGTACAAATCAGACAGTTTTGGTTTCTCTTAGGTTTTCTTTTTTCTTTTTTCTTTGCCCATTCTAATTCTATTTTCTGCATTTCCTCACCAGATTATTATTTCTTAATGAAAATTCATCAGAAATTCTTCTAATACGCACATTTCTATGCAATTGTGTCTACCATATACATGTTAACAAAACATTTTCCCCCTAATATAATGCATTTTTGTATGTTTTCCCCCCACTACTATATATGCATTCTTAATCACACTTTGCCTTGGTATAGGGAGAATGGTTTAACAGTTGATTTCTCTTCCTCTAGGAACTCTAGGAATTTTAGCTCTGTGTGGGAAATATGAGTTCCCTAACAACTCTCAGCACCTATCAACAAACTACAATTCCCAGGATTCTTTGGGTGAAACCAAGCCTGTTTAAAGTGGTATGATACTGCCTTAAATGGATACTGCAGATGTGGCTGGTGTATGACATAGCTCAGGCCCTCTGTGTGGTCTCATTGCCAATAGCAAGCACACTGTGAATATTACATTTCTTCATGTCTGCCTATCAAAACTGTATTTCTATAACTAAAAACCCAGATCCACTGAGATTGCACTTCTTAGTAAATATACCTAATCCTCATTCAATATCTTCGTTTAATGACAGCTTGCATGGATTCTAAGCAGACAAAAGGTTTATAGGTCAAGTGTCCCGTGATCATTCACCATGTCTGAGTTGAGGATGGCAAGGGATGATAAGGGCGGGGAGAGGTCTTTTCATTTATGTTTGAAGCAATAGAAAGGAACTGATAGGCCTGCTACTCAGTAAGGATGGTGACATTTTAACAGGTGACAAAGAGAAGGCAGAATGGTTACACTCCTGTTTTGCCTCCATTTTCTCTGAAAAGAGAAGCTGTGTTCAACCTTGCATAACCGGTGAAGGGTCAGCATTGTAGTTCAAGACAGATAAGGAGTTGTTCAGGAAATAACTTGCTACCTTAAATGAGTTCAAGTCTTCAGGGCCAAATGAATTGCATACTAAAGGATCTTGCTGATGCCATCTCAGAGTATTGTCGCTATAATTTTTGAGAACCTTTGGAGGACTCCCCATTTCTCAACATCCTTATCAAAGGGTCACAAACATAAACTTTTGCAATTCTGCTACACAGAATTCTACCATTTTCCAGAGCGAAAATGTGACACACAGGGAGGGAACCCCATGCAAGTTCACAGGAAGGCAAGTAAAGCCAAATATCACTTGCTTTTAAAACAGCTTATAGCTGTACTTTCTCCAAGTTCTGGCATTCTTAGCTTTCACAGATAAATTATGCAATTCTAGGTGGATGCACAATTAATAAGGCAGAGAATAATGAGACTCATAACATTCAAAAGTGATTTTGTTTGAAGGAGTAAGCAGCAATAGAAGGTCAAAAAGTGGTACAATCTAGCCTGGAAAAACACAGGGAAAATTGCAACGAATTCTAGATAAGCTGCATATATTAAATAAAAGGAACAGTCAATTTGGCTGTCTGTTTATTTATCTACCAAGCCCATTCAAATGAATTCCTTTAATTTCCCTAGAAATCTCCATGGGCTCCTTGACATTCTTGCAGAGGCTTCACCAAAAGAGAAATTTCTAGTTCTGCCTTTAATTTCAAACTGCATTAGCAACTTCACACAAAACTACAAGGAGTCACATCTTCTAAGTTCCACATTTGCTATAAGAGAGGGGTATCAAATCTTTCTCACTGCAAGGGTAGCATTCCTTTCTGAGCAACCTTCTAAAAGCCACAAGCAAGAGTGGGCAGAGTAACGGATATAAATTTCACCTTTGTACAGTAGACTAGCTCCTACTCTATTCTCCATCCAGACAAGCAATAGGTGTTTTCAGAAATCAAGGACACATTCTCCCCAGGTAAAAACAAGTGGGTAGATGTGGGGAGCAGGGCGAGTGAGTATAGTGTGGCTTGAGGCAGGGGCAGACCTTGGTAATATGCCACCCTGTGTGAGGCCATTTTATGGCCTCCCCCCAGCCCTTGTGAAGCCAACTTAAGTCGGGCATTGGGAATAAGGCACAAAGTTCTGGCAGGGTCCTAGAGACCTCTCACCTCCTTCCCAAAGTCTGGTAGGCACTAACTCAGTTTTGGGAAGGAGACTCTAGGACCCTGTGAGAGCCCTTACTCTGAGAAGGCACCCTCTTCAGCTGTGCGCCCAGTGAATTTGCCCCTGGTCTAGAGGTTCCCCATACCTACTATCAGATGAAAAACTACAAGAGCAATCACAGAGCCAACAAACACAAAGTGTTCCATTTTCTCAATTATCTCCAATCTAATGTGCACTTGCGATGGTGATCGTATTATAGTTCTGTGCTTTCTGGGCCCAGGACGGTGTTGGGAATGAACATGTATCATGAAAAAAATGTACACCTTTTCTCTCCATGCTGCTTCCCGAGGTAGCTCTTTCTCCAACTTGATTTGTATTATCGTTGAAGAAGGAAATGGATGGCCATAACAATTAGAATTAATTTCTCTTCTCAATACCATTCATTTTCTCTTCACTTTCCTCTTATTTTCTCTTCAGAGTCTCTCCCCATTGTCTTGGAGCCAGCCCTCTACAATAAAGTCACATGCTAATCAATAAGAGTTTTATTGAGAGTGACAGACTGAAGCTAAGTGTACCATAGCACTAAGAGACACAGCTAATGGCAAATGCTCTAGTCTGTCCTGTATACCAGGTCTTAAGTAGTTAGTCTGGTGCCTTCCCTCCTGCCTATGTTTTTTTAGTACTCTCCCTTGGCTCAGATTTCTTTCTTCCAGTCCCAGGAGGAACACTTGATGACTGAGGCATTCTCACAGGGAGCAGCCAGGCGACAGTGAAGTGACAAAGTCACCTCTTACTCTGCTAATAGGAGCCATCCAGCAATTAGACAAAGAGCTGCGTGCGAATAATCATATAATCATGTTTGAGAGGGAAGCCAGCATCTGTACACCAAAGCTGAATATTTATTTTCACTGATTAAAAATAAAACAACTGTTCGTGATTTGGGGCCAATGCACAGTGAACAGGCTCCAAAGTGTTCCTGTTCAAGAGAGCTGATGAGTACTGAGGGAAGAATGGTAGAGGAATTTCATGCAAGTGAAGTCAACCTTCCCAGTGTTGGGTGCAACTTGGTGCCTGCGTAAGGTGCAGATGCAACAACATCTTTCATAGCATTTAGCAGAATGAGAGTCAACAAAAGACCCTCAAAGCAGACAGGGGCAGCATAACACTTTGAAATGCCAGGGCAAATAAAAATGGTGCCAGTGATATATTTTTTTGGGGGGGGTTGCATTCCAGAGTTGGAGAGGGTCACTTTGGGCTTACAGAATGCATTTCTGCATTCAGACGAGGGCCTCAAGAAACTAAGGCACAGGCAAAATGGATACAGTGGTACCTCTAGTTACGAACTTAATTCGTTCTGGAGGTCCATTCTTAACCTGAAACTGTTCTTAACTAGAGGCGTGCTTTTGCTAATGGGGCCTTTTGCTGCTGCTGTGCCGCCAGCACACGATTTCCGTTCTCATCTTGGGGCAAAGTTCTCAACTTGAGATAACTCTTCCAGGTTGGCGGAGTTGTAACCTGAAGCGTTTGTAACCTGAGGTGTTTGTAACTTGAGGTACCACTGTACTTGAGTCGCAGGCTGTTTAGGAATTGAGTGGTGGTGTAAAAACATAGGACCTGCACCCAGTGGCGGAGCTTCATGCCCTGGCACTGGGGGCGGAGAGCAGACGGGGCATGGCTGGCGCGTGTCCTGGGGGTGTGGTGCGCCGCCTGTGGGGGCATGGCGCCCAGTGCGCAGGGGGGCAGCCACGATGGTGCCCCATCAGGATCATGGTGCTGGGGGCGGTGTGCTCCCACCGCCCCCCCTTCTTCCGCAAGTGCCTGCACCAGGGGGTTGCACTGCCATTTTCCTCCATCATAGCAGTGCTTTTGTCCAGGCTTCTGTCCTGTATTGAGGTCAATGTAGAATAGATAACTGTGGTTCAAACTTCCCCCCGGATATTTGATTCCTTTGAGAAATGAACTGAGATTCCTTTATTGTCTCCTAGGTTGCCATAGTAAATCATTTATTGTGACGGCCATTTTACAAATCTTTTTCAAAAGGAAACCTCATAAAAGATAAATAGGACAAAATACTTAGCCCTATTAACAATTTGAAACAGATGCACTTGAAATCATTCTTTCATGCTGTCTCTCGTCTTTCTCTTTCTTCAAAAAAGAAAAAGAAGAAGATTGGTTTAAAATTGCAAGTGCTTAAAACCGCAGTTACAACATCTGGCATTATCCAGAAACCTCAGCTTGAAAAGAATTGGAGGTGGTGGGGGGGAATAGGGCACTTAAGTTCAAGGTATGAAATGAATTTGTAAATATTCAACAATATCATAGCAATCTGATTTTTTTTTTTACCATTTTGATCCATAGGCAACACAGCAGTTTGTCATTTGGGGCAGGAGATACTGGAGTGCATTGTTAGTATTTTAAGATCACTTGAGGAATTCACATTCAGCAAATAACAGTGCTGATCTAGTCAAAGACAAACACAAGATCAGTGTCAAAGTTTGTCACACTGCTCATTAAAAAAAATGAATTTGAAAAGTATGAATGCCATGGTCTCTAATGTAATAGTTCTTCATCAGAAATAAGTCCAGGTAGCTGGGAAGTTAAAAAATCAGGCAAAAGTTTGGACAGAGAGAATTGTGGAGACATTTTGCTTACTAAAGGCAGAATAGCCCTATCTTCCTTTTTATCAACCCATCATAGGAATGTATGTTTCTGTCAAAAATTCTGGAGGACCAGATTGAGAAACCTATGTAATGTTATGGCAAGGACACCCAGGGATAATAAAATGAATAAAAGAACTAGCTAGAAACTTATCAGTTTTCACAGGCATTCATTTCCCCCCCCCCAGAACAACTGTACATTAAAGCTGCAATGTAGCTTTAATGCTACATAAAAGTTGCAAAGAGTTTTTTTTTAAAAGTTGGGATTTGATATATATAATAGCATTCTAGCAATATAGCTATCCATGTGTGTTCTTGCCAAAAAAAAGAAAAAAAGAAAATTATTCTCATTCAATGCATTATTGGCAGATGTGGAGGCAGAGGAGTGGCAGGAAAGAACACTTTGTTCTGTCTAGTGCCATTTCAGGTAAATTATAAAAGCCTATTTATATAAACCCACACACACACCCAATATGTCCACACATATTTCTAACATACCCACCATAAGGGCTAAAGAGAATATATATTTCAGTGCCACAGGACAATGCTTTAAAAAGGGAAGTAAGCCTTTTTAATAGTGCTTTTGTTTTATTTTTGAAGTCTCACCATCCATCACTTAATCCGCTGAGTTTAAAAGCAGTGCAGTCCATACAGTAGCCACTCCCTAAGACAGGAGAAGTCACAGTCTGGTGATGTGGCCCATCTGGAACAAGGGGGGTGCATAGCTCAGTGGTAGAGCATCAGTTCTAGGAGTGCCCCTAGTCTGAAACCCTGGAGAACCATTGCCAGGGCTGGATGGACCAAAGTTCAGAACCAGTATAAGACAATTGTGCATGTTTCCAAGCAACATTATGGCAACCTCATATGCTGAGAGGATCTGAGACAGACGCTGTTGTGAGCTCAGACCTTTCACATGATTTCACACAGCACCTCCTGCCGGGGAAGGAACACCCTTGACCTCTCCACAGTTGGCATCTCCTCATCATGCCTTGTGCAGCAGCTCTTGTAAGGTGGAAACCGCACCATGTTAACATCTGCCTCAGAACATCATGTGAATTGTGCAGAGCCCTGAGCTCCCTGTTTCTCTCTCAGTGAGGGAGGCATGACCTTCATTATAATGATACAGTTGACATTTTCCCTATGACACTTATTGTAACATCATCGCTTCCTGTCAGCATCTGCGGGCTTATCAGGCAGCTTGTTCAAGCAATCTGAAGTTGTGATGAAACTGTCCAGGAGGCACAAAGCTGAGGCAGGCAGACGAGTTGTGTGTGTGTGTGTGTGTGTGTGTGTGTGTGTGTTGCTTCTTTCAGTACCAGGATACTGAGAATGTAACTGCTAGATCAAACTGAATCTTGTCCTTCTTTCTGTGTATCTGTCTTTTTTGGCTTGTGAGTTTCTGAAGTCCTTTCAAACAAGACTTTGAAAAATTCACTGTATCCAGAGGTGGACTTGGGTTTTTCAAATTTCAGTGGCGACCTGTGAAAGGCCAAGATTTGGTGCACACCCGCCTTTCACCTTCTGTTCTGCTCAGTTCACTGCATTTTAGTTGTGGCATCGTACAACCCCCCCCCCTCCAGTTTGGCACCCAGTGTGGTAGAACTGTTTGTGCTGCCCTACAGTATACCCACCTGTGCTGCATCTGAGAATGGGCCATGGCCAAGTGAAGTCACAGTCTGGTGATGTGGGCCTTCTGGAACAAAAGTAAGGGGCCATAGCTCAGTGGTAGAGCTTTGCATTAAAAGGTTCGAGTTTTAACTCAAATCAATATGATTATATCAATCCAAATGCTTGAAGTTTTTCTGGAGAGGAGGGACGGGGACCCTGCGGCCCTCTAGATGTTGTTGGACTCCAACTCCCATCAGCCCCAGCCAACATGGGAAATGGTCGGGGATGATGGGAACTGTAGTACAGCAACATCTGGAGGGTTACATGTTCTCCACCCCTGCTCTAAACCGAGATCTTCCTTTTACCTATAGGAATTAGAGCCAATGAGAGACCTCTCCTTAATACAGGTGTCTAATTGCCTTAGACCACTCACAAGACAATGTGCTGGTTAAGCTTTAGGTGTCCAATTCCTTCCTTCCTTCCTTGGGGCTTCATTTACTCAAGCAATTTAAATGGGAATTTATTTTCTATTTTGCTTGGTGTTCTATTTTGTTTGGTTTTGGTGGGGTTTTTTCCTTTGTTTCACATTTGTCTTGCTAGACATAGCCTTGAGTGGCTTAGCAGACAGAAAGGCAAATAGTACATTTTTAAAATAAAAAAAATTGACAAAGGCATGCGGTGTAAAATTATGGGGAAGCTTGCTTATTAAATGTTCATTCACTCTGCACAACCATTTCAACTGCTGAGTGGACGGGGTAGGAAGATCAGTGAGATCAGATCAGTGAGATCAGGTCATTGGTGTCACTTTGGGGTCCTTGCACAGCCCTGGCGACTGAACCTGGGAATTTCCACATGCAAAGCAGATGTTCTGTCACTGAGCTACAGCCCTTAGTTATATTGTTATATGGTGTTGATGAGCATCATCATAATCATCAAAGTATAGGCTGCATATGTGTAGTAACAAATCATCACTGCAATATAATAAGAATATAATGTGGCAGTGGCTGAATCAGCTTCAGACATATTTGCTGGGCTGCAGTTGATTTGCTTGAGCCTTGATCCAGAGCTTAAGAAAGAGAATTTGACTTAATCGTGGAATCTTGGGCAACGGAGAGGGGAGGGAGTCAGCCATCTGACAATCCTCTTATCGTTTCCAAACTTGGAATCTAAAGTGGCAATGGGTCAGAAAACATTCTTTTCATTCGGTCCCTTGCTCTGTTCACTCCCCCCCCCTTACTTTTCTGCAGGATTTGTTGGGGGTGGGGGTGGGGAGAGACTTCAGCAACTGCTCATCAGAGAGAAAGATTAAGCGTTGTTATTAATTATTCCAGTATTACAGCTTCTGCCAGCCAATATTATTGCTATTCCAACAGCGAGATTGCCAGCAGCACTTAATCAATGCCACTGCTGTTCGGGTGTTATCAGTCTGCAACCATGCAGGCACGCTGTATATTATAAAGTTGGGCTACCCCATAATAATCGCCTTGCAAAAGTGGGGCATTAGTGTTTGCTAAGTGACAAGCCTGGCTCAGAACGCAATCATGTCTTTTACTGTATTATAACAGGAATGATAGCACAGCCACACTTTGGACCACAAATAACTGCAAATTAGCCATTCAATTGTAAATGGCCAAAGTGATTACATGAGTCTTACTCCTGCAGGCTATACATGGGGGGAAAGTAGTCAGTGCTTCTACCTGAGAAGTACTGTGTGCTTTGCAAAGATTAACCTTCTCACCCTTTCTTGTTTGCACTACTGTCATCACTAGAAAAATCCTTCCACTATTTCCAGTGTGTTTTACCAAAGCAGAGTACCAGCATCACCTTGATTCTTCCTATAAAGAAACGGACAGATAAGAAAGTCCTTGTCCCCCACCATGCCAATATTACTTATTGTGAATGTTTTATTTTAGGGCTGTATGAAAGCTACACTCAGTTTTGCAGTGTCAAAAAAAGAAAGGAAACACCTCCCTTCTCCTATTCATTTATATTGCTACAACTTGCTCTCTCTCTCTCAATTGATTTCACTTGCCCTCAGCAATGTCATAACACAGACAAATGTCACTGCATTGTGACATTATCCCTGTCCACTACATGGTCCCTGATAGGCTGGAATCAGCAATGTGACTAATCCAGGAAGCACAGTCCTTTTTGTTATTTATTTACTCTCAGTGACGTCATCACATTTAGCTATGACTCAGATGTATTCATTAGATGATCTTCAGAATGATACAAAATCCGTCTCTGTTGGAATGCAGGGAAGAGCCAAAATTTCTGGTGGGAGCAGGAGCAGTTCCAGTTCAGAACCAGGGCCTCCAGTATTTTGGTTCTGGGACTACTCTGCAATAAGTGGTGGGTTTATTGCATATGGAGGAAGAACCATCAAGGCTGTGGCAAGGGAAGCTTTGAGTTCCTTCTGTCCCACCAGTATGTAGAGTTGCAATGGCAGCTGAAAAAAGTTCAGGAGAGCTTAAACTGTATCAACCAGTTAAGCACTACTTTTTTTCCTGGATAATCGGATTTCACTTTGGTCTGTTGCTATGTGTACAAGCCTTTGCAATTAAAAAAAAGGAAAAAAGAAAATATATACAGCAAGGGCATGCAGAAACCAAGCTGCCAAGCTGATGGTCAGATCTATTCCAGGGTCTGGCCTCCAGCTAGTGGGACAAGACTTCCAGAATGTCTCTCAATATGTTAGGCACATTGCAAATGATTATAAAACCCAATGTTCCCAATGGCTTATCTGGGGCTATTGCCATTTACTTTGCAGAACTGCCAGAGTTCTAGGAAGATGGTCCCATCAAGCCAATAATATTTAAAGGAAATCTGTCTGGGCACAGGAAATAGCAAGTCAGATGTACATTACTCAGTCCAACCTCATTGAGGGGCAATAATTAAATGTGAGTAGGAAAATGAGAGTACCCCTAAACATTTTTTAAAATAAAAAAGCACTGTGCCCACCAGAAATTTAGGCACGTTTAGGGATAGGCTATAGTGCTAGAGCAAATACTTAATGTGCTGAAAATCTTGGTTTTAATCTATGTTTTCCCAGTTTAAAAAATCAGTAGAAATAATAGGAAAGTTCTCTGCCTGAAACCCTAGAGAGTAGCTGGTAGTCACTGTGGACAGCAATGAGTGAGATGGACTAATGTGATAAGGCAAAAGGTGAGGAACCTATGACTCCCAAGATGCTGTTGGGAGTCCAAATCCCATCAATCCCAACCAGCAAGGTCAGTGGTCAGGGACGATGGGAGTTGTAAGCCAACATCTGGAGAACCACAGGTTCCCAGCCCCTGGGGTAAGGTATCTCCACAATATCAGTGCAAAACGCTGTTGTCTGGGAGGAAAGTGTTCTTGCTTGAAAACATTGTTTTTGCTTAGAAACATCATCCGATAAATATGTGCAAGACTTTTGTTACTCCTTTCATTGTGTGTGTGTTATTTCAATATTCATTCAGTAATATTACATTCATTTCGTTGCCTAAATTGGTTAGGTTTTATTGTTACTTTAACTGTTTTGGAAGGTAGCATTACTTGTAGTGAAGGCAGCAGCAGAACTGATTTCTGCAGCTACTCCTAGTAGCTGCCATTTCATTTCCCCAGTAAACCCCAGATGTGCATTGGGAGAGAGGAATGTGCTCTCTTTTGGCAGTTGCCATTGTTGTCACTGCTGCCATACTGTAAGAACATTCAGACCAACACAACATCTGGTTAGAATGAATAAATTCATTGTTCTGGTTTGTTTGAATATGGTTTTGTTGATAGCTATGTATAATGACTGATGTCATGAATTCTAACACCAGGTAGATACAAATATTTAAATGATAACTAAATAAATATCCCAGCGGCCTGTCTCTTTCCCATCCTACAGTTGACTGCAATCCATCCCCCTGGAATGGACATTGCAGCAATAACCTGAGTTAATGTAGGGCTCTGTTTGCTTTCCCTGGAATATGACTTCCTATCACCCTCACCTGGTAGCTGTCATGCAGAGCTGATATTCCTGCCTACCTCTTTCTCTCACGTTCTACCCTTTGTGCTTTTCTATAGAAAAAAAAAAAACCCAATAGGCAGTGTAGTTTTTAGTAGCACCGATAATGTACCTTTTACCTGGAGTGAGTGTAATGGGATGTGACAGCACTAGGGGATGAGAAATTTCCATTATTCTATTATCCGTCCCATTTTTTTCCAGAGGTTGGGGGAGATTACACTTTGCCAAGATAGAGGTTGTATGTGCAGGGGCCTCCACCATTGATCTGCCTATCTAAGGCTAGGCTATTTCCATTGCTTTCTCTATTCCTATCTCTTACATTTGGGTGATTAAACTGCACTCATCCCTGTGCTCTAGCTATGTGTTCTGCCAGTAAGTTTTTTCAAGAAAGCAAATATGAAGTGTGAAAGGCACCACATTGTCCACCTTTAAAATCACCTGATCGGTTTTCTTTGGTGGTGTTGGCCACATAAAATACTTTGGCAAGGCAGACCATAGCATCTATTACTGACCGATGTTTGCCTGTTGCATGTATCCCTGTATTTCCTCCCTGTCTTTCATTGCCATCATTATGCCTTCTTTTTCTTGCGCAGTTACAGCTGTATCTTTGGATCCCACATGATAGATGTGTTTTCATTGAGCCTTAGCTCACATGTGTGGAAAGAACTGCACAGTGTATGATCCATGCTAAATATAAGCAGACCACAAGCCATTAATTCCCAGGTGCTTGATAACCACCCCATATTTTACAGTTGCAGCAGGAACTGAACATAGAAGGGACCATCGGCTGGGTGAGGACTGCAGGGCCTGCTCCCTTCCAGGGCCTTTTCCAACTGGCCCAGGCCCTTATTTGGAACAAACTTTTGGGGAAGTGTGGGAAGTGTTCTGCAATTGCTTCCCTGTTCCAAGTGGTTAATGTGTTTTAAAATGTCCTCAAGCAGTCGGTGGCAATTTAAATTTGTATTTCTTTTTTTCCTTTTTTCCTTTGTTGGGGGTGTGTGGGTGGGATGGATATTTGGTTGGGGATTAATTTTAGTATAATTGTTCTGTTTTTGTTTTCTGTTGTTTTATTGGTTCTGTATAGTTTGTGTTTTGTTTTTAAGGGGCGGGATCAGGGCTGCCTGGGAGTGGGGCCCCAGCCAACACGATGGGTGGGACAAGTTCCACAGGGGGGGAAGCACTGGGACATCCGATCTCGGTGATCATGGGCAGGAGGAGGAGTTACACTAAGACCAGACCATGTCATTACCAAGGAGGCAGGTTTAGTTGTTGTTTGAAGACTATCCCTGCCTCCGGGTCTGGCCTTGACCGGATGGATACTGGAATCAACAGGGGAAACCCACATGACCTGAAGGTGTTGCTGTGTAATGCCAGGTCAATGATGAATAAAACCACTGCCATCCACGACTTGATTGTGGATGGAGGATTTGACCTGGCATGTGTGACAGAGACCTGGTTGAAGGAAGCAGATGGGCCTGTCCTTGCTGCCGCTTTCCCACCAGGTTTCTCTTACGCACAGCAACCCAGGTCATGTGGGCGGGGAGGGGGGGTTGCAGTGATTCTTAGGAAGTCATTAGTTTGCATCAGGCGTCCTACTGGGAAGACCCAGTTTTCTGAGTGCATGTTCTGGAAGTTGGGCAATAGGGGCAGTACAGGATTCCTTTTGGTGTACCGACCTCCCCGCTGCACCAAGGATTCCTTGTCCGAGCTGCTTCAGGTCGTGGCGGATGTTCTCCTGGAGACACCTAGTTTGGTTGTCCTAGGGGATTTTAACATCCACGCCGACACGACCTCACAAGGGGCCGCTCGGGACTTCGTGGAAAGCATGGCCTCCATGGTGCTGTCCCTGAATAAGTTGGGCCCAACTCATAGTCATGGACATGCCTTAGACCTGGTATTCACCTCTAGTGACGTGGGTGATCTGACACTAAGTAAAAGTGAAACCAAAGAAGTGCCATGGTCAGATCACTTCCCCTCTGCAGGGAGGTGGGACCAATTTGAATGGTCCGCCCCCGCCACTTAATAGATCCAAATGGTTTCCAGAGAGTGGTAGGGGATGCTTTATCCCATGTTGATGGCCTTTCAGCTGATTCCCTGGTGGCCCGCTGGAATGCGGAGTTAACCAGGGCTATCGACTGTCTGGCTCCGAAGCGCCCTCTCCGATTGCATGGAGCTCGGACAGCCCCGTGGTTTTCTTCGGAGCTGAGGGCGATGAAACAATCGCTGAGACGGCTAGAGCATCGGTGGCAGAAAACTCACTCCGAATCTGACCGGACACAGGTTAGAGCTCAACGTCGAGCCTACCAAGTGGCGATAGCAAGGGCAAAGAAGACTTTCTTCACCGCCTCTATTGCATCTGCAGAAAATAGTAGCAGGAGACTCTTTCAGGTGGTCCGCAATTTAACAGAACCACCTTTACCACCGGGGCCTTGTAAAGACCCCAAGATCTCCTGCAACGATTTTGCAAAGTTTTTTGCAGATAAAATCACTCATATTCGGAAGGAGCTAGACACCACCGTGGGAGCAGGGCTGGGGCGGGAGAGTGCTAGAGCCCTGTCTGGTCAAGTTGCATGGAATCAATTTCAATCCGTTACCCCGAGGATGTGGACAGGCTACTTGGACGCGTGAAACCAACCCCCTGTCTCCTTGATCCTTGCCCATCCTGGCTAATAAAAGCTAGCCAGGAAGGGCTGGGCGATGGGCTCTGCGGGGTGGTGAATGCTGTGAGGGAGCATTCCCAGATCCGCTGAAAGAGGCGGTCATTAAACCGCTTCTTAAAAAACCATCTTTAGACCCGGCCAGTATGGCCAACTATCGCCCAGTCTCAAATCTTCCATTCTTGGGCAAGGTGATTGAGCGTGTGGTTGCTGAACAACTCCAGGCACGCCTGGAGGATGCGGACGATTTGGATCCCTTCCAATCAGGGTTCAGGCCTCATCATGGAACTGAAACTGCCTTGGTCGCACTGGTTGATGATCTCCGGCGGGCTAGGGACAAAGGTGAGAGTTGTTTCCTAGTTGTGCTGGATCTCTCACCGGCCTTTGATACAATCGACCATAACATCCTTCTGGACCGTCTAGAGGGGTTGGGAGTTGGGGGCACTGTTATACAGTGGTTTCACTCCTTCCTCCTGGGCCGTGTTCAGAAAGTGGTGGTGGGGGATGAGTGTTCAGACCCTTGGGCCCTCACTTGTGGGGTGCCTCAGGGTTCCGTCCCCTCCCCCATGCTTTTTAACATCTATATGAAGCCACTGGGAGAGATCATCAGGGGGTTTGGATTGGGTGTCCATCAATATGCAGATGATACCCAGCTCTACCTCTCTTTCAAATCAGAACCAGTGAAGGTGGTGAAGGTCCTGTGTGAGTGCCTGGAGGCGGTTGGAGGATGGATGGGCTAATGGATTGAGGTTGAATCCTGAAAAAACAGAAGTACTGTTTTTGCGGGACAGGAGGCGGGCTGGTGTGGAGGACTCCCTGGTCCTGAATAGGGTAACTGTGCCCCTGAAGGACCAGGTGAGTAGCCTGGGAGTCATTTTGGACTCATAGCTGTCCATGGAGGCGCAGGTCAATTCTGTATCCAGTGCAGCTGTCTACCAACTCCACCTGGTACGCAGGCTGAGACCCTACCTGCCCGCGGACTGTCTTGCCAGAGTGGTGCATGCTCTAGTTATCTCCCGCTTGGACTACTGCAATGCGCTCTACGTGGGGCTACCTTTGAAGGTGACTCGGAAACTACAGCTAATCCAGAATGCGGCGGCTAGACTGGTGAAAGGGGGCAGCCGCCGAGACCATATAACACCGGTCTTGAAAGACCTACATTGGCTCCCAGTACGTTTCCGAGCACAATTCAAAGTGCTGGTGTTGACCTTCAAAGCCCTAAACAGCCTCGGCCCAGTATACCTGAAGGAGCGTCTCCACCCCCTTCGTTCTGCCCGGACGCTGAGGTCCAGCGCGGAGGGCCTTCTGCCGGTTCCCTCATTGCGAGAAGCAAAGCTACAGGGAACCAGGCAGAGGGCCTTTTCGGTAGTGGCGCCCGCCCTGTGGAACGCCCTCCCATCAGATGTCAAAACGATAAACAACTACCTGACATTCAGAAGACATCTTAAGGCAGCCCTGTTCAGGGAAGTTTTTAATGTATGATATTTTAGTGTTTTTTGGTTTCTATGGAAGCCGCCCAGAGTGGCTGGGGAAACCCAGCCAGATGGGCGGGGTACAAATAATAAATTATTATTATTATTATTATTATTATTATTATTATTATTATTATTATTATTATCAGGCACCTGGTGGGTCATCACCATGCATGGCTAGGAGGAAGACCTTTGTAGGTCAAGCAATGTTCAGGCCTTCCTTGCATGTCTGGCGACTGTTAGAACCATACTGTATTCCAGAATTCTGGGTTAATATGTACCCAATGCACATGATAGTGGCCCTTAAGCCTACAACCATCTCACAAGTGCACACACAAAGGAGAGGAAACTAGAGTTAGATATCATTGTTTGCAGAGAGCTTTCATTGTTACATATGCTTCCCTAGTTTGTAAATACCATTACCATTTAAAAATTGCAATTACTGGTATATATGGGATCTGCGGCACTGACATATTAGTAGACCACAATAGCTTAAGGACTGCCTCTCCCCATTTGAACCAACCCAGACTCAGCAATCATAATCTGAAGCCCTTCTTTATGTGCCTCCTCCACTAGAGGTCCAGAGGGTGACAACACAGGAACAGGCTTTTTCTGGCTTACCATTTGTGGATTGTTCTGCCTAGGGAGGCTCATCTGGCGCCTTCATTATTTAGGCACCAGGCGAAAACATTTCTCTTCAACCAGGCTTTGGGCTGATTAACATTCTATGGCCTGTTCAATGTGTTTGTGGTCTCAATTTGTATTTTAAGTTGTGAACTGCCCTGTGATCTTCAAGTGAAGGGCAGTATACAAATTAAATAAATAATAAGAATAGCATCAGTAATATTGTTTAAGACAATCTCATCTTGCAATACAAGAAATGCTATATGGAAGACTGTTGTGTTAGAGCACAAGCTTTTCCCAGGTGTGTCTGATGAAGTTGACTCTATTCCACAAAATATTATGCCATAGCAACTCTGTTAATCATAAAAGTTCCAGAAGATTCACTGCTATTTTTAATTCCAGAGGAGTATCAATTTACTGTCAGCATGCTCACTGGAGCAGCAGTTTGACGTTCTAAGCCTTCGCCTTTTCCAAACCTTGCTTATATCTATCCTTTGCTTACATCTTGTGCAATGAAGCTTACCTGACTCCAAATCCAGGTACAGTGCACATGCAAGGCTTCAGAGTGCGCCTAGGAGGAGGGGGGATTTGTTCAGCCTCCTTTTCATAAATGACCAACCCAATTCAACAGTCCCAAACTTGTTTGCTGAACTTTTTATTGGATTACTCACTTCTCTGGATATTACAATTCCATTTCAGTGTATCAAAAGGGCATTGTAGTTAAAAATATGTATTTTATGGGGAAATGCATAGTTTTGGGACAGAACAGTAATGCATATCATAATGCATACAACTGAAGTGTGAACTTCCCCCTGCATTTTTTCAAAAGGAAATCATCACAAAACAGAACAGTGCAGCAGCAAAAGTGAAATGTGTTGTTGGCAAGGAAAAAATAGGTATAAAATGTTAATTCCCTGGATGCCAAAATCCAGGTTTTGGGCAAGTACTCCTTGTTGAATGAACCCCAGCAGAGATTTAAAATCACAAAATGTGAAGCAAAGTAAACATGGAAATATGTGCCCTGTGAGTTCCAAAAGTCATTTTAGATGAGTATCCTTGCCCTCCATGCCTATCTCTGTATTATGGCTGATTGCTCCTTAAACTGACCCCACTGCAGGTCAGAACTGAGTGAGAATATACTCACTATAATGAGGAAAAGATTACAACCAATAATATCTTTAAAATCATGGGTGCTTGAAAAAGGAGAGGTATTGGCATTTGGGAAGGGCAACCAGGGTAGCTTTCTCCTCCTTTGGCATCCTATGGTGGTGCCAGTAGTAATAGCAACATTTAACAATCTTATTCTGCCTTCATGTTCAAAGCACTCCACATGTATAATCTAGTTGCAATCCTTGCAAGAGCCTACGAGGTAAGTCATTTATTTTATTCGTCACTTTCATTAGTAAGCCATTCTGCATATAGCAGGACTGAGGCTGAGAGAGAGAAGGGCCACCTAGTGAGTTCAGGTCTGTGAACTCCAGTCTCTTCAGCCTCTGTGCAACACCAGCTCTCAAGCTAATGTTGCAGTCTTCCATTATATCAACTCCCTTTATTGCTCCATTAACTGAATACACTGCTACAAACCGTAGCCATTACTGCCACTGAATTTTTGTGGGGGCTTTGATGGTGGACATCTGCAAAGGAACCCCTATACATGAGCAGCTGTTTGCACACCAGGGCTCTGCATGATGGAGAATGCCTCAGCTACTGTGTGTTTACAGGACTTAGGTCAGAAAGAAAAGAAAAACTCTACATGAGTTACAACATGGTTACAAAACACACACAAGTCTCTCTAAAACAACCCATGTGTGTGGTTATTAGAACCCCACTGATTCTTGCCTACAAACTTTCCTGGAAACAGTGGGGTTCTAATAACCACACACATGGGTTGTTTTAGAGAGACTTGTGTGTGTTTTGTAACCATGTTGCCCCTGTGTATTACTCCACAGGGAGCAGTACCAAAGAATTTCCATGCAGAAAAAGCCACAGGTCACTCTCAATCAGAGAGTACAGACTTTTGTTTCTCTCTCTCTCTCTCTCTCTCTCTCTCTCTCTCTCTCTCTCTCTCTTGCAAAGGGAATGAAAGATTGATATACCAGCTAAGTGGTATTTACACAGCATGGCAAGGCATGCACACACACACACACACACACACACACACACACACACACACACACGTTTCCTATCAGAAACTTTATACTTCCTTCCTTGTTTTTCTGACTCAGAAATGCAAAGTGGCTTAGGAAGAAAGTTCATGCATCCCTCTTTTTAATATTTCCGAAAGTTCAGGATGCAAGCTGGGATAGCTTTTCATCTCATAAATAGCTTTTGGCACAGGAGCAAGGCACTATCAACCAGAAAGTGCCAGTCAATCAGAAAATCAAGTCACAGTTCCAGTGATTTACTGTTGATTTGTGAGCATCTAATTTATTAATGAGTACATGCCACCCCAATGTGTGTAAATATAGATTTTTAAATCTGCTCACACAACATACATAAGCAATTAAACTTCCAGGGTGCTAGCTGTGATGTTAATGTTAATCTACATCTGACATTAGCAATGCTTCACAGACACTTGCCATTTTCCATTTTCCTGGAAAGCTTTGCTTTATGCTCCTACTGTTCTTGCCCTTAATAAACTGTCTCTGTATCATATTTTGTGAATCCCTGTGCCACCACCCCACAACATTGCATTGCCCTGGCTTTCAGATAATAGCGAGGACCCAGGAGCGTAAATTCCTGAAATAATTCTCGACATGCCTATAGTAAAGTCAGATCTTGTTTGCAGTGCTGAAAAAAAGAACCCTTCTGAGTTGTTTTACTTATGATTTGATATCTGAAAAAGGACTGCTAGGGACTTTAAAGGAAGACCCCCTACAGGTACACTAATAGACATATTGAGTTCTTCTCTCTGGCATTGAGTGGAAATGTCCTGCTGGCCACAGGGCTGATGAAAGGAATGTGTGTGAATGAAAAGAGGGGGTTATTCATTCCTAACTTATCTCAACCAATGCAGAGAGAGAAGAGGGAGGGAGGGGAGGGGAGGGAGAAAGATGAGTGGCGCCTGGCCGTCAAATATTAGAGAAGTCTAACTGCTGATAAAAAAATTAAGGACTAACAGTTGTTGCTCAGATTATGTGTTGCATCCAGTGTTGACAGGGTCCAACTGAGGATCTTCCAGCGGATTTTGTTTCTGATTCCCCCTCCTTGCTTACACCCCTGTTTCTCCCCATAGCTACTCCAGAGAATTGGGGGAGGAATCTATTGGAACTGTGTGAGAGGTGGCATGGGGAAGTTGCAGGGGAGGGTAACAGAACCAAAATTGCCACCTCCCCATTATCCTGGTGGAATGTGGATCAAGGTGTTTTCCATCAGCAGAAGGACAGCATCCGATAAATTTTTAATACTCCATCAATACTTGAATGCTCTCTCCCCACTTAGCCCACAGTGCTATATGGTTTAGACCAGAGATGCGTAAACCTGAGGACCACTTTTCCTTCTGGGTATGCTTCCAAGGGCAACATGCCCGTGATATGTGCCATGAGAGGTAAACATGGGCAGAGCAATGCATATTAATTTTACTCAGGAGTAGGCTCACAAGCTCATGCACCCCCTCTGTTCTCAATCCAGAAGAGCACTATGAATTTTCAGAGTTTACAGGCATGTTCAAGGCAGGCAATAGCACTTTGTAGGGTCGATGAGGGTTGTGGGCTGGGGAGAGTTCTGGAGGGACGCTCTTGCACTATAGCACAACAAAAGCAGGAGAAAAGCTCTAAAACAGAATGTCTGTGGAAGAAAGTTGCAGGGTTTCAAAGGGAAGTTACAGGACATGAACTGATTGGAAATGAAGCAGTGTGACCACCCCAAAAACGTTTGCAGGTGCAAACAGTACTGGAAAGCAGGATCTCGTATAACCATCCTGAAAGCATTGATGAGCACAAATCAACATGAATGCACTATAAAAAGAAACTCTGGTGTGGTGAGGGGACTGGCTGCAATGCATTTAACAACACAAGTGAAGGCACTGGGTTAGGTAATGGGTTCTGTATGCCTGCCTCCTACTGAATTTTAGATATTAAGGCAGAACCACCAAGGCAGACAATAATCTCACATTGAGATATCTGAATTTAATGAGAGTGTTTTAAACCTTTGGATAATGCATGTGCTGTGCGACAGAACATACTATTGCAAATTTACCACGTGCTGCTTCAACTTTGTATTAATTGGGGATAAAGATGACTTTGTGATAATTTTGCTATGTGAAGATACAAAAATTATTTTATTTAATTTCTATCCCATTTTTCTGATGCCAGGGTCCCCTACACAACAATTGGTCCTCAGTGTGTTCAGATAGCTGTGAATTTCAGATCCTTATAACAAAGCTTGTTCTTTATTTAGTGTTTTCTTTTTTCCTGAATGAAATTTTTTTTTTCTTTAAAAATATCAGGATCCTTCTAAAGCAAAGAGATGTTGGACAGAGAAAGGGCCCGTCATTCTGGCATGGACTTCCAGGGATATTTATTTAATATTTTACAGGATGTGAGAATCTGCTCGAGTTCTTTTACACTCAAATGCAAAATCTCATTTGCTGACAAACTCCAGAGGGAGTGAAAGGAATTTGGAGAGCTCACAAAGACAAGTGTAATAAGATTAATAAGAAAAAGGCTGAAGACACCAGGCATTTCAGAGCATATTTTGTGCTAAATTCCTAAGACCTACAAATGGAGAAATGGCCAAGATATAAGCAAAGTGATGGTGTTCATATGGCCTGAAAGCTCCTCTTCTGAAGAGATTCCCACGTAGCCTGTCTAAATCAATGAAGTTGTGGAAGGATGTGATTTGCTTATAACAGACCCAACAAATTATGGACCCAAAATGCAGCTCATCAGTCTGCTAAATATATTGTTGCTGCCCACCTGATACTGAACGATTCAGGGAGGGAGGGAGAGAGAAAGAAAGATCAATCATTTGGAAGGAGATAATGCATAGTTGTTAGTAAAGATTGGTGATTGGATCAATTTTGGTTTCTCTCAATTTCTTGTTTTTCCACTCTTCAGTTCTCCACATTTCCACATCAGTCTGTTCTTTTTATTTCAAAAAAGAAATAAACTCAGCACTTTACTGGGACTTTATCCTAATATGTACATTTTTCTTTGCAATTTTGCCAATTCTACACATTTTTGCAAAGCAATTTCCCCTAAAATAATGCATCTATCTATGTAATTTTGCACAATGCATGCATTTATATGCATAATTTACCCTAGTATATGCGTTTTCATTGGCTGGGGAACTGCGTTGCAAAATTCAGAGAAGTGCAGGTTTTGACGGATGCTTGTGTTTTGCTTTGCATATTGATTTGGAAACTTCAACTTTAAATGTGAATTGATTCAAATCCCCACCCACCCACCCCATGCCTACTTCTTAGGCTGCATTTGATTTGTCGGGTCAAAATTGAACAGGCTTGCCTTATAACTGCTCAGTGGGCCATTACCATTGCAGATGGGTGGATTGTAATCAGATTCCACACAGATACCACAAGACTCCTGATGTGTTTATTGTATGCAATGATAATGGGTCTCTTCTGTGGGACCAATTTGTTTCCTACATTACAAGGTATCATCCTTGATCACATTTCACTAACGGCTAATTTGCAATTTTGGAAGCCAGTGTTTATTCCTTGCTAAGCTGCCTCCAAAACATGTGAATAATTTCATGCCTCACAAGCATGCCTCATGTTTGCTCACCATCTCAAACTCCTGTGTTCATTCCATGGAGTTTCAAGCTCAAGGTTCTCAATTAAGAACTTTTGGCTTAGTCTTAAATAGACCTGGCCTTGTCTGCTCTAACAAAAGAATTCTCCCTTTCATTCAGTCTGTGATTTACAAACACCCAGAATCTTTCCATGCATTAAAACTAGGGCAGAGTGGAGAGATCCTCGTAATTTAACTCTGCTTTCCAGCCTGTCTCTGCCATCAGTTGATGTTGGATGGATGGGCAAACCTTTGATAGCAGTCAGAGTTCCTTCCTGAAACTTGAGAACACAGGTACTGAGTGCCCATATACGGTAGCACAATGGACAGGTGGAGGCTGCAGAGAGCACTTAGTGGGCTGGAGAGATGGGCCTTGGGATGTTGAAATCAACCAGCTGTGAAATAGAAAAATGAAGAAAGTATTTTTCCAAAGCTGTTTGTATTAGCTTTTTTTTTAGTCAGGGGAAAACCTTTCATTCTCTTTCTTATACAAGCCCCCCACCCTCACTCTGAAACACAGAGTAAATCTGATCTGTCTACCACACACTACCTATTATTCGGTTAATTTTGAGATCATATAGTGAAATCTGAGCATCTCCACTTCATTTTCCCCTTCCTACCGAAGTCTAATGAAAATGAATTGTTGCCGTTGTTGCTACAGTAGCAACAGTTGAAGAAATGATTAAATGCAACGCAAACATTTGTGTTGGCTCAACTTGTATCTGGGAAGCTTAATTCACATGTTATGTTTTCCAACATGATGATCCCAAGATTGCTTCACAGCAGGGGGAAAACAAAACACATGTCCTTATGTACATATGTACATATTTGACACTGGACACTTGAATCAGAAAGTTATGAGTGCAAACCTAATCCTAATAATATATATATTTATTTTTTGCAACCACCACCACCCATCTGACTGGTTTTTCACAGTCACTTTGGGTGGCTATAATCCTATAATGTGAACTTCAAAGCATTTCAGCAAGGCTTACTTCTAGGTAAGTGAGCATAGGATACCTGTGGATGCAACCAAGGTGAAGCAGAACTTGGACATATGTTGGAAGAAATGCATGCCACAGATTTCATGTTTTTGTTTCTGGCATGGAATTTGCTTTCCATATCCCAAATGGATGTGCCACAGTCCCGATCTTGCATTTTGTTGCTTGTTGTATTTCCATAATATGAGTCATTCTATGCATTCTCTCTCTTGAGTTTAAACATCAGAGAACAGGATAGTAAATGTCAAAAATCAGAATGTCCCTATCTTTTAATTTGTTTTCATGTAGTTAAATACAGCTCCGACAACCGGATTTTTAAAAGCTGATATTCATTTGATTATGTAATTTCTATTTAATATATTGAAAATTTATCTAAGCGGTGCACACAAAAAAACCTGAAGCAACAACAGACAATTTAAACAAAATATACAAAAATGCACAGTTACATCTAAAAATGTTACATAAATACAAAATTACTAATATATAAAAAAATCAATATCAATTCATTTTGATGCTGACATACCCTCTTTTTCAGCTTCCAGCTTCTCACCTAGGGTCCAAACAAACTCTCAGCTCACCTACGGAGTCTCACAATGAGAAAAATTTCTTGAAACAGTGGACATCACCGTAACCTCTCACTCTAGACTTAATTCTTATGGGCAGGCCCAAGGTGGGTCGCCCTTCCTCAAGCTGCCCACAACTGTGTCCCATTCCGCTGCTCTATCTGCACCCAGTTCCAGGTGCAGCAGGTTTGTTGAGTTTCCCCAGGGGTACAAAGGATGGGAGAAGGATCCCCCTGCACTCACAGCTCTTTCTTCACCCTCTGTCCTCTCCTTCTCCTCCATATTCACTTTACACGCTAATTAGAAAAAAAGTTTGCACAAAAACTTGATATTAACTTGCACATTTGTCATCTTCACAGGTATAGTGTCACCATACGTTCGGACTACTGCAGCCACAAGCAGTGTCTAGGCAGAAAGTGGTGCAATGTCCAGTAAAATTGGACATAATGCAAGCCCATGTCAGCAGTGTCGTTTTTGCCAATTTTCCTCAGAAATAGCTTTAAAAGTTTCAATTTTGTGAGAAAGGCTCAACAACTGCGGGCAAAACTAAAATATCTTAAGATAAGCTATTGTGATTTACATTTTCATAAAAACATAAGAAGTGTATGCTAGAGCAGTCCAGTTTTGCATTTCATATCAAATGTGATTTATCAGGCTTTCCCCCTGACATTTAACAAAATACTCATATTTTTTTGCTTCACTTGGTGCTTCAGTACTTTCTACTCCCACTATGTTCTCTCTTTCTCTTTCAGTGAAAATTTCAGGAGAGAAAGGAAAGCTCTGGCTTGCTTCAGTACTTGCCACAAAGCTAGACTTTCCCATGCTGTGCCCTTGCCTGTTGGATTTCTCTGCAATATTTCTTATGAGGCATCACTGCCAGGTTTAAAAGCTTTTGCGATGAAAGCTGAAAGATGCACTTTTTAAAACAGCTAGTATATAAACTGCTGAAATGTTTGGGAAATGGAGCATGAAATAAAGATAGATTTAGGGGTTTTAGGTTTTGTTTTTAAAAATTCTAGAAAATTAGCAGGACCATCTGATTAAAGAACCATACTTAGGTAATCATATGCGCTTCAGTTGATTAATCAATCAAATTTGCATAGATTTGTATACATCTACATCTGCATAAAACAAACAATTTCTAAGAAGAAACACACACATGCTTTCTGACCTGGCAGTGAGCCTCACTGATAGCAATGGAGATTTATTCTGAGATAATCTGCAGAATTTCAGCCTTGCAGCCTGCTTGGAAATGTCCAGTATGTCTTGACGGGTAGCTGGTTGGTATCTGTCTGTCTCGGGAGACAATGGAAGAGTTTGTCTTCAGAAGTGAAGACAAACTGTTGGAGAGTTACAGCGCCTGCTGTGGCTGTAGAGACCAATACAGGAGAGACATGTTTTGTTGCAGCTAGGGCAGATGAAGGCATTGGGTTGTGCTGATGCAGGTGTACCATGCCGCTTCTTGATTCTGCACTCCTACCAGTGGCCATTCCTCTTCTGATCACTGCTGTGGATACATGACCTGCCTGAATGCCTCCAGGCGCCAAGGTCATCTGCAAGGGATGTCCACACAGTGGGGTTATTGTCACATTTGCAGACATTTTTTGTAATGCAGATGTGGTCTGCCCATGGGCCTGGTGCCTGAAGCCAGTTCCCAGCAGAGCACATCCATGGGGGTCCTGCCAGCTTCCATTCTGTGGACATTGCCAAGCCAGCGTAGACATCACTGAGACAGGGGTATGAACATGCTGGGAATGTGGGCTTGAGAGAGTACATCTTGGTTTGAGACTCTGTCCTGCCATGTGATGTGCCAGATCTTCCTGACTCAGCACATGTGGAAGTTGTTGAGGCATCACTCCTGGCGGGTATAAGTTGACCACATCTCACTACCATAAAGTAGCATACTCAACACACAAGCCTGATAGACCTTCATCTTGGCATTGGCTGTTAGCACCACAGTCTCCAATATCCTTTTGGAGTCATTATTGTAGCTGCCTTGCTGATACACTTGTCCAGCTCAGCATCAATAAAGAAATTTCTGGTTATGGTGGAACTCAGGTAGACAAAATCATCTACCACCTCAAGGACTAATGCTGATGTGTGGAGTGCTGGTGACATCCTGACCCAGGAAATTGGTATTTATCGGGCTAATGGTAAGGCTGAACTCCATGCAGAACCAAAATACAGCCAGTCTTTGAAATTTGCACTTCCCTGCTGTTGCAATCCAATTCTCCAACCAAGCAATGTGTGCAAAAATGCAAATAGGGGGTAAAAGTGTGCATCCAAAGGAAAATGATAGTGAAAATGAAATACAAAAATGACGCTTGCATCAGTGGCCAAATTAGTCAAAAATGCATGCAAAGATGTGTTTATTAGGAGAAGAATTTTCATGAGGATTATTTTATTTTATTTTATTTTTTTGCTGAAGACATGTGGAGAACTGAATTTAAGTTTCGAAAAATGAGAAAGTTAAGAGAATGAAAACTGACAGATCCTTCCATTCCCTGTGACAGCATATTTTCCACAACAGCCAGAACACGTAGAAATGTGCTTTGCTTAAAATAAAATAAAAAATCCACTTTGGTGACAAGAGGGTACAGTCAGAGAAGAACCAACCTTGACATGTGCCCTTGCTCACCTGTCCAGTGTTTCATTATATAAAGTGCTTAAAAGAAATATCTGGAGGGAAGGTGCTGCAAAAGGAATGTTCTTGTGCAAGTGAGCAGCAAGCAGAGCTGTGTGTGTGCAGACAGCATTTCCTTTTATGCTGAGTTCTGTTCCTTTTCCCTTTCTGTCAAATGATTCGTGGCCCCAGATTTGCAAGGTCATCTTCATTTGAATCTGCTGCACTGCATTTTTTAAGTGATGTGAGCATCTCCCCTGACTTTATTGCTATGATAAAAAGGATGTGAACCGTGTGGACCTTGACAAAAGCACTAGCCACATAAAATCCAAAAAGTTGCCCCGCTGGGCTAGTAACCGGGAGGCAGTTTATGATTTGCAGTGCATCAGCTCCTCTTTTTAGTTTATCTGTTTATGCATTAGCCTTATTAACATCACATCCAGCAGTCGATGGGGGTCAGAAATCAGCTCCCCCCCCCTCCTAGTTATCTCCAAATCCAGACACATCACACCTTTGATTACCTGATCCTAGGGACAAATAACAGGAGGAGGCTATCTCCTTGATGTCCCACTTTTGAGTTCCCAGGAGTACATGGATGGCCATTTTTGGAGACAGGAATATGTTATCTAGAGTTAACAAATTGTCAACATCGCATGTACCTGGCTTCTGTCTCCTGTGAGAATATGATTAAGTGGCAGGTAGCCTATTTCTAAGTATTTCACAAAACTAAAGAAGATGGTGGGAAATCCATGATCAGATTCGGCTCCCCCATGATTTTAAAAGGCTAAATATTGATTGGTTGGTTCAGTTTATCAAGCACCAAATAACAATAGTTCTTTGGACAGTGTACAAAGGAAAACAAATTAACTATCAGAGTTCTGGTACAGCAAGAATAAATAAATAAAGCTTCTGAAGTTCATAAGGGGTGCTATTTATTTATTAGGAGAGAGGATGCTGCCTTATACTGAAACAGACCAGTGGTCCATCTCTTTCTTTCTCTTTGGCGATCACTTGTAGTCAAGTAAGATTGTCTTCCATAAACATGGTTTTAACAATGAGTCCGTAAGTGACCGTGGAGGCCAATTCTGGATCCACATGTCTTTCTGCAGTGGGGACATAGGTTTCCAGGCGGGAATTGATCACAGTGAGGCATGCCTTCCTCCTAGCACGTTTCTCCCTTGCTTCCTGAGTTCAAGTGTCTTCAAAGCCCATGACATCTTTGGTAAAGTCTGTTCTCCAGTTGGAGTTCTCGCAGCAGTGTTTCCCAGTTGTCGGTGTTTATACTACATTTTTTTTAGATTTGCCTTGAGAGAGTCTTTAAACCTCTTTTGTTGACCACCAGCATTAGGCTTTCCATTGGTCCATCTAGCTCAGTGTTGTCTCCTGATAGCAGCACTCCAGGTTTTCAGGCAGAGGGCTCTCCTAGCCCCTATTTGAGATGTTGGGGATCAAACCTGCTGATGACCAGTCATTTGGATGGCTTTGAAAGAGGATTAGACAAATTCATGTAGGAAATGGCTGCTAGGCATGATAGCTCTGCTCTGCTCTGCTCCACTGTCAGAAGTAGTAGTCCTTCTGAATGCCACTTTATAGGAACCACAGCAGGGTAGATTGATTCTATGCTCAGGTCCTGCTTACAGGTTTCCTGCAGGCATCTGACTGGCCAGTGTGAGAACAGGATGCTACACTAGATGGGTCACTGGGCTCTTCTTATGGATGTTCTCAGAAGCCCCATCATTCCTAACCATGGGTTAGGCCAGGGGTCTGCAACCTTTAAGACAAAAAGAGCCACTTGGACCCATTTCCGAAGGGGGAAAAAACTGGGAGCCGCAAAACCCATCAATAAAAAATAGCTTTTTGTCACTTTTTTATTATTTCTTTGTTTGACCCCTCAGAATTACTCCTCCTCATAGAAATAAACGTTAAATTAACGAATTACCTTTTTGTGTGTGTGTTCTTCACTCCCCTTCAAAACAGTGACCAGCGTACATGCCCCCTTTCAATGCAGTGACCAGCGTACATGCCCCTTACAATGTAGCGGGCGGGCGGGAAGGTGACGTCGGGACGGTGCGTGACTAACGCATGCACTGCCCCCATGCAACATCACAGCCAGAACAGCGCCCGCCACAGTGGGGAGTGTCGGGGCGCACAATGCGCCTCCTCCCCTCACTAGTATCCGCCCTGGAGCCGCGGCAAAGGTGTAAAAGAGCCACATGCGGCTCCGGAGCCGCGGGTTGCAGACCCCTGGGTTAGGCTAACCGAAATCTGATGGGCACTGTATTCCTAAGCTTCTGGAGGGCACCAGATTGGGGAAGCCTGGTGGAGGTGGTTCTGAATTAGATGCTGCAGCAGTTTGACTCCACATGAGGCTGCTTCCTACACAACTTCCTCCCTCTCTCATATACATGAATGCTTTCCCCTCTGCCGCTGCTTCCCATCCTGCCTTCATCTCCACAACCTCTCCTCTCTTTTTCAGTTCTCTGCATTGGCATGCAATGCAGTCACTGTTGTCTCTAGTTAGTCAATTAAGATATCATGTTTCATGGCTCTCCTATGCCCCTCCTCCCCACTCCTCATTCGATATTACTTTTCCAGCCTTGTCTTGGCAACTGTGTTTGCAACAAATTGCGGGATAATTTGTTTTTCTAATTTCCAAGCTTTGATCTCCCAGTTACCAGGGGGTCGGTTATTCAGGCACCCAGTGCCAGCGATCTGGGACTGCACACAGAGATTTGTGCTGTGCGAGGAAATACTTCATTAGACTTGTATTCCATGAAGACACTTTCACTCCTTAACGCCTATGATTTTAATTAAAACCTGGAAAGTGAAGAATCCTCTGGCTGTATTAATGCTTTCATTTCCATTAGGACAGCCGAGTTTATAAACATGGGCAGAGTTTATAAATTAGACCTTGTACGAATAATAAGTGCTGAGAGCAGCACACAGCTCAAGTGGAGCTGGTTCCAGCTGTCTCCCCCTTTATCTCCCTCTGGCTTTTCCTGCACCCTCCGCTGGGCTGAGCCTACCTGAAGGCATTTGAGGCTGGAAATGGTGCTTAGGTCCTCTTCCACCTTTTCTTCTTCTTCCAAACCCTAATAAGGAAAGAAACATGGCAGAATGGCAGGACTGAAGCCTTGCATTCTGTAGGTCCCAGGTTCAATACCTGACATCTTCATGTTCCTGTGAAATACCTCTATCTGAAACCATGATGAGCTGCTGGCAGGTAGGAAAAATTACAATAAGTTAACAATCAATAGAAGAGTAAGCAAAGCAGCACAACAATTTCAGGGGCAGCAAGTAAGACAGTATAATGGACCATGAATCACTCCTTCTTAGGTTTATTTTCAGAGTCTCTGTGGATCATTTTATTGAAGGGGTTTCTTTATTGGAGAGGAAATTGCAAAAATTCTAATCAATCAATGAATGAATCAATCAGTCTAATCAGTCAATCAGTCTATAGTCGATAGTCTATGATGGTTTTGTGATTCCCGCCCCCCTGCTTTTTTAATGAATTATTCACAAACTTAGGTATTTTGTAGAAATTTTATTTTATTTGTGGTTAGAGGTCTGTGTTCTTATACTGTAAACTTCCCTGTTGTCTTCAAATGAAGGGCGGTATAGAAATTTAATAAATGAATGAATGAATGCTGGGGTCTGGATTTGGAAATGGAAATGGTATGATAGGGTGTTCAGCTACAGTAAAAGTATAGAGTAGATTTAAAATTCAATAGATGAAGAGTGATTAGTTCTGAAAGCCTTAGGAAATGAAAAGATCTTTGCTTGGTGCTGAAAAAAATATATAAGGAAGTTGCCTGGTGAGCATTTTTGTGGAGGACATTCCGTAAGTGAGGAACCACCACCAAGAAGTCCCTTTCCCTGGTCACCAGCCACCTCACTTCGTTGGTAGGGGCACATGGAGCAGGGCTCCTGAAAAGGATCTTAAGTTTGGGACTGACATCTGTGGAGGAAGATGAAATTTCAGATAATCTGTTTCCAGTACGTTAATGGCTTTTTATTGGGCCCAGAAACAAGCTGGGAGTGATTGCATGAGAAAGACTGTAAAGATAGGAGGCAAGAACCCCACATTTATCTTGGCTGGACATGTAGCTTGCATTCCAGGACATCATGTTGGATTTTCACTTCTCACTAGGTTGATTTAGGAGAAATCTAGACATCTGTAAGGGGCTATGAGAGCCTGATGAACCAGTCCAGCATTTTATTTCTACAGTGGCCAACCACATGCCAATGGAAAGGCCACAATCAAGACCTGAGTGCAATAGCACTCATCCCACCTGTGATTTTCAGCAACTGATATTCAGATGCATACTGACTCCATTAATGGTAGAACATAGTCATCATAGTTGGTAGCCTTATCCTTCCTGAATTGGTCTAATCCTCTCTTAAAGCCATACAGGTTGATGGCCACAACCACATCTAGTGGGAATGAGTTCCATAGTTTAACCCATAGTCCAACACTGTATGTTCAGCTTTTTTTAAAAAAAAGGATTGCCCCCCAATCCTATTTTGTTGTTGTTGCTACTGCTGCTCTTGCTTTATTTTCAGCAGTCAACTATTTTTGACGCCAAGTGCCAAGCCAAAGAAGAAAGGCAAAGGGAAGCACATCATCTGTCTCTGTCTCCTTGAGCAGAGTGGGGATGTTATTGAGATATCCTTCCAAGCAGCTTAAACAGAAACGTCTGGTGACAAAATGAAAACAAATGCAAAAGTGTCCCCCATCTCCGTTACTGTCAGCCCCAGTGGGAGAGGCAAGATGGAGCTTCCATCCCCCTTTCATACTTCCAAGTCAGCGGCAGGCAGAGAAGGGCTGGCCGTGTTGTTCTTTGTGATTTTTCAAACTCCTCTTGACATTGCTGAACCCATTAGGGTCCATTATGTAGGCTGTCTGAGAGAATAGGGAGATGCTCTCCCACTGTTAACTCTCAAAGGGCTCTGAGCTATTTCAACCCCCCTCCCCAAGCTGCGGCCCATTAATCACAGTTACGTGAGTGTCTCCCCCTGCTGAACAGGATTTCAGTTTATATTACTTTTTGCCATCACTATTCAGGTTCGAGAGTCTATCTGTGTCTATATTAGGAAGTGCAATTCTGAAGTGTATTGATGGATTGACTCTGATACCCATCCCTCCCATCTTTTTGTATTGTGTGTACATGTATGTGTGTATACCCGCATGTGCACACACACACACACACACACACACACACACACACACACACACACACCTTTGCACAGTTGTTGGAGAAGACATTCACCTGTGAGTTGTCTTTAATTTTTTTAAGGCGCTTGGTTGGTCCTCTGTGTTTTAACATCTGCTCTGTACAGATTGATGGCAACTGGGCACTCGTATGTTAGCTCATATTAGGGGCCCTGATAGGAGTGACTGGATTTGTCAATTTTGGTGTTTCTTGGTTTCTCTTTTTCCCCCAAGTGTAGGTTCATATCACTGCATTTCCATATGAATTTGCATTTTTTTCTTTTATAAGTTTGCACAAAAAGCAAGCATCATCATGCATATTTTTCTTAATATCTGCAATGTTTCTTATGCATCATCAGCATAGCTATAGGCTCCCAGTGACCTATGGAACATCACTTTTCTTCAGTAAGTGGAATAATTAAAATTAAATTAACATTTTGTCTAGGCGCATCAACTCTATGGGGCTAAGGCTTCTACGCCCTCCATGTCTGCTGGGATGGGGCTCAGCACCCCTCCAAATCTCAAGGGGGCAAAAGAGATATGGCAGGATTTTGCCCTGGGCTGCACAGTGCCTCCAGATGCGATGTAGCCTGGCAGGATGTTGCCCTGGTTTGAGCAGCATGCGAATGTCACATTGGGAGGAGCTCTCCAGATGCAACAGTTGTCACGCACATGCAAGACACACTGATGTCATGTGTGTGTGTGTGTGCGCGCACACACACACACACACACACACACACACACACACACACACAATGTTACATGCAGCCCCTCCAATATTGGGCACAACTTGGCACCTGTGATTCTGTCAGTGGTTGGCTGGGAATGTTGACCATTGTTCCTTTTCCTCATTGTATTTATATCTGACAGCCTTAAAGATTAAGTGAGTTTTACATGCCTCCAACATATTCTCTGGCTTAGTTTAGATCTGAGATGGAGAATTCCTGTTTCCCCTCCCTGATCTCCAAAACATACCCACCATTTCCTAACCCCCAAACACAGAAGCAGCCATCCTGGCAGTGTGCCACAGAAAGGAAAAATGGGGAAAATTTGAGACCACCATACCCTGGCACATTGGCATGCTACTAATCAAATTTGACTGGACTTAACTGTCCAGGGGTCTTTTACTTTACCTACATAGATAATAATAATAATAATAATAATAATAATAATAATAATAATAACAACAACAACAACAACAACAACAACAACAACAACAACAACAACAACAACAACAACAACTATATGCTGTCCCATCTGACTGGGTTGCCCCAGCCACTCTGGGCAGCTTCCAACAAATTAAATCATTAAGCACAGTAAAACATCAGACATTCAAAAACTTCCCTATACAACGCTGCCTTCAGATGCCAGAGTGCAAGGTGCAAAAGCCACATCAGATGTAGTTAACAGATGTGCCATTTCTGTTCATCTTTCTCTCTGATTTTTTAAAGACAGTGTAGTCATGTTTTCCTCAACAACCAGGTATTTTAGCAATGTAACTTCCCAGCCCCACTTTAAACTCAGCATTTCCAAAAGATTGCACACTGCCAGGGCTTGCAGCCTGTGTGTGTGTGTGTGTGTGTGTGTGTGTGTGTGTACACGCACACACACACACATAACATTGGATGTATCAAGTCTCCTACCAGATCACATTACCTCTTGTAGCTCTGATCTACATGATGTGTGCGAAAGTGACTCAGTTAATGGTGCTTTAAATAGTTCCTGCTGGGACAGATTAGAGATCTGCTTCGCAGTTTCTGCAAGCCCAGGAGAGCAGATGATGGGGATTTAGTGCCCACACCAAGTGTTTACAGCAACACCTTCTCCAGAAGAAGTCTCCTGAGGTGTCCTTTCTAAGTAGCAACATGTCGAATTGTAACACCCCTTTAACTGCTAGGAATACAAAGGCAGATCAGAAAGACTGTGAAGCGACTTTGGTTTAGTCTGGGTCAAGGGCAATGCATATCACAATGCAAGGAATTGGGGGGGGGGGGGCTCCTTTCTCCCCTTCAGAAGGAATTATGCCCAAGCTTCTACTAAAAGAGTTTTCAGAGGTGCAGCTGCCACACTGCCAGTCAAAATGATAACTGAGTTGATGTTTTATATGCAGGTTTTTGTGGAGGGTGGCCATTCATAGGGGTGAGGGCAATAAGAAACTACGGTACCACATAGGTCTGAAACTGGAAAAAAGCTAGGAAAAAAACCCATGGGTTAGCAGAAGGGAGGTTTGGGCTTACCTCCTAGAGAACAAGGTGGCATGATCTTTTTTCTGCTTTTAATCCCATCCATTTACCTGTTACCACTACCACTTGCATGTCTGCCTGTAGTGAGTGCAAGATATCTCCGTACCTGGCTGCATTTCCTGCTGGGAGCAAGACAGAATGTTGAGGGGAACATTTCCATGGCCTCACACATGCTCCAAACTAGGGCTGTAAGAAGGCATTGTTTTCCATTCTGCCTTGTATTAGTCACAGGCAGGCCTGTTTCTCTTCCACTGCAATTTGTCTTCTGCCAAAAACTTCATTATTCATCTCACTATCTGCAGTGGCACAATGTCATAACACATATAACTGCCGAATTATGTAACTTACTTAATTAGGTTGTCCTTACGTTATTCCATCCCATTCATTTCAGAGCAAAGAAAACACTATGATGGGTGGGGTATAAATAATAAAATTATTTATTTTTAGCATTGTAAATGGGCAGATTAATTTTATTTTATTTATTTCATAAAATTTTTATACTGCTGATGGTAAGGAAAAACCTCAACACAATCAATTATGTATTGTTTGCGGATTGAAAGCAACAACAGCAGCAAATACTGATTGCATTTGCTGGATTGATTTCCGTTCCAAACTGAAACAAATAAGCGAACACCAGCAAGTTCCTCTCTCGTTTCCATTTTTGTCAGAATTCTCTGTATCCCTACTCCCAAACGCTGTGTGAAGCCTTAAAAACAAGTCTAATTGAAGATAAGCAAGCATATTTTAACACTTTGTTTCAGTAAGGTAATCCAGACCAGAAATTTGACAGCTTGGAAAGTTCCATCACTTCTTGCAAGGTTCTTAAAAAGGTTTTCTAAAAAAATAGTGAGAAAGAATTCCTCACCACCTCAATTAAGTAAAGGAAGGCAAACCGTCTCTCACCCAAAATTAAGTTTGTAGAATTTCTCTCACCCCACCAGAAAACAGCAGAATTCCTCCATAATTTAAACTGGGAAAGGAAACAGGGTTCAACACTAGTCGTAGTCTGATTTCACTCAAAGTATCCCCACCATTTCACTAGGGTGTACATCAAGGGGTTTTATTTATTTCCTTATTTCTATGACTGAGGTGGTGGTGGGGGAATGACAAGAGAAACAATTAAAGAAAAGGAAGAGGGAAAATAAGGAAAAAAGCATAGAAAGCAACCACAACAAGAGTGATCAACAAGTCAAACCGGGAGCTTTGGTGGGCAAAGGGTGAGGTGGTTCCTCTTCTTCCTTGCTAGTGCACCACAAAAGAAGCCTCTTACTACCCCGATCACTCTCCACAAAAGGTGCCTAGTGGAGCTTGAATGGAGACTAAACCATGAGACAGAAACATCTGCAGGCAGAAGAAAAAGGCTGGAATGGATCTGCAGCTTCTGCCCGTGTCTGTCTCTGGAAGTGGCGGTGGGTGATTGCTTCCAGCAGCGGCAGTAAGGGAGGAAGAAAATCCCTCCTCCTGCCATACTGCTGCTGGTCTCACAAGATTTCTTGTGCTCCACAAGGTCTTGCGAGATCTCACTGGAAAGTGTTGCTGCTGCCATCACTGTATCTCCACCAGTGGTGGAGGTGCAGGGCAGGTGTTAGAATTCCTGCTCCATGATTGCAGTCATGGGATTGTTGTCTATCACATGACGGTATATGTTTTGACTCCACAGAGTGGGATGTGACAGAGACAGGATGTTTGTGTTACTGTGTTCCGTGAAGTGGGACTATTGTCCTTTGTTCTTTTCCTCTTTGCTGTCTGATGCTAGAGAGAGTGGGAGCCATGTTGCAGTGCTCCGTGTGTGTTTATATGTAAATAAAGTGGATTAGCCAACATGCTGAGTTGCGGAGGTCTGTTACGCATGATGCACAAACTCTGTGGATCCCTAAGTGTGCTGGTGTCGGTTGGCATCGGTCTCTGTGATGTTTGGGCTGAAGAAAGCTTTTGAAGCTCCCAAATGATTGACCAGGAGAGAGAGAACATGCCAGTCGGGCATGTGTCTCTACCAGGGTCCTACTCGAGTGTAGGCTGAGCTTCTGACAACAGGTGGGGTACCTGTGGGGGCACAGCCTTGGGGGCTTTTGCTGTCTGAAGTGGCTGCTTCACCTTGCCTCATAAGTGGGTCAGTCCTGGTTGGAGCCAGTCACCACCACTGCCACTTCCAGACACAGAATTCAACCTTTTTATTCTGATTGTGTTTCTCTCTGTCTTATCCCACCCACCCGCTTCTCCCTTCCATTTTTGTCTCTCTCCGACTTCTGCTTCCTTGTGGATCATGGCAGCGGACGGAGCCAGTTGCCACTCCATAATCTCCCCTCCTTGCCACAATCCCCATTAAAAAAGAAAGAAAGGTGTGCCTAATGAGTGAAAACAGAAGGGCCTGTCCTTGCAATACATTGCAAGGATAGTATTTCCCTGGATAATTTTTCATCACTGAAAAAGTACTGACGTCTACTGTGTTAGACAGTTGGGTATTGCTTTCATTACCTTTGTGTATTCAGATTTTCTTTCATGCTGCCAAATAAGGAAAATGTGATATTAATAAAATGCAGTTGTCATTATTCTTAATGACACTGTTGGAAAAAGTCTATGCCATGGCTCTCCAGCTACTTTCTATGGAAAGGAAAAGAAGTATACATACACAAACAAAGTACTGTGTGTGTTGCTGCTGGTAGAAAAGAAAGGAGTAGGTGATGTTTTGGCCTTGCAGTTCTACCCCAATAATGCATTCTGATACCATAAAGAGGGGAAATGGTATATAATTTGTAGCTGAAATACCAGGCCATGAGGCTGTAGAAGCTCTTGTTTTCCTTAAGGAAAATCTGAAGTAAAAGAGTTATTTCAACATGTTATACATATTTTTTAGCCAAAATAAAAAAATTCCTTCCAGTAGCATCTTAAAGACCAACTAAGTTAGTTCTTGGTATGAGCTTTCATGTGCATGCACACTTCTTCTTCTTTAGCATCTCTTTTGTAAAATTTCCATCATGCTGCTGCAAAGTATTACAATGCATTGCAGATCTCTCCAAATCATTTTGAACACTGTGAGGAAACTGTTGTCCTAAACACTTACAGCATCTGCGTATAAAATCCAATTTTGTTTCCCTAAAAATCCTACAGGTAAGTTTGTGCAGAACTTTTAACCCAAGGAGTGAGATGATATTGTGCATGCACACACACAATTAATATGCAGAGATTATGTCACTTGGAGGCAGTGGGGGGTTGTGAAAAGAATACACAACAGAAATATGCTGTATAAAAATACTGTAGGAGCATCAAAATTCCTCCCTCAAGTATCCTCATACTGTATGTTTGGGATGTCAATGCAAGTACATCAATACCATTTCACAATTTTTTAAAATTGCTTTAAAATGACACGTACAAGCGGAGGAGAGTTTTCAGACAAGTATGGCAATATGCTATGGACAACCGTAACGGACAGCAAATGGTGCTACCATTAATTCCATCCCCTCTCAATTTCCTCAGCCATCATATATCTGAAGTGCTCCTCATTGCAAATCACAGCTCTTTACGCTGCATTTGGTGGCAGAATATGAATGATTCCCATTTAGTTCCATAGGAATTACTTGTGTCCTTTAGTTTAAGGAGAGGACAAAGGCAGTGCATGTTCTGTTACATCTCATATCTGAGAGTCTTTGTCACATATCATAAAGGCTCTAAGATATTGTTCAGCAAGAAAGAAAAGGAGGTCCTTTCTCTGACTTTGATGTGTCTCCATATTTCCCCATTCTCTCATTCCCAACAGATCATTCTTATATGGGCTTTCTTCCGCGCTCTCACTTTCTCGCCCCCACCTCCCTATATATACAGACAACATTTTTTGACAATGAATTACTGTCTATGTTCTTCTCGCAGTTCCCCAAAGACATGGGCATGTTCTGGTATACAGCCCAGAGGGAACTTGTTTCTTATTTTTTTGACAGGCAGCTGCCAAATGACTCACTGGATGGTAAAATACTGCAGACAGGAAAGCAATCCCTACTCTTTACTGCAGACTTTTTGGGTATTACCATTACAGTATCACCATTTATAATGGGTCCTTATGCTACATGATCTCTGTGGCGTGTCTAGCTCTGCAAATAAGTTGGGGCAAATATGAGCCCCAAGAGTAGGGAACCCCAAAAGTAGGGAGCCCCAGAGTAAGTAATGTCCATAAATACTGGTGACTTTCCAGGTTTGTATGAAAAATGGAGAGCATACACAAACAGGTTGCCTGGACATTGCCTTGGCGATAGGTTTCAAATCCAAGTGATACTTCATTCTTACACATGTCCATGGCGTTAATCTCAGGAGCAGAAGTAATTACTAAGGCATGCCCAACAGACTACTAACAAGTTGAAGCTGGTTTTTGAAAACCATCCTGCTTTGTTTTTTCTTGCCCCATCTCCTGCTTTGTTTCTCATACATCCTAGATTGGGGTGGCTAATGTCCCACTGAAAGCAATTGGGGAGGGGTTAGATACAAGACCCCCATTTGCTTTTGAGGTGGCATCAGCAAAATGAGAAGTAAAATAGACACAGCACTGGTCCTCACCCCAGTAATCACATTGACCATTTGAAGGCTGGAGAGGAGGTGGTAATAACCCTTTTTGGTCAACTGATCTGCACAGATCCACTAAGGGTATAAGTGTATACCAATGAGCCTGATGTATGTGTGCATGCATGCATATGGGTTTGAGAGTGTGAGATGTTCCATGACCACCACTGGCATATGCCCCCACCCCACCAAGAGAGCAGGCAGCTCTTAGGCCAAGCATGGGCCACTCTACCCTCTACCCTCCTTCTAAGTTACGTTAGAATAAACCTCCATGGAAAATGAATGGAGCCTACCACAGAACATGGCCATTTTTCAAACGGACAAAGGAACGGCAAATGTGGTGATGAGAAATGCTCAAACAGCATGTGAGATCATGTGGCAGATTGGCACGCACAATTTCTCTCAATATTCCCCTGACTGGTATCCATCTGGGGGTATTAACCTGTGGTGAGAAAAGGCAATGATCTGTGGTGACTCCTCATAATGTGCTTGCATCTACCATCATCCAATTTATCATATCCAGTTGCTACAAGAGAATTTGCCTTAAGTGGCCCTCGATGGTAGATTGCATTCCTTACTCCTGCTGCATTGCATTTTAGCTTCGCAAGACAGGAGCCTCTTCCCCGTACCTAATGTGGGCTGGCATCATTTAGCTGGCTTCCATTTGAATGTCATGGCTGTGGGCTGTCATCAATCATCGCATCTGCCTGATAGTTCCACTTGCATCCTCCGTCCCACCGAGTTATCAGCCATGTAACTTATACAGATGAGGCAGGTCTAATTGTGCAATGGTGGGCAGATGGCAGAATCCTTGTCGGGAATCTCCTGAAATGAACGGTAAATATCTTCTTCCATGACTTTGTCTCACTGATGGTACCAATGTTATCTGAAAGGTGAGCTAGTCCAATTGTAGCTTGTGGATGCTGGGTGCTTTGCTGCTGCTGCTGCTGCTGCTGGGGAATGGATGCTTGAAGCATCTGCGTGTATCTCCACTCGGGATTCCCCTGGGAAGGTATGTACACTATCATTACTGAATCACTCAGCGCACCGCTGAGCACGTGGGACTGTCAAGTATTTGAATTAAATCTACTCATAAGTGTTGCAAAGCCATTTTGATGCCTGTGACAGTTAGAACCTCTTATAGCTACAATCATTTATTGCAGCCTAACATATCACTACAGTGGGAGCAGGCCCTCATAAGTAATCCTTATGGCAGAGCAAATTAAATTGTAAGATGTGTTCCTAGGGCAGTGATATTAAGAATGTTAACCCTTGGGGGCACTTCTCCTTCACTGAATTCTTACAGATGTCCTGAGAGAGCCAGGGAGCAAAAGGCTCTCGCCCCCCACCCTCCCAATAGAGGTACATCTGGCATCTTCTCTGTATAGCAGGCTTCCTCAACCTTGGCCCTCCAGATGTTTTGAGACTACAATTCCCATCATCCCTGGCCACTGGTCCTGCTAGCTAGGGATCATGGGAGTTGTAGGCCAAAAACATCTGGAGGGCTGAGGTTGAGGAAGCCTGCTGTATAGCTTTTGGCAGATGCTGAAGACACACCCCTTTACCCTTTTGGCAACTGATAAGTATGTTTTTTAGGATCCACACTATTTTGTGATTTTAAGTTGTTTTCGATAGCTTTTAACATTTTATTTTATAATAATAATAATAATTTATTATTTATACCTCGCCCATCTGGCTGGGTTTCCCCAGCCACTCTGGGTGGCTCCCAACAGAATATTAAAAACACGATAAAACATCAAACATTAAAAACGTCCCTAAACAGGGTTGTCTTCAGATGTCTTCTAAAAGTCAGTGGTTGTTTATTTCCTTGACACCTGATGGGAGGACATTCCACAGGGTGGGCGCCACTACCAAGAAGGCCCTCTGCCTGGTTCCCTGTAACCTCACTTCTCACACTGAGGAAACTGCCAGAAGGCCCTCAGCGCTGGACCTCAGTGTCTGGGCTGAACGATGGGGGTGAAGACGCTCCTTCAGGTATACTGGGCCAAGGCTCAGGGAGCGTACTGTAAAGGTGTGTCACAGGCCTATGCAGAGCTTGTCTGAAGTCTTGGGTGGGAGTCTTGTTCTTGGCATGACACCATAAGTCCGGAAGACCCCTGGGGAGGCCACCTGGCCAGCTTAACCCTCTGAGGCTTGGGGCAAGTGTACCCTGCTGGCTGGGGCTCATTTTTGAATGTCTGTTAGTCTGCTCTAGGAAGGCATCATCTAATCCACCCCTAGTTTAGAAGTATACATATAACATCCCATCCTGAATGCCAGATGGAGGTAATAACTTTTAACAGCATGAAAACTACATTTGCATAAATTTAAACAGTATGGAGTTAAATCAAGATAGAGTGAGGAGGAGAGAATCAGACTGATCTCATTCACACTTGGTTTATCATATCTGTGGGAAGTTAACTGAAAGGACTGGTGTTCGATATACTGTTTCTAAGATGTGGGTTGAAGCACATGGAAGCACCAGGTCTGATTTCAGACTTGGCGCAGGTCATCAACAATTATGGACAGCACCTTGAGCTCCTTGAGGAAAGGTAGAATATAAATGTTAACGGGGCACCAACACTGG